>NC_044913.1:42996387-43338597 GCF_001633185.2 Quercus lobata | reverse complement strand
TAGAGCATGCCACTCCGACCTTGACCGTGGATATCAAACACTCCTTTATTTTATTTGCAAGGCAACCGTTGTGATTTCCAAGAACTTCATCAACATTATTTAAAAGTTTTGGATCCACAACTTCCATTACACCGTCTGGTACGGCCATGCTAGCATAGTTGTGAAGGTTAAGGCCTCCCTCAAACATACTATCTGTGGGTCTCTTTCCTGTTATCATCTCCAACAATAAAATTCCATAGCTGTACACATCTCCTTTGGTTGACACCTCACTTCCTAAACCGTACTCTGTCATTAAGAATATTTAATATAGATAATGTATTCACATTATATTTTGGGAGCTCAAAAATAATCATTGTAAATATGAGAAAGTATATGTTAACAATTAAAAAGTACAGTAAATCATGTTTACCTGGAGGGGTATACCCAATTGTTCCTCTTATTCCAATCGAACTACTTTCTTTCGAATCGGTAAGTCTTAAAAGAAACTTCGCAAGCCCAAAATCTCCAACATGAGCAATCATATCACAATCGAAAAGAATGTTGCTTGGCTTTATATCACAATGAACAACTGGCATTGGGCAATGGTTGTGTAGGTAATCAAGTGCACAAGCGACATCAATGGCAATGTTTGTTCTTTGAAGAATGTTCAGATTTCGGATCTCTACCTGCATGATATTTGTTTCTAGATCCATATGCAACCAATTTTCTAGACTTCCATTTGGCATGAACTCGTAAACTAGAGCCCTAAAATCATTGCCATGAAAATCCACACTTGAGCAACAAGTTATGATCTTCACAAGATTTCGGTGACGAATATTTTTCAAGGCTTCACACTCGGAGACGAAGCTCCTGGAAGCTCCTTGACGTTGAATATTTAGTACCTTAATTGCAACAATTGATCTATCGTCACCAAGGATGCCTTTATACACTGAGCCAAAACTACCAACACCAATCAAATTTGCTAATGAAAATCCATCAGTTGCCTTAAGGAGCATTTGGTAAGACACTCTCAAAAATGATTGCTTCAAGGAAGATTCTAAAGAATTATCATTTCTTTTATTTTTGCGCCAATAAAATAAGAAAAATGACACTATGGTTATTACCAAAATCACACATGCCATTGAGATTACCACTTTGACTGAAAAAGGCCACTTTATTTTCTTCTCTTCTTTTGCTAAGCACCTCCGCAAGTTTAGTTCCGATATGCCCCCACACAATCTACTATTTCCAATGAGTGATATTGCGCTAGCATTTGCGAAAACCCCTTTTGTTGGAACCTCTCCTTGAAAATCATTGAAGGATAAATTCAAATTCTTGAGGGAGAGTTTCTCCAAGAAATTTGGAATTTGACTAGAGAAGTTGTTCCGGGAAAGATCCATGACTTCAATACCCCTCGAAGAACTCAAGGATGTTGGAATTTCTCCTTGAAATAAATTACCCTCCAAGTAAAGGTACTCAAGACTTGTGCAAGAGGCTAGGCTGCTTGGAATTTTACCAAACAACTTGTTTTCAGATAAGTCCAGCTTATATAAATGGACAAGATTGCCGACCTCAAAAGGTAGTGATCCTAAGAAAAAGTTTTGAGCTAAACTAAGTCTAATTGATAGCATGGAAACTGCAAAGAGTTGCTTTGGAATGATGCCAGTGAGATTGTTTTGTGAAAGATCTAACAACAACAAATTTTGGCAATTTTCTATACTTGATGGGATAGTTCCTTGCAATTTGTTATTATATAAATCCAGTTCATTTATCGATGTTAGGTTTCCGAGGGTAATTGGTAACATTCCTGAGAGCCTATTGTTATTTAAATATAATCGCTGTAACTTTTTAAGACCAGTAATATCATCCGGGATTGTCCCTGAAAACTTGTTATCACTCATCCATAAGGTTCTCAAGTTGACCAAATTACCCAATCCTATAGGGATCTCTCCAAAAAGAAGAGTATCTGCAATTACAAAATAGGTAAGCTGGGTTGAAAGATTGCCCAAAACATTAGGCAACGTACCTTTTAGTTGATTCCCTGAAAGATTTATTTTTCGTAAACTGCTACAATTGACTAGAGATTGAAAGAAATTCATTTCATCATCATCATCTTCACTTCCTAAATTATTATCTTCAATTAATAATATCTCCAAACGGTGCAGGCCTCCAAAATTGACTGAAATTTTTCCCGTAAAATTGTTCGTGGCAGCTTGGAAATACTGTAGCTCTGAAGCATTGGATAATGAGACTGGAAGAGATCCGGTAAATTGGTTTTCATAGATTAGAAACCACTGGAGATGCGGAAGGGTGAGGAATAAGTTTGTAGGAAGACTTCCACTAAGCTTATTTTTAGAGAGATAAAAATCAGTAATAGACGAAAGATTATATAAAGATGGAGGGATCAAACCAGAGAGTTTATTCTCATGCAGTCCAAGGTACGTTAAGCTTCTTAATTGACCCAAGGTATCTGGAATATGTCCTGCAAGAACATTGTCGAATACATTTAATAATTGTAGAGAGCTAAGATTCACAATAAAAGCTGGAATTTTTCCCTAGAGGTTATTTCTGTACAAGTATAATTCAGTAATAGACGAAAGATTATATAAAGATAGAGGGATCAAACCAGAGAGTTTATTGTCAGACAGTGCAAGTAAATTTAAGCTTCGTAATTGACCTAAGGCATCTAGAATGTGTCCTCCAAAGACATTTTCGATTGCAGATAAAACTTGGAGAGAGCTAAAGTTCCCAAAGAAAGATGGGATTTCTCCCCTGAGATTGTTAGTGCTAAGAGCTAGAAACTTAATGTTGGAGCAATGGGAAAGGTTTGCAGGAATTTCCCCTTGGAAGGAGTTATTAGACAACCACAATACATGCAACCTGAATAGACGGCCAACTTCATCAGGGATTTTGCCTCCAATGGTGTTGTTTGCCAGCACTATTTCCCTAATGAAGCTGAGGTTGCCAATGCATGGAGACAAGGAACCCACCAAACCTTTGGACCGAAGATGTAATACAGTGACTCTTCTATGCTTGCGGCCGCAAGTAACACCTTCCCAATCGCAGAAATGGAAGGAATCATTCCACGAGCTGAAAACGTTTTCAGGGTCACGTGTTATCTGTCTCTTGAAGGCCAACAAAGCTTGATGATCAGTCTCATTCCCACCGAAATAAGTTGAGGTGGCAATACTACTACCAGAAACAGAAAGAGTTTTAATATGTAGAAGTACAACCAACAAGAGAAGGATGGTTTGGAATTGAATTGAGCACAATAATCTCAGATTCATTGCTTGCATTTTCATTTCCAGTATGCAAAATTTACGTTTGCCTAACAAAATAAGGCGTTTATAAAGTAGAAATATGGGTGCACCAGCCTCTTGATGATGACAAAATAGGCGTCAATCCTACAAAGACCTAGACTCTTTTGGTGTGGGGTATGGTTGATGCCTTACTTGTGACGACATACAAGATATTCTCGTCCATGGGTCGTTGATATTGATCTAGAAGTCAACTTTTGAGGCTGAGCTACAATTATTCTTTGTGGGTAACCAATTAATTATACATTTTTTCCCCTACTGAGACAAAGACCAAGACCAAGACTTCTTTTGGCAGTATTTAGTTGATGACTAACTTTGATTACCCATTTGCCCTTGGAGGTGGCTGTTGAGGTTGAACTGCAATCGCCATTTTTATTAAAATTTTCTTCCAATCTTAGTAGGTAACCAGTTTTATTGATGATAATTAACTAATTAATTCATTAGGAATTGGGTGCACTAGGATTCCCATGGAAATAAAACTAATTCATTGTTTGTGCATTCAGAACATTTGGATTTTGGAAGTACATAATTGCATGGTACAGAATTCAAAATTCAGAGTTGCACCAGAAAAATAAATAATTGGCCTGTGTCAAAGTAATAGTATATCAGCTAATCATATGAGTAGGTAATTGTTCAATATATAATGTCATTTTCTGAAATCACTAGATTATGAGAATATGTATGGCTTTTGAATAGATTTTGTTGTATGTCTTTTTGTTAGAATTTTTGTCCTTCTTGTGTGTGCGTGAGTTTATTTCTCAAAAAAAAAAAAAAAAAAAAAAGTTAAAAGAATATGCAACTCTTTTCAATGCTTTCTACAATAGTGAATTAGTTCTATTTTCAAAGGAGTTCAACGTAGAGTTGATAATAATATAATCTAATCCTCCTCAAATCTTGTATAGAAACCTTGATCCTTCTTGTACTGGAGTGGAGGTGTAGGTGACTAGAAAGTAGATAATGGTATGAAATTTAGTAGGTTATATATTATTATTATTAACCGTCTAATGTTTGATTCAGATTCTACAAAGAATAAAGATGTAATTATATGCGATTTTGTTTTTCTATTCAAGTTTGGACCTTTTAAAGCTTTATGGTTTGTTTCATTTTTACTCTATGTTTAGATAGAAAGAAATTATTGAAAAGGAGCAAAGATTGTAGAACTTATCACCCTAAACATACTAATGGAGGAAGTTATTCACAGAATGCCTAAACAAGATGAAACAATTTATTAGCATAGGATTGATCACCTTGACAACCAGGATTTGAAATTTTCGTGAAGGATTCTTATTAAGTAGCTCTCTTACATTTCAACAGGTTCCGAATTTTCAAGAAAATTTATTTATTTTAAAAAATTAAAAGACATGGATGTTATTTTTATTCATTGCTTTTAATAAATAAATAAATTGGAACAATGAAAAAAGGTCAGATTGTGAGAGTGAAAAGGAAGAAATGAATCAATGGTTTTTTTTTTTTTTTTGGACAGTGACTCAATGGTATAGTATAAGTGGGTTTTTTTCTACTTACCAAAAAAAATAATAATAAAAAGTTGTTCTATATGGCTAATCCAGCTTTGCCATGGAGTCAATTTAATGCTAGTAGATTGGTCTTGCTTCAAACTTCTTTTATACTTCAGAAGACTTGTTAACAGGTCTTCTGAAAACTCGAGTTTCTAGAATTTGAGTTATACAGTAAACTTGAGTTTTTAAAAATTTGTAAATTAGTGGCGACTCTAAGATATATTTTTTAGAGGGGTAAGTAAGAAGATGTATTTTTTTATAAAAAAATGAATCTTGCGGTCTACGTGATTTCCTTATTACAAATTTGTTCATAATAGATACTAGCAAGAGAATAAAAGATGAGAAATGCTATCTAGTTTTTCAATAACACCATGGCTGTAATTTAGTGGTAGAAGTCCTCGTATCATTTTGCATGTTGCTTAGAATGAGTTGAGCAGTTTGTGCTATGGCGCTTCAATAAATGTGTTGTGGTGCTTCAACGAAAGAGTTGAGAAGTCCTCGGATTGTTTTATTTTTTATTTTTAAAAAGTCTATTTTTTCAATAATGGTAGTAGCATCTTAGTATCTTGAATTAGTCTAAGTGGGGATAGTGAAGTGGGTAGAGATCCACTTCTAACAGTCTTAGTGGGGAAAATTTTCGAAGTCTAGCTTGAAATATTGGTATGAACAATGATTTCTTGCGTAGTGCTAGTATATGCAAAATCATACACCATGAACTAATGCTAAACCAATTGATGATACTGGTCTTCCTTACTCAATTTTAGATTTGAATTTTGCATCAGTTTTATTCATCGAATGCAGCTAAATGGTCCGAAATGATCTTTTTGTATAAACTTGATGAATTTTTAATGGTTCCTTCTTTGTTCAATGGGCATTTAATAATTTTCTTTTAAATTCAAGTTGTCATCATGGTTCCCACCTTTCCTTTGGTCTAATTCCATAAAACGGGATTGTTGACACATCAACCCACCATCTTAATAAGTACTGTTTTTAATTATCAACTAATTGCAGACCTGCGCATTGTGCGTGATAATTTTTTAGATAAAATACTATTTTAGTTCCTAGACTTTATAAAGAGTTTTTTTTTTTTTAAATAGTTTTATCATATTTTTCATAATCTTGTTTATAACATTTTTTTACCATTATTATATATTTATTGGTTGATTTGGATAACATAGACATTAAATAAGAGGTAGAACTATATATTAAATTTTTTCAAGTCATGGTGTATGAAGATTATGATTATATATATATATATATATATAAATATAATTTCCCTAGTTAGAGTTTGATTAGTTTTAAGTTTAAATTTTTTATTATTATATTTAATTGTTGATTTTATTGCACTATAAAGTTTTTCAATGTCCTTTGTATAGCCATCTCTATTTTATTTCTTACTCCTCTTGACCACCTTTTTATTTTTGAAAAAACGGTTTTTATGACGTTTAATTTCTTTTTTTTTTTCTTCCTTCATTTATTCTTTATTACTTTATATATTCCCTTGCTTGTTGTAAATTTTATGGTTATCAATAAGAAATAGATATCATGGATGGCTTAAATAGTTATAAATGTAGTTACGTTAGTATTATGACAAAGATTTTTTTTTTTGTTTTTTTCCTTCTGAATTTTCAAAGAAATATGAAAGGCATTTCTCTAATTTGGTCTCAATCAATTAAGATATCCATAAGACATCAACAGAAGTAATAATGAGCCTTAAATTTTTTTAATGTATGAAGTGGTTAGGTTAGTGGTATGTCAAAGGTTTTATAAAAAAATTTTAAAAATAATTCCCAGGAAATGTAAACGGCCTTTTTTTTAAAAAAAAAAATTGTGACTTTTTGAATTATAGAAATATGATTGTTTTGATTACCTTATTTATAGATTTCATTATTAAGTTATATACATCTAAATTATAGTAGATGAATACATAAATGCGAAATTATATGTAAAGTTACAACCGCACAAGATAAATATGTATAGATAATTTTTTTTTTAATTATTATTCATGGATCATTATTTCATTGTTTAGTTATAAATATCTAATATTTTTCTCTCTCACGTAGGGTGAGCTCTCTCTCTCACGTTTCTGGTGAGGTTACTACTTCTCACTTTAGGTGAGACAGGGGCTTTTCTTTCTTTCATTTCTGAAACAATTTTTGTGCTGCTAGTACGCTATTTTATTCCTTAAAGTCTAGTCTTCTACCACGGGAAGCATGGATTTAGACTTCATAGAAAGGGTACAAAATATGGCTCTGACAGAAGAAGAAGGGGAAGAGATCAAGGTAGGGGGAGCACACAGGAGCAAAACTCTTGAAGAATGTTCACTTAGTTTGCTGGGTCGGTTTCTTACATCCCGTCCCTACAACCAAACTGCCGCGAAATCACTTCTAAGATCGGTATGGAAGATGGGATCTGATCTAAGGATTGTGGACGTGGGAGAAGGCTTGTTTCAATTCAAATTTACACTAGAAAGTCAGCTGAATTGGGTTCTCAACAACGGTCCATGGAGTTTTGAAAATCACCTTTTGGCCCTTCGGAGGTGGGAGAGGGGTATGACGGCTAGAACAGTGACCTTCAAACACATCCCATTGTGGGTGCAAGTATGGGGTCTACCGTTCGATCTCATATCTGAGGATGCAAGTAAGGACATTGGTGGAGGACTGGGTAGAGTGATAGAGATTGATAACAAGGTGTTCTCATCTGAACAAGCCCGCTTCGTTAGAATACGAGTTGAACTACCTATTGATAAACCGGTACGTCGGAGTGCCGTAGTTGTCAATCCGGAGGGAGACAAGGTTCGGGTGGGCTTCAAATATGAACGGCTGGTGGGCTTCTGTTATCAATGCGGCATAATGGGGCACGAAGCAAAGGAATGCATTGGTCCGAAATCACATGGCAATGGTGAACTTCCTTACGGAGAGTGGCTGAAGGCGGGTTGGAAGGGGTTGGCGACAAAGGGTAGAGGAAGAAACATGGGACCTGATACAGGGGGGCGCCAGAGCATGAATGTTCCAACGTCCACCAAGTCGCCGTCGGCAGGGAAGGGAGATGGTAACACAGCTGGTGCTGGAACGAGGCAGCCATACGTTACGGAAACTCCAAGTGCGAACGTAACGGAAGCCGCTAATCATGATGCCAGCACTGCAATTATGGAAATAATTAACACGGAATCAATGCTCCTCAATCCGGAAACAATCATTCCGCATATGGAAACTGAATTAATCAATGATGAATTGGCGGTGAGCACAAAACCAAGTAATCACGTAACTGAAGGGATGAAAACGGACACACAACATGCAACGGACCAGCTGTTTAATGTTCCAGTAAATTATGCAGCTCAGGAAGTGAACCAAGACACATCACTTAAGCCATCACGTGGGAGTACACGTGAGTCAATAACACCCAACACGGCCAAAACATGGAAAAAAATCTTTCGTGCCCAAAACACTACTACGCAAACACAAACTGAGGCGCCTATCTTGGTGGGTTCAAAACGGCAATTCCATGGGTCTGAATCTGACCTTGAGGACGAGCAAGTGAATGGGCAGAGTAGGGGTGGTAAGCAGGGAAGGTTAGTGGTGGCAGACAATGAAAACGTTATCCAAACGGCGGAGGCTGATGAGCAGCCCCGCCGAGCACAATGAATCTCCTAAGCTGGAACTGCCGTGGGCTTGGGAACCAGACGGCAGTTGAAGTCCTCTCTCATTTAGTGAGGGAGAAAGCTCCTAAAGTTTTGTTCCTAATGGAGACAAAACTATCTGTAGGCGAAATGCGAAACGTACAAAATGAATTACCTTACCGGTGTATGGTGGCGGTCCCAAGTGTTCATAGAAGTGGTGGTTTGGCTCTCTTATGGATGAAAGAGGTGGAGTTGCATGTCCAAACCTACTCACCCAATCACATTGATTCCTTGATAAAGTCAGACAATTCATTTTGGAGATTTACCGGCTTTTACGGGCGGCCAGAGATGCAAAGAAAACATGAGTCATGGAATTTACTCAAACATCTCCATTCGAGGAGTACGGCACCATGGCTGTGCTGTGGAGATTTCAATGAGATTTTAACCATGGAGGAAAAGCAAGGAGGGCTCTTAAGACCCCTAAGACCGATGCAGGAATTTAGAGAAGCACTTCTGCAATGTGGGTTGGTGGATTTGGGATTTCAAGGTAACATTTTTACATGGAGCAATGGACGTGAAGGCGAGGGTTTTGTCCAAGAAAGATTGGATAGGGCTTGTGGAACCATTGAGTGGAGGGCTCTTTTTCCACATGTGAAAGTCAATCATCTCCAGGTAACATATTCGGACCATGTACCCATTCTTATATCAACTCACCCATCTACAGGTCATATGAGAAGGAAAAGGCACCTTAGGCGGTTTGAAGAAAAATGGTCCACCCATCCGGATTGTGAAGGCTTGATCCGTGAAGTTTGGGGAAGGGGTACTCAAAACGGGAGTCCAATGTTTAAGCTCTTTGAGAAAATCAAACAGTGCCGGGTTGCATTAGTGGAGTGGAGCAAAGACATTTTTGGGAACTCTAAAACCAAACTACAGGCAAAGCAAGCAGAACTTGAAGATCTTTCATTGCAAAATAATGCCAATAATGCCCAACGCATTAGTACCTTGAAATCCGAAATAAATACAATCCTGCATCATGATGAGCTTTCGTGGAGACAAAGGTCCCGTTCCATTTGGCTACCTGCAGGGGACAAGAATACAAAATTTTTTCACCAACGGGCAAGTCAACGGCGTCGAAAAAACCATATATCAGGTGTTCAGGATATGGATGGTGATTGGCATACATCAGATGAGGATATTGCCCAAGTAGCTGAGCAATACTTCAAAGAGCTTTTTACCACAGCAAACCCCACAGAAATGGGGAATGTACTGGAGGCGGTGGAGAGGCGTGTCACCCCAAACATGAACAATGCATTATTACAAAGGTACACACCAGATGAGGTTAGACAAGCCCTCTTTCAAATGCATCCTTCAAAATCTCCTGGTCCTGATGGTATGTCACCTTTCTTTTTTCAAAAATATTGGAATATAGTTGGATCTGATGTAACTGAGGCTATCCTGTCAGTTTTAAATTCTGGCCATATGTTGCGTAAAATGAATTATACTCACATTGTACTAATCCCAAAAAAGAATGACCCTAAGCAGATGTCTGACTACAGGCCCATTAGTTTGGGAAATGTGGTATCTAGAGTTCTCTCTAAAGTCTTGGCGAACAGGTTGAAGATTATTTTACCAACCATTATATCGGAGACTCAAAGCGCATTTGTTCCAAATCGGTTGATTACGGACAATACCACAGTGGCATATGAACTGTTACACAGGATGCGGAATAAGAGAAAGGGCAAGGTGGGCCAAATGGCGGTGAAGCTTGACATTAGCAAAGCTTATGACCGAGTTGAATGGAGTTTCTTGCGGAACATAATGATAAAATTGGGCTTGGATCGCAGATGGGTGAATATGGCTATGGAAACGATCACCACAGCATCTTATTCAATTATTATCAATGGGGAGCCTAAGGGCTTTATCTCTCCTTCTAGGGGAATAAAGCAAGGGGACCCACTTTCGCCATATTTGTTCCTACTATGTGCAGAAGGACTATCTGCCTTACTAAGAAAAGCTAAAGAAAACCGATCTCTCAAGGGAGTGTTGTCTAGCAAACATGGGGTATGCATTTCACACCTTTTGTTTGCCGACGATAGTCTACTGTTTTGCCAAGCAACAGTTGATGAATGTCATAGACTGCTGGAATTACTGGGCAAATATGAGGGTGCATCTGGACAAGCAATCAACAGACAGAAGACATCAGTTTTCTTTAGCAAAAATACGAAGAGGGAAGTGAGAAATGAAATTCAACAACTGTTGGGGGCACGAGTCATGACGGAATGTGAAAAGTATTTGGGCCTCCCAATGCCCAATGGAAAGTCAAAAGTGGGAATGTTCAAGGAGTTACAAGAAAGGATCACAAAGAGGGTATTGGGATGGAAGGAAAAGTTTATCTCAAATGCGGGTCGTGAAATCCTCATCAAAACGGTGGCTCAAGCTATCCCAACCTATTCCATGAGCTTATTCAAGATCCCTAAATCCATATGTGACAGCATAAATTCCCTTTTGGCTAGATATTGGTGGGGCCAAACCGGGGCGGAAAGAAAAATCCATTGGCTTAGTTGGAATAAGTTATGTACATCAAAAACAAGAGGAGGAATGGGATTTAAAGACATCCATGCCTTCAATCTTGCTATGCTAGCCAAACAAGCATGGCGTCTAATTCACAATAACGGGTCCCTATTTTATAGAGTTTACAAGGAAAGGTATTTTCCAAGCACCTCCTTTTTGGATGCCGAGCTGGGAAATAACCCATCCTTTGTATGGCGCTCCTTACTGGCTGCAAGAGATATCATATATGCTGGCTCTCGATGGGAGATTGGGGACGGTAGGAAAATACGTGTGGCCACCCATAATTGGCTACCTCACTCCCCTGTATTCATCAATGCACCACCAGTGAATATGACAATACATGACTTGATGAATGAGGAATCTAAGCAATGGGATAGGGGGAAGTTTTTTGCTACATTTGACAGACACACCTGTGAGACCATACTCAATATGCCTCTAAACCACCAAGCCACACAAGACAGATTGGTATGGATGGAGAATAAAGCTCACACCTTCACGGTTAGTTCAGCGTACCAGGTTGCTCTACGCCTACAGCAGCCAAATCGAGCAGAACATTCAGCGGTGCAAGCCCAAGGAAATATTTGGAAGAAAATATGGAAGCTGAACGTGCCACCTAAAGTCCGTCTGTTTATTTGGAGGGCCTGCTCAGGATGTCTACCAACAAGGCAGAATCTGCACAAGAAACGACTCAGAATAGAAGAATGTTGTGAACTGTGTGGTCACCAGACCGAGACGGTCAGCCATGTGTTGTGGGAATGTCCGTTGGCGCAGAATGTATGGGCTTTATTTAAGGGAACTGTCCAGAAATGCAGCAACGAGCCAATTGATTTCCTCCTCCTTTTTCAGAAGATGCAGCAGAGGATTAGTCTTGTGGAGTTAGAGAAGTGGGCAACTACAGCTTGGATGATTTGGCAAGCTCGCAATAAAGTCTACTTTGAGAAGGTGCAGCTCCATCCGAAGGTCATCTTTGAGAGTGCTCACAAATGGTTGGAGGAATATCAACGTCTCAATGGTGCTCAACGGGTTTAGCAGGGACGTAGTGCAGCAGATCTTATTTTTTGGATAGAATGTATAAGTAACTCTTGTGGGTCATCGCAACATATTTTGTTCGCTGATGGTCCACCCAAGGACTAGATGATCTGATCTAGTTATTACTGTATATTGGCTATTGGAATAAAATTTCTATCGTTTGGTTGCAAAAAAAAAAAAAGTTATAAATATCTAAATTAAAATAGATGAATATGTAAAGGTAAAATTATATGAAAAGTTAAAACTATCCAAGATGAATGTTTAACCACTTGTAGATGTGTGTTTTTTGACGACTAAAAGTATACACAATTGCTTTAGCTGGAACTATATAACTATGCAAATATTGTTGCGAGTGGTTCCATCATTTGCAAATTATCAAATTTGGTGGCTTTACAAAACAGATATTTCATTTTGCAAAAAACTTTACATGAACTCCTCTTTTGTGACAACCTTTTTTTTTTTCTTTTTCTTTCTGCCGAAACAACTTAAGAATATTAAGACTTAAGTTAACACATGTGGTAGTTGTAAAACACATCAGTGATATAAAAATCGAAAGAGTTAAATATTTAAAAAACATTTTTAATTAGTAGATTGTAATATAATTTTTTTTTCTCAATATTTTATGTAACTTTTCACATAATATCAATACTGTTGGCATTCTTTAAAGATGATACATAATATTTTTGAGAAGAAGAAGAAGAAGAAGAAGCAGAGACGATGCTAACACATAATATAAAATTATTTAGTTTGCGTGATTTAAATTTTTGGCAAAAAAAATATTAATGTATTTATCATGAAAGTTTTCATCTAAATGATATATAGTAGTTCATTTTTTTTAGACTTGATTCAAAAAGTTCATTCTCAATAGCCATTTAAGTCTACAAATTGCTCAATCTATGGGCCTAGACACATTCAAAGGGTGCTATCTAAATTATAAATTATATGACCCTTTATCACATAAATATATTGATTCCCCCAATGTATGGTAAAGGAAGGCAGGTTTGTATCTAGCCATTTTCTTGATTTGTGCTGCATAATTTAATAGTATGGAGGATGTGACTGAATTTAAATGTTGAATAAAATAAGATGAGAGGAAAAAAGAGTAAAAATAAAATATATAGCAATAAACATCAAATTATCCAAGTCATTTTATGTAATATAGGGTCTGTTTGGATAGAACTTATTTTGCTGAAACTGAAAACACTGTAGCAAAATAATTTTTAAATATGTGAATAGTACCGTGGGACCCATTTTTAATGAAAAAATTAATAAAAAATGAAATTTATGGGTCCGTGAATAGTGCATCCGTGCACTGTTCATAGCAGACCGGTCAAAAGTTGCGGCTACTGTTGCATGAACAGTAGCCGCTTGTGGGAAAAACGCGTGAAAAAAAAAAAAAAAAAAAGGAAAACGCAGAATTTCAGACACAAACGCTATCCAAACATTACCATAATAACATTATATTATTATATACTATATGTATAATGTAGTAGGATAATATTTGATCAAAGAGAATATAAAAGATAACAACTTAAAACACAAAACTAAATTGCATCAACCCAAAATAGAATTCTAATTAACACAAAAATTCATTAACCTAAAGAATTGATGCAATAAAAAAAATAAAACAAAAAATGACAGAGAGAGAGAGAAGTAACATTTCCTTGTTTGAGAAAACTATGCATAGAATGAAAAAGAAAATGTCAAATTTATAGTAAAATGTTGATAATAAGAAGAGTCAAAATAAAGGAAGATAAAAAGGTAGAGAAAGAATGATATTAAGGTAGAATGTAGTGGGGAGATGAAGAGGTAAAAGAGAGGGAGAGTTATGGAAAATTAATAATAAAAATAATGGTTAAAAGATATTTTAATTTTTAAATAATGGAGCTTTTAAGTCTCCTTAAATGAGAAAATGTTTTAAAAAATATATAAGAAAAATTGGAAACAAAAAATGATAACATGGCTGCTGATGTGGCTCAACGTGAACGTAGAAACATTAAATATGTAGATTGGTCAATTTAAATGGAGTCAATTTAATTCTAGTAGATTGGTCTTGCTTCAAACTTCTTTTATACTTCAGAAGACTTGTTAACAGGTCTTCTGAAAACTCAAGTTTCTGGAACTTGAGTTATACAATAAACTCGAGTTTCTAAAAATTTGTAAATTAGTGGCGACTCTAGGATATATTTTTAGAGGGGTCAGTAAGAAGATGTATTTTTTTTATAAAAAAAATCTTGCGGTCTTCGTGATTTCCTTATTACAAATTTGTTCATAATAGATACTAGCAAGAGAATAAAATATGAGAAATGCTATCTAGTTTTTCAATAACACCATGGCTGTAATTTAGTAGTAGAAGTCCTCGTATCGTTTTGCATGTTGCTTAGAATGAGTTGAGCAGTTTGTGCTATGGCGCTTCAATGAATGTGTTGTGGTGCTTCAACGAAAGAGTTGAGCAGTCCTTGGATTGTTTTATTTTTTATTTTTAAAAAGTCTATTTTTTCAATAATGGTAGTAGCATCTTAGTATCTTGAATTAGTCTAAGTGGGGATAGTGAAGTGGATAGAGATCCACTTCTAACTGTCTCTTAGTATCTTGAATTAGTCTAAGTGGGGATAGTGAAGTGGATAGAGATCCACTTCTAACAGTCTCAGTGGGGAAAATTTTCAAAGTCTAGCTTGAAATATTGGTATGAACAATGATTTCTTGCGTAGTGCTGGTATATGCAAAATCATACACCATGAACTAATGCTAAACCAATTGACGAAACTGGTCTTCCTTACTCAATTTTAGATTTGAATTTTGCATCAGTTTTATTCATTGAATGCTGCTAAATGGTCCGAAATGATCTTTTTTGTACAAATCTTGATGAATTTTTAATGGTTCCTTCTTTGTTCAATGGGCATTTAATAATTTTCTTTTAAATTCAAGTTGTCATCATGGTTCCCACCTTTCCTTTGGTCTAATTCAATAAAACGGGATTGTTGACACATCAAACCACCATCTTAATAAGTACTATTTTTAATTATCAATTAATCGCAGACCCACGCATTGTGCGTAATAATTTTTTTAGATAAAATACTATTTTAGTCCCTAGACTTTATAAAGAGTTTTTTTTTTTTTTTTAAATAGTTTTATCATATTTTTCATAATCTTGTTTATAACATTTTTTACCATTATTATATATTTATTGGTTGATTTGGATAACATAGACATTAAATAAGAGGTAGAACTATATATTAAATTTTTTCAAGTCACGGTGTATGAAGATTATGATTATATATATATATATATATATATAATTTCCCTAGTTAGAGTTTGATTAGTTTTAAGTTTAAATTTATTATTATTATATTTAATTGTTGATTTTATTGCACTATAAAGTTTTCAATGTCCTCTATATAGCCATCTCTATTTTATTTCTTACTCCTCTTGACCACCTTTTTATTTTCCAAAAAAGGGTTATTATGACGTTTAATTTCATTTATTTTTTTCCTTCCTTCATTTATTCTTTATTACTTTGTATATTCCCTTGCTAGTTGTAAATTTTATGGTTATCAATAAGAAATAGATATTATGTATGGCTTAAATAGTTATAGATGTAGTTACATTAGTAGTATGTCAAAGAATTTTTTTTTTCCCCCTTCTTTATTTTCAAGGAAATATGAATGGCATTTCTCTAATTTGGTCTCAATCAATTAAGATATCCATATTACATTAACGGAAGTAATAATGAGCCTTAAATTTTTTTAATGTATGATGTGGTTAGGTTAGTGGTATGTCAAACGTTTTATAAAAAAATTTTAAAAATAATTCCAAGGAAATGTAAAAGGCCTTGTTTTGTAAAAAGAAATTGTGACTTTTTGAATTATAGAAATATTATTGTTTTAATTACCTTATTTATAGATTTCATTATTAAGTTATAAACATCTAAATTATAGTAGATGAATGCATAAATGCAAAATTTTATGTAAAGTTACAACCGCACAAGATAAATATGTATAGATAATTTTTAAAAAAAAATATTATCCATGAATCATTATTTCATTGTTTACTTATAAATATCTAAATTAACGTCTTTTTTTTTGGGAAAAAAATCTAAATTAAAATAGATGAATATGTAAAGTTAAAATTATATGAAATGTTAAAACTACCCAAGATGAACGTTTAACCACTTGTAGATGTGTGTTTCTTGATGACTAAAAGTATACACAATTGCTTTAGCTAGAACTATATAACTATGCAAATATTGTTGCGAGTGGTTCCATCATTTGCAAATTATGAAATTTGGTGGCTTTACAAAACAGATATTCCATTTTGCAAAAAACTTTACATTAACTCCTCTTTTGTTACAACCTTTTTTTTCTTTTTCTTTTTACCGAAACAACTTAAGAATATTAAGACTTAAGTTAATACATGTGGTAGTTGTAAAATACATTAGTGATATAAAAAATAGAAAGATTTAAATATTTAAAAAACATTTTTATTAGATTGTAATATAAAACATTTTTTTTTCTCAATATTTTATGTAACTTTTCACATAAGATCAATATTGTTGGCATCCTTTAAAAATGATACATAATATTTTTGAGAAGAAGAAGAAGAAGACCTAAATGCAATCCAATACAATCCAATCCAATCCAATCCAATCAGAATACCTAGACCTAAATCATATTTAAACCCAACTTTAAAGAAGAAAAGAGAAAAAAAAAAAAAAAAAAAAAAAAAAAAAAAAGAGACTAATCGACGGAGGATATGGATCTGATGGTCTGTCTCTCTATTTCTTTGTATCTGCCTCTCTCTATCTCCGTATCTCAATACCTCTTGGACCTTTCATCGTGACCGATGGTAGTTCTCTCCATCTCCTCTGGATCGCACGTGTTTTTTCTTCTCCTTCCCCTTTTCTATATTGCTAGGTTTTTTTAGTTGCAAGGCTTTTTTTATTTTTATTTTACTTTAACCGTTTTATATATATGTACGCAAATGCTATCCAACGGTGCTAAGCTTGGGAAACAGTATAATATATCGCTTTTTTACTTATACGTGGCTGAATTTTAGATAGGCAATTTTCCTACATGGCAGCACCTCCTTAATCGTAGGAATTAACTTTCTCTCAGCTTCTGCTATTATATATAGTATATGATATATGATATGATATGATATATGATAATATAGATTTGATGATGACTAAATATTATTTTGGGTAAAGTTGATGACTTCCTTGTGACCAAATACAAGATAATATTGACCTATTGAAATTCATGAATAGCCTCAAACGCTCTATTGAGTTATCCTGAAGCACCAATCTACCTTCAATCCAAAAACTCCAATCTTGTTTCTGTGAAGCTTGATGAAGGAGCTCACTCACTATAGGCTTGCGATAGTAGGAGTAACTATAGACAATGAGGAACTACTGCTCATAATACTGAGAGGGTTGCCATCTGTAACCATAGCCATTATCCTTGAAGAAATTCAAGAATTTGGGAGCTCATTAGAGCAATAACTGAAAGACCCATCAAATGACTCCTCACAATACTTGATGGCTATGGCTGCAACATCCACAGAACGAAAACCAAGGTTGAACTCTTTTACACTTTTAAACTTGATCACAGAATTGAGTAATGAAAGAGGAATTTAGGAGAGAAAATTTAAGATAAAACTGTAGAGAACACCAATCACACAAGGACACATGCCCTCGCTCCAACAAGAAGAAAGAGAGAGAGAGAGAGATTGACTTGACTCATAAATTAATCATTGATGAGGTTCAAGATTAGGATTCTAAGCATATGCTATCTACACAAAAATTATCAAGACTCATAAATTACAGATGCAGAATATTGTCAACACAAATTTTCAGAGAATACCTTGATGCAAAACAAGCTAAATCTACATAGAAGCAAGATAGATCATATCAAAGGTAGGCAGCTATAAAAATATATTTTGATTAAGCCAAATGCTAATATGTACATACAGTTGTATGATATTTGCATTTTTGGCACAGTCCTATCTAATATGACCACAGGTTTAGACATCTTCACAGGGAATGTGTGTGCTTCACCCTCTAAATCACTTGCTCCTTGGTTGATAGTTAGTTATACAAAACGGCAGGGTTGTCCAACTCAGATGCCAAGCTCTGCTCCCCAAGAAAAGCACAAAATGAATCTACCACTGAGTATGAAAGAGAATTGAGATTGCATCCTCCTTCTAAGAAAAACACACATGGACCCCCACATAGATCTTTGGCGCAAGTTGTTTAATGTTGAATGCCAGCATGTAGTATGTTCCCGTTGTGAACTGAAGACTGGCTAGTGGATCCAATACATGACCATCATACCTAACAATTCATTTGCAAGATATGAAAGTATGAGAGAGCTGCAAGTGGGTGAATGACTAGATTGGCAATGATAATTTGTTTTAAGCTAATTAAAGATGAAGGCAATCTAAACCTAGGGGTGGGGGGCAGAATTGCTCTCAGACTCGTAGTGGATGTCTTTATGCCATAGTTTCATTTAGCAACAGATGATGTTGCCCCATCTGGTTAAATATTGAAAAATTTATTTACATTTGAAGTAATATCTCAACTGCAAATACCCTCCTTTGGCAATTCCTCCCAAATTTGCAACAATTTTAGAACCTCCAAAATTATTTTGGGGTTTCGAGTATTCTTATGAAAACTTTTATGCCCAATTCTTTTTTTAGTGCAAATCACTCAGTATTAAACAAAACCAAAATCTCAGCAAATAGCTTTATGTGTTTTCCCATGAAAACTAACCAAAGATCCTCATTTAGATCTCCTACCTTTTTAGTGGTAGAATAGTACATCTTGATGACTTTAACATAGGATCTAGTCCTTTAAAGGCTACTTCACATTCCTAGACAAAGACACAAATAAAGATTTAAATCAGTTAATTTGTATAAAAAATAATTAAATCCCTATATCATAAGTGATAGAAAATACCATAGCAAAGGTGTTTACTCCTTTCCTCTCTTCCAATATGACTCCTTAGCTCTTGAAGCATAATCTAGGCACCAAAATGGGGGGGGGGGGGGGGAATTATGTATTTTTGAGCAATTTAATGAAAGGGGAAATTGCTTTACGAGATTTTTAAAGAATAGAAGAGAGTTCGATACCAGTGAATTATTATGAAAAGATTGCAATTTATCTCATTGACCATGTTTTGATCCTCCCATCCTAGAATATTCACCAAATTATCGATCACTAAAGATGGAGATCCACAAAATAACATTTTTATCATACTAACTCAAGGGTTTAGAATTCCCACTAACAACTTAAATCTAAAAGTAAAAAGAATCAACAAAGCTAAACCTTTAGACTACTAGGAACTTTCAATATTTTACCACACTGAGTATTATATGATTCAACTTGCTTGGATAGATCTCTAGCATTTAGGTCTCTGAGAGTTGATTTTGAAACACCTTCATCTGTTATCATTAAATTTAATATCTTAACAATAAGACACATCAAAAAGAAGAAGAAGAAGAAGAAGAAGAGGAGGAAAGCAAAAAGAGAAACTGACACCCCCCCCCCACCCCAAAAAAAAAAAAAAAAAAAAAAACGGATTGCACAACACAGATATTTCTCAAATGTTGCATGTTCTCAATGATTAAACCAATATATATACATATAGTAAATGGCAAAGTATAGTAACCATAGGAGCAATGCAATCAATACAAAAAAGCTACTTAGAACAATGAGGTTTGAATGCAAAGGAATTCAGGTTTGCATGCACACTTTCTTTGTAGTTTGTTTGGCAATGTAGAAAATAAGTGAAAATGGTCATGGTCCTCAAGGAAAATCATAGGTAATCATAATTTTTTTTTGGATGAAAAAATAAATTTATTAAAGAAACAGACTTTACAAACGAAAAACACCAGTAGCTAATAGCTGCAACACCTAACAACAAAAACAAAGCAAGCAGGAAATTAAATAGAAGCTGCGACTAACTTGCATTGAATCAAACTAAATCCCTCAATTATGGCTACCATCAAAATCATAGATATGGACCTCCACATGCCCCCCCCCCCCCCCCCCGGCGCACACACCACAAATCCCCTAAAAAATAAATTACAAAATGACTCTATACACTAAAAAAAAAAAAAAAAAAACTCTCTTTACAAACTCATTGGCCCTAATGCTTTCTCAGACTTGAAATTGCAGCAGAATACACCAGCATTTCTTTTAAGCCAACCATAATAAACCCCTGCAAACCTAGCAAGTTTGCTTATGGTGCTTTTAAACTTCTGCCCTTTAACTTATTTTTACATCAGAGAACTACTTGGTGCCAATTATATACCTAGGATTTTATTACACAATATGACTTAACTTGCTGCTATAGGCTCTTTGAGAAAGGATAATCAAAATTTTTAAAACACAAGAAAAGAAGAAGTAATCAAATAAAATTATTTTTTTAGAAATTAACAATAAAAACTTAACAATTGCTGCAATGAGTTGCATAGGTCAGAAACATCTAAGAAAGCAGGTTCAATATTCTGAAGAAGCATTTCATCAAACAACTTGTGTTCTTGACTTAAATTTCACTTTCAAACAATGATCAAACATCTCATTATTCGGTAAAAACTTAAGTTTCACATTCAAAGTATACATGTTTTCAAAAAAGGCATTGGAAAAAGAAAGACATTGTGAATCTTTCCATACCTTGAAGCCCAAGGGTTTCCAATGAGAAAAAGATGAGCTGCAAGAAAGCAGGGTATTAAACAGAAGACACGCATGACATAACACATCCCTAGATAACCCCCCATTTTAACAGCTCGTCTTGAGTGGAGAGTCTAATCCTCAAAGGAAGTCAGCAACTAATGGAATGTTAAGAATACTATATGAATGCCGGATCAATTTCCTCAACTTCACTTCAGAAAGAGAACTGCAAAAAAAAAAAAAAAATAAATAACATGGTTGATTTACAAGTTGACTTATGGTTCACTTAAATTCTATATATAACTTGAGTTTGAACTCTCATTTTTCATTTTTCCATTTGAAAAGTGACAATACTCACATTTAACATAGATAGCAAATGTATAGTTAAAAACCATCATAAAGTCCACAACATTTCAATATTGAGAAATGCATTTTGAAAAACGAAAGCAAAATTTGAATATCTAAGGTAAGGTATAGAACCAAAACATTAAAAACAATAAAGAAATGGGGCCATATGGTCATCTGCAAAGGTCTTGAGTTATTGAAGAGCACATTGATATGCATCAAAACAAAAACTGGGCCAATTGTATTAAAATAAATAAATTAAAGAAATTTAATAATTATCTCATAAATAAAAATTACAAAGTCCAGCAAGTTGATTTCTCTATAAATACTCATTCTATGAATAAGCCTATAAATTTATAGAGAGAGAGAGAGAGAGTAACAAAGGCAGCCAAAGATGTTGATAAAGGAGGCATGCCTTGGCATCAAGTTTGTTTTTCATATGGAATCATATTTCTTTGAAGTTCAATCTTGTCTTCTTTGATGGTGGATACAGACTGGTGTTGGAATCATCATTGACAAAGGTATGGACCACCGAAGACGAACCATCAAAGCCATTTTTAAATCCCAAATCTGGCTGACTCAAGCCTAATTCTAATCCATTTGTGGTAACCAATGGAACCTTGCTTTCTGCTCGGCCTCTTCGATATGAGTTGGAGCCAATGGAAGAGGGGGAAGTGGGGTTTTTGGGGACGTTTGGCATGGGTTGGTCGATGGTTTCATCTTTGCCATTGGCGTCAGATTCCGGCACATCTATGTGGAACCAAGGAAGACCCACAACCACAACAGATGCATTCTACATGGACCCCTATCTATTTTATGAAATCAGTGTGATTGATGTGCCCCAAATTCACCCTTCCTTTGTTCCATTTGTTCTGTGTAGAAGTTCAGTTTTTAATGACACTCGTTCTTGTGTTGGGCAAGGCAGAAGGGCTGGTAGGAGAACCAGGAGGAAAAGGCAGACAATGGCATTGACTCTTTCCATCTTCTTGCTTTCCAATTGGAGACTCCAGGCTCAAGCCATAATGTGGGAGAAGAGGTGATGTGGGGCTTGTGGGCCCCCTTGACCACCTGGACCTAAGCTTCTTGATCTCACGTTGAACATGGTATTACCATGTCCTCTGCAACCAAGATACAACACCAGTTACCATTCTAGAAGCATAATTGGAATTATTCATTAAAGTCTTTTTTTTGGGTTTTAGATAGGCAATAGAATAATTGCTAACGTCACTTCTCCTATGCCCATTACACCTCTGTAAAGAGGGGAAGTACCAGTAGGGTACAAGGCCATTGATTGGTTGGATTATTCCTTTTTTTTTTTTTTTTTTTTTTTTTTTTTTTTTAAAGAAATATTTATTGCAAAAAGATTACTACAATTGACATGAAGAACTAGTAAATAGAGCTAGTGGTAAATCTTAAAACATTCGCCAATTTTGTTCCCACCATATTGGCCACATTATACATAAAGGAACTATATTTCTAGCAATCCAACGAGTGCTTGCCAACCCAATTTTTCCACCCAAACAAAAGATTGGTTGGGTCGTTCATTGAATTTCTCAATTCTCAAACTAAGTACACTCCATTATGTTCATTTTCAAGAGAACTTAGACTGGCTGTCAATTTTCTCTCCAAGTTGTCTTGATAATATTTTTACTTAGAAATCATAACAGACAGTGTTGATGTAATTTTCTGACTATAGGATGTGAACCCCTTCAATTTTTTTTATGTTGTTAGTAAATTTACCATCTCTCTCTCTCTCTCTCTCTCCATGAAGTCTGGTTTCTGTGTAGGTTGTCGGTTGGACTATGCAGTCTCTTTTTTTAACAGGAATCACATCTGGACAAGATTTCATGTGGCTGTCATTTTTCCCCACATATCAAATAATAGAAATGTCACTAATGTGACTCAATCAACTATTTCCAATGAAGAACATTAGGTAAGGCTTTGTTACATAACATTTAAGGTAATACTCCTATGAAAAGCTTTATTGATAAAAATTGGCATTACTGTGGCTTGTTTTTATCACTAAGAAGGGCTTAGTTCAAGAATTGATAAAGAGAGAGAGACCAGTGAAGGATCTTGTATGCTATTCTAAACATAGCATAGAATTGCAGTGGATACTGCAATGAATGTCATAGTGTTGCATGACCTAAAGAACAGAAAATGTAGTAGCACTGTAACTGTGGGGTGGGCTTGGAACATGGGGGATTTATCTCTCATTGTAATTTTCATTCATTAATTGGAGCTTGCAGGATTATTGTGAATTGGCATCAAAAGCCGTGACAGTGAAAGTGGAAAACAGAGACAAACCTGAGGATAAAACAATCTCAATTCCCACAAATAATGAATCATCAAGCTGCACAAAACCCACAAGAATAAATAAATAAATAAAAACAAATGGGTATCTCTGGAAAAATGGAAGAAAGTCGAAAACAGAGACAAACCAACCTTAGGAAATCCCATAGGAGTGGAGTGGTCTTTGTGTGTGGGCATCATGAGTTAAGAAATGAGAATAAAAACTTCTTTGGGCGCATCTATTTGCGTTGGGAGAAACGGGTTTGAGATAATGAACAATATTGTGAACACTCGTTTCTTGGCGAAAATGGGAAACCAATTTCGGTTTCCAAACAATATAGTTAATAGGCCACTTTTTCAAACTATATAACTTTTTCATTCCTTTTCTTTTTCCTTTTTTTTTTTCTTTTTTTTTTTTAAATTTTTGCACCAATGAACCATTCACACTTTCACTATAGTCGCAGACTTTACAGTGTTTATCCCAAATATTTGATCTTGTCCAACGTTTTTACATTTTCATTTCCAAAGTTAGATAGTACAGGTGCATTTTCAAATGGTAAATTTTGCGTTTGGTAAGGATTTTCCATGTTGCGTTTTCAGCCCCCAAATGTGAAAATTTACTATTTTGCATTGGACTCTTGGAAAAATAATGTAGCAAACACCCAATAGGCTATCATTGTAAACTTTCTCTTATTTTCTTTAATTACCCTTACATTTTTTCCCTAAACCCATTTTTACCCTTCTTCCCTAAGAATTTTATTTTCGTTTAGAATTGGGTGCTAATTTATAGGAGACTGACGACAGTCTTGTGCCGATGGTTTTTTTCCCTTAGGATTAATATGATGATGAATAAAATATAAAATATAGCATGTTTCTCATAAGCCTCGCTAGTACTTACAAATGTTAGGCCTTTTTGTAAGTACTAGTGTTGTTAGTCTTGTCTTCCCATTCCCTCCTTCCCCATCCTCTATGTATTCTGTTTATATTATCTCAAAAAAAAAAAAACAAAAAACAAAAAACAAAGGCATGTTTCACATAAAATAAATAATAAAAAAGCGAATCTCCTAAAATCTTCCACTTTAAAAAGTTTTGTCTTTTGATCAAAAAAAGAAAAGTTGTGCGCTTCCCTTTTCCCTTCCTTGAGGCCAAGCCTTTTTTATAATTTTTTTTATTAAAAATAAAATAAATCAAAAGGCCTATCTTCCACTAAATATATAAATAATAATAATAATTTCTTCTTATCGAAAACATTCAAAATTTTCAATCAGTTCGTGATCCACGTTCATAGAGTCTAGACTACAAAAAGCAATATAGTCATCTTTCTCACAAATCACAAAACATCAACCCATTTGAATTGTCTTCCACTACAAGAAAGAAGCCTTCCACTATCAAAAGCTTGTAATTTAGAAGTCTTCCCCTATAAAAAGCAAAGTCTTTCATTTTTGAAGATAATAATTGCATGAGAAATATTATGAACACAACAGTTTTCACAATAATTGATTGGACAAATTTTAATCTCTTTCACATATAAGTATATAATGAATGTTACAATTAGTTGTTGTTGTTGTAATTTATCCTAGGATAAATTACAACAACAACAACAACTCAAAAAGTTTCCCAAAATAACATTATTTTTTCTTAAGTTTGTATAAATGTAATAGAGAAGTTCATGCCCTCTTACATGTGCCATCACTAAATCTCAAAGGAGGTTGTCATTTATACAAACATCAAGAGAGAGTGTTATAGCCAAGAGTAAAGGTTCAAAGTGATTTTTTATATTTGCTTAATTACACTTCAACACAAATACTATGTTATTATTTACAATATTTCTATTAATTTGAAATTTGTAATTAATAGCCAAGAGTCTTATAGTTCAACTAGTACATGTTGATGTTTCCAATGAATTCATATCCCTCTACTCTCAATTATTAAAATTTTATATTTAATACCATCATTTGAAATTTATTTATAATATTTAATTACCAAACACTCCAAATTAGAGTAAAAACTAACAAAAGTCAAAATTTACTTTAAATACTCTAAGTTTATGGTGGCTTCTAATTGGATCCCTCAATTTTTTTGAAATTGCAATTTAAACCCTCAAGTATTAGGATCATGTCAATATGCCTTTAGTTACTTCTCATTCCAAATATCATTTTGTGTAATGGTTGTATACAACATATTTATTACATGGAGACTAGTCCTACACTTGTGCGGTCCATATTTATGTGAGAAGGATTTTGTATGCAACCGTTACACAAAATATGATCTCATCCTTTCTCTCCCCCATTATCCACACCACTACTCCTAACTCAAAACCATCGACACTTCTCTCTCCACAATCCCAAATCAAGATGAAAAATGTAGGCACATCACCATTGTACCCTAAGCTAAACTTGCAAGTGGAGAGTGGTGATGTGCCATCTGGTTTTGGGTTTTATTGTGAAGGTTGTTTTTGTCACTAAACTTGTTGTTGGACTTGAGGGGAGGGAGTGGTGCTGTACTCGCGACGGGTGGTGATGGCTGTTGTGGGTAATGGGATGGAGGAAGATAGGGAGAGAGGAGTGATTTTTTTTTTAAAACTTTCTAAAATAATTTACTCTTTTTTACAATTTATTTTTTCCCCCTATTTTGCTTTTAAAACAACGTTGTTTTGTACGGTTTACAACAAAGATATAACGAGAGGTGACGTAATGCCATATTGACATTATTGTAGTATTTGAGAGTTTAAATTATAAGTTTAATAAGTAGAGTGACCGATTGAAAAGCAGTTCCAAACTTAAAGGCTGTGAAATACATTTGAGCCTTAGCAAAATATATCATTAGGTGACTGAAGGGAAATAAAAATATTGTGAACTAATATGTTATTTTGTAAGTGTGTACCACCAATCAACTTGTTAAGTAATTTAGATGGTAGAGTAGATATTGCGAATTATTCTCAAATCTCAAATCTCAAATTGTAAAAATTAATTTAGTTAAAGGTAAACATTGCAAATTAACCATAATTTACAATAGATAATTGCCATTAACCCTTTCTTCCTTTTATTCTTTGTTTGCTTTGGTAGGTCTATATTTTCATTCATTTTATCTGACGCAGGATTACATGATATATATATATATATATATATATATGAATGTTTCTCTTCCTCTTTTTTTTGGGGGGGGGGGGGGTGGATATATATAAGCATTAGAATGTTTCCTTTGCACGATAATGCAAATTTTCAATTTAATTTTTGAGTAATTAGAAGAAAATGTTAACAAGGTCACAAAATGCTATGTAACTAGGATTTATTCAAGTCCAATGGTTTAAATAAACGAACAAGCAATACTAATTAATATTGGCCCAAAACTAATATTGTTATAATGCTACAAAATCATCAAAACTAAGTTAATCTGTTTGGTGTACTTTCAGTATTTTATATTCTCTTTTTACATAAAAGTAAATCCTTCATATGAGTGTCCCACACATAAAAACCATATTTTCTCAAGAGAAATATATAATACAATAATTTCTTCACAAAGAGAGTAATGATTTTCCCTCTTCTTTTGTCAACTTAGTTTTTCACTTATACAGAGCTGAATCGAAAATCTTTCAACTCTCTATTGTATGACATATTTGTGTGTTTTTTCTTCTATGAATTTTAATTAGAATTATAAAGCCTCCAACAAAAAAAAGATAGAAGAGTTTTCGAGCATGCACATTGCGGCTAGTTATTTTATTTTATATTTTGATGGGACAAAGAGGCTAGTTATCTTTTTGAAAGAATTTCAACTTATAGCGTCTATTCTAGTTATCTTTTTGAAAGAATTTCAACTTATAGCGTCTACTCTTGATAATAGCTTTTTATCATCAAGTTAAGACACCAATTGGTTTTTGATGTAGGTGGGGATTAAACCACAAATCTCTTATTTAACCATCAGTAATTTTACTAGTTGAGCTAACTGGGACAAAGATGCTAGTTATTATTTGTTATATATAATTATTATTAGCAACGCAATGTGTTATACCACATTGTATATGCTAAAATAGATGCGGAAGGAGAAGCATAAAATAGGACACCGATAATACGAAGATTACGTGGTTCAGCCTTGTCGGCTTACATCCAAGGAGGAATCTCTTAAGGGCTACATCTTTATTGTATATGAGTATAGTACAATAACCTGTGTTACAATGAACCATAACATGAGTATATATAGGCAACTAAACCTTAGACTACTAGTACAAGCAAGACTGAGCTTGGGCCTATTACATTGGGCTAATATGTCTAATATATATCTCTAACACCCTCCCTCAAACTCAAGGCAGAAGCTCGATGAAGGTTTGAGATTGGATAAGCATGAGAAGATCACTTGAAGATACCGTGAAGAATGTTTTTAAAGAAACCACAATGAAGAATGTGCCAATTGACCAATTTCAGAGTTTCAAATGATAAAACGGAGTTCGAAATTGGAATCTACGTGAAAAACTAAGTAAGATAGGCCCTTTTAGAAATTTTGATTTTTGGTCAAAACTCAACGCAAAAAGTCAAAGTCAACTAGTCCAGCTAAAGTCAACGGATATTGGTCCAGGTCGGTTCCGGGTTTCTGGGTTGGGTCACGGATTGAGCAGTAGAGCCACTGACGTGTACTAGGGCTTGCATGTTTGATGACGTGTTATGCTGACGTGTAGTGATGACGTCATCAGGTGACATCAGCAACAGTTTCGGCGCGTGGAAAGCGCATGCAAAGTCCACCAGCGTGTGAAGTATATGCCAAAAATCCTGGTAGCGCATGAAAGCGCGTGTAAGCTCGGATGAGGGTCGGAATCTTAGGTTTTGTAGATCGGTGGACGAGGAGGCCGTCATGGTGGCGCATGTGCCAAGAACACGATCTAGAAGTCAGGAATCTGAGGCGGCACGTGGTAGATTTTCAGAAGACAACTGAGGCGCGTGGAGGCACGTGGCAGGGCTTTGGGTGACCAGATTTCTACATTTTGGTCGCGAGAGGTCGTGGAGCATGTCTATGGTGTTGGTTTCGTCAGGCGAAGCTTGTATTTGCGCCAATCTGATAAGTTAAGTCATGGCTTGCTTGGTTTGTTGGATTTTGACACAGCACAGAGCCATGGTGGCTGCAAGATGCTGTGGAGTCAAGATCCAGCAGAGAAGCATGTGTGACTTCTGATGATGGTGTGTACGTGATATTCTTCTTTGCTTGCTAGAGATATTTTGTTTGATGCCAAGAACGAATTTTGGCTCTGATACAATGTTAAATGTATGAATATTAGCAATGCGATGTGTTATACCATGTTGTGTATGCTAGAGTGGATGCGAAAGGAGAAACATAGGATAGGAATACTGAGAACACGAAGGTTACGTGGTTCAGCCTTATCGGCCTACATCCACGGAGGAATCTCTTAAGGGCTACATCTTTATTATGTATAAGAGTGTAGTACAATAACTTGTATTACAATGAACCATAACATAAGTATATATAGGCGACAAAACCCTAGACTACTAGTACAAGCAAGACTGGGCTTGGGCCTATTACATTGGGCTAATATGTCCAATATATATCTCTAACATTATTACTGATAAGAAGGTGAAAGTTTATCTTATATATATATGTTTTGTCATTTTTAATAATTTACACCTAAAACTACAATTTTAATACGTATTTTTAAAACACTCAATTTTTTCAAAAAGCAATTTTTAACCGTTCTTATCAAACTCTTAACTTTTTAAAATAATCCAATTTTATATCGTAAATTTTAAAACCGTCACTTTTCAAAAAGTACAATATCAAAAATTTGAACCAAACTCACCTTTAGTATTCTTTTATCTTGTCCAAGTTTTCACCTTTTTACCATTCACGAAAATTTTAATTTTTCAAGTGTTTATCCTTTTTTTTTTCTTTCTTTTTTTTCATGGCATTTCAATATATTTTACACAAAATCTATTAGTCTACATAAAATGTGCAATCTTCTCAAGGGAATATATATATATATATATATATATATATATATATAAATAAGTGCAAATGGAGGTTTAAACAGTGCTTTTGTAAAGAAAAATTTTGTCGAGTAAACGCATTTCTGCTGGGTCATAATGAGGGCCTATTATTACGTTTTTACCCTTAGGCCTTTGAAGGGTTTTAACTTTTTATAATTTTTTTTTAAAAAAAAGGTAATTTAACCAAAAGTGATCCTTTTTTCGCCTTTCCAAAAAGAATAATTGAAGTGATCCTTTTTTCTTTATGTACAAAAGTCCAGCAACCTTTAGAGCATTAGCATTGAAAAATTCTAATGCTATTCTATTTTACCATTCTAAAACACCACTTTATCAATATACTATACCATTTTACAATTCCTCTACATCCCAAAACTCTATTTTTATTAAAATATTATTTTTTAACCCATTTTTTATTATTTCTTCCCAACCGTTCAGCTTATTTTCCTGGGCTTTTCAACAGCCATTTTTATTCCTCTCTCCCAGCACCGATTCAACACACAACACACACCCATTATACAACGATCAACCTATCCAAACCCATCATCACACCCACACACACACAAACACAAACATCAAACCAGCAACAAAGCCACGCACAAACACAACCCAGCAACAAAGCCACACACAAACACAACCCAGCAACAAAGCCAAGCCACACACACAAACACAAACCCATTCAAAAACCAGGCCACCGATCAAAAACCCAGGCCAGGCCACCGATCCATGCCGTCGATCAACCAATCCACACAGCCGATTTGAAACCCAAGCCACCGATCAAAAACCGAAGCAAACCCATTAAAAAAAAAAAACATCACCGGAGTAAACCCATTCAAACCCATTCAAAAAACATCATCACCGGAGCAAACCCATTCAAAAAAATCATCACCGGAGCAAACCCATTCAAAAAAATCATCACCGGAGCAAACCCATTCAAACCCATTCAAATAAAATCATTACCGGAGCAAACCCATTCAAACCTATTCAAAAAAACATCATCACCGGAGCCACCAGAGCAAACCCATCCAATAAAATCATCACCAAAGCCATCGGAGAAAATCCATTCAAAAAAATGAGAGAGATGAGAGAGCAGAGATGAGAGAGAAGATGGAGAGCAGAGATGAGAGAGCAAACCCATTCAAAAAACATCATCACCGGAGCCACCGGAGCAAACCCATTTCAAAAAAAACATCACTGGAGCCATCGGACCAAATCCATTAAAAAAAAATGAGAGAGATGAGAGCGCAGAAATGAGAGAGAAGACGGAGAGCAGAGACGAGAGAGAGAGGGGCACAGACAAAATGAAAGAAATGAGAGACAGAGGAGAGAGAGTAGAGATAAAATACTATTTTTTTTATACAATTCTGCTACAGTGCAATTCTAAAGATAGAATTGCACTGTAGCAAGTATTGTAAAAAATTTACAATACTTGCCTTTACCATTTTCTGATGTAGATGGTTTTAAGCTTATAAATGCTATATTTCCCTTAGATATAGCATTAGCATTTTCCAATGCTAATGCTCTACAAAAGTCTTGCAACATTTATAAAGGGATGTACAAAAGTCAAGTCGCAAAGATGTGATGTCAAGCTTGTGAGACACGTTGAAGGAAGAAAAGGATAAAGAAATATAAAGTAAGGCCATTCGGCCATTGGTTGTATAAGTTCAGTTCTTCCTTTTACACCTGTGCATTGTATTCCTTTCACATAACTAGGCGAGTCCAGAAACAGTCTGCCTGTTGTAATTTTTAATATTCTTGAAATAATTTATGGATTGAGCCACCAGAGACATATTCCAAATAAACTGAGAGCGTTTCCTCACCTTGAGTTCGTGGATTGTTCCCACCATATTGGCCAAATTAAACATAAAGGAACTATGCTTACATATCCGATGAGTTCTTGCCAACCCAATTTTTCTCTATTCTAAAAGTAAGTCCACTCCATTATATTCCAATCTTGGCCATTTTTTTTCATTGTGAATTTATAATGATAGCCAAATATTTAATTTACCTTTAACTTTTTGGACAAATGATAGTTTATTAGTGAGAAATATACGGACGAGGTCATTGTAAGTCCGTTGTATGTGAAATATGAAATATCTGACTTGATTGCTATTGAAGAAAACAGCAGAGACTATAATAATGAGTAACACTATACTGTGCAGAAAATGCATGTGATCAAGATTGCCCAGAAAAATTTAGAAATTTGAAGACTATAGCTCTGCATGTGATCAAGATTTACAAGAGAAGTCAGTCTAGCTGTCTATTTGCTCTGCAACCTGTCTCTATAATTTCTTACTGGGCTTTATTTATGGGCCACGCGCATCAAGCCATCTCACAATTTGATTCACCGTATGCTTGCCCTCATGGAAGTTCACATTTCCATGTATTCTACAGGTTTAAACTGAAATAACACAATTAAATTTATAAACATTTACAAATTAATCAAAAAAATATTTTGAAATAGACTTTAAACATCCGAGAAGTATTGAAAAGAATCCCTTGCTACAGCTGCAAGTCCATAGTCACGCAGACCAGGCATCTGATGAAGTCCTCCAGTATTTGATATTGTTTTTGGTGAAAGGTCTTTCAATCTGCAGAATTTAATTACATAACACAGGTACCTCAATTGTAAAATCTCATACAATAGAGAGAGAAAAAGAGAGAAAGACTATGAACAAAAACTGGAATTCATCAACTTAATTACAAAGTGTAATCTGTTACAATATATACACACCAAAGAGTGAGATTAGAAAATATCTAAATCTGTTAGCCTAATATATATGAGTTTGTTATGCTAAAATCTAACTAACCTATACACATGCGAGTTTAAAGAATAACAAACTCCATTCATTAACACGGCACACTCTAAAGCGCACAGCTGCATTGTTCATCAAAACGTCACCATTCTGTTTAATGAGAAAAACGGTGCTGTTCTTCTTATTCTTAGACACGCGTTTCACGGGATTTTTTAGAAAATAACTACAAAACCCAAACAATATCATTAGTTAGGAAACGTTTCAAACTAATTTGGTATCTAGCAATTCGAGTTCAGAGAACTCGATTTCTGGGTTTGTTATTTATTATTTTGCCAGCAGCTGAGGTGGCCAGAATGTCCACGTAGGCGAGAAATCGAGTCCAACGGACTCGGTTTCTAAGCCTAGAAAATGAGTTCATTGGAAACCGAGTCCATTGGACTCAGTTTTTATACATTTAAATCAAGTCCTATGGACTCGATTTAGTAACGCAAAAACAGAGATCAAAACGCGATGAACAAGAAGAAAGAAGCAAGCAAAACTAGGTGCCGATTACCAAACCCAGCAACCAAGCAAAAACCCAGTAGAAGAAAGAAGCAACCCAGCAACTATGTGGTTCCTCGCTGCCGCTCCAGTGGAAGAAAGAAGCAACAATGCAAAAACCCAGGCACCGAGTACCAAACCCAGGTGGTTTCTCGCCAATTACCAAACTCAAGTGATGGAAATCAGATCGGACACACGGTTTCTCGCCGCCGCTCCAGTGGAGGAGAAGAACACGTTGGAGAGTGGGTTTGATTCTTTGTTTTGGATTTGATTTGTTCATGGGTTTGTGGGGCTTGGAAGTGGAGTGGGATGGCATTTGGAGAGAAAGGAAAGGAAGATAGAAAAAAAATCCATGTTTTGGCTGAACTAAAATCAAGTTCAGAGGGCTCAGTTTCCATTAAACAAAACCGAGTCATTTGAGCTCGATTTTCATGGAGGAAAAGCAAGTCCTTTCTACTCGATTTCCAGCCTACGTTGACAGTGTATCCAGCTCAGCTGCTGTGCAATGGGAAATCGAGTGCAATATACTCGATTTATACACCAAAATCGACTCCTTTGGACTCGATTTGTTAGATACCAAAATAGTTTCAAACCTTAGCTAACTAATAAAATAGCAAAGATTTTATAGTTATTTAAAAAAAAAAAATCTGCGTTTCACCAATTGCTTGGACGACAGCGTTTTGGGCTTTACTGTAGGAACATCATCTTCATCATCAACAGAGGATGATCTGCTAGTGCTTTCATCAATGAATAATCATATTATGCACTGTGGAGATATATATTCGCTTTTGGAAATGTTTCTATTGCTATTACTTAATTAAACAGACATAACCAGCACAGGCTACTTGATAAAATGTTTTTTATGGAAAACAATTAGCACATGACTACAAGGGCCGTGACTACAAAATCCAAGCATTCGCAACATAACAAAAACTTCAATAACACAAGCTGAAACACTTCATTTATGTATATATGTCAAGAAACAGACCAAGCACTGATTGTATATTAAAAACAATACCATTCAAATTCCCAAGGAAAAAAAAAAGGTTTGGAGTTGTAGTACTTAAAAGTGAAGGGGGATAACTTGGAGTTGGAGCATAATTCTTTGAAGATGATCAAGATGTCCTCATTTGCTTCGTTGCAGGTACGGGTCATTGAAGATGAACCCAAATAAAATCCACCACTAATGGATAAGCCAAATGCCAAACCAGGCTGACCAAAGCCAAAGTTAGACTCATTTGCTATATCAGGGACCAGAGGAGGCTCACGTTTTTTTGCTTCTGAGACATTTGCTAACAAACTCAGATGCCCCAAATCACTTACGGTGTTAGAAACCTCATGATCCATATTTGAGTCATAAGGAAGACGTATTAAAGGCAGGAGCTCAGGGTCATTAGGGACCGATAATGATAGATTTAAATCACCATGAAAGCCCTTCAATCCAGATTCAAACTCGTTCTTTGTTTTTTCCATTGAAGGCCACTAAACTCCTTCATTGTTGGTAATATCATGATACATATTCAAGCCACAAGAAGTGGGGAAAAAAGATTGAAAAGGCAGGGAGTTAGTGTCATAAGTGACCGAGGAAGAACAACCACCACACCTAGCGCTCGGAAAGGGGAAGCAAATAACACCAGATTTCGTAGGGCAACATATGCATTCTACATGAATCCCCCACCTTTTTATGATATGGGGAACTTTAACACGTGCTGCATCAGTCCCACGTCTAGATCTTTTAGATTTCAATATCGTCGCACATATAACCTAAGGGGTACTAATCCAATGATGGGTTTCACAAGTAACCACAATGTGATTTTGTTTAGACGAATTTGAGTTATTCAATTGCTCCTGCAATTTCTGAGTAGATATAGAAAACAACCATAGATGATCATTAATTTGTTCTTTAGAAATTGACTTATGGTGTTTCTTTTCACAACCATTGATGGAAAGGTAAACCTGATAATAAAGTCCACTTCTATGTGCCTCCTCTGGTCCAAAAGCAATACTGATGGTAATTTTTGGAATTTCGCAGCCAACCCAAAACAATATTGAATTTTCACTCTAATGGTTGAAGTTGAACCAACTTGGAATCTCAATTCCCAGTACTATAATTTCACAATCATCATCCTCATATGATGAGAATGAGGGAGAGAGAACTTGATGTGAAAATCGAGTTGATGGCCCTATATCCATTAATATGTCTCCTTTTGCACCTTCACATTCTTTATTTGGCAAATTCCCTATAATTTCCCCAACCTGCATTAGGAAATATAGTAATGTAGTATTTGTGATAGGCCAAGTTTATTAATTAATCAATTGATTAATTAGACAAGTTTATTAATTAATCAAATTAACATGCAAAGCGCATGGTAGTACAAACAAATCACCAATTAAACTAAGTGCAGCAAAAATTAAATTGACACGGTGATTTGTTTACGAATAAGGAAAACCAACATGGCAAAAACCCCATCGGGTGATTTAAATGTTACCACTCTTGAGAATCAACTATTATCAAAACAAGCAGTTACAAGTAAAGGAATCCTAGTACCTTATACCAACCTACAGTTGAACTCTTACCCCAATACCTAATTGGACTTGTTTTGTGGTGACAATCTCTCCTTTTGATGCACGGCTCCCAGTACGTGACTAACCAATTGCGCGGATCCTAGTACGCGACTTCAATCACCAACTAGAGAAGGTTGTTAGCTACAAAGTTCTTCAGTTCATCCAAACGATGAAGATCGAAAAGTTCCTTGGTTACAAAACCCTACGGTGCATAAACATAGCAGCTTCTTCATAAGAGAGATGAACTAGGACAAATTCTGTCTCCGATCACAATTTGCTTGAACAAACTTTGCTCAACACTTGTGCAATTTATGTCACCTTTGACGGCCCTTAAAATAATCATTTTATATGTCTAGGGTTGTGAGAAAAGAAAGCCCAAATACATAATCACATATTGAAGTCAAAATAGAACTGAAAATCTGTTTTTCATAAACCTCGACAGATAGCTATCTGTCGAGCTGCTGTCGAGCCACGGGGCTGGAACAGCTCTTAAAGCTTGATAGATGCTAGCTGTCGAGCTTTAATGATAGGCATTTTCTCAGCTTGAATCTTAGAAAGACTTGCATGGTTTTAACGCTTGATCTTGAAACAAGGTTTCTTGAAGTATTAAACACATCATAGATCTACCCAAATACAAGTAAAGTGTGTTTTGTTAAAGGATTAGCCAATTACATAAAATTGTGACATATGTTCTAAACATGTGAAACACATATGTCCTAATAGAGAAGACAACAAAATTTGTTTCTTTATAACTTAAAGAGAGAGAAAAAGAGAGAAACTTGACTCAATAATGTACTCGATGATAGTGGATCCAATGACCAACAATTCTTTTCACATACACTTCTTATAGATTGTGGAAGTCTTGGAATTTTTTGAGGAAGTGTAGTCAATGCCAAAGATTTGCACCAAATATACATCAATCAAGAGGAATCCTTAACCCCCTATCCAACCCCTGGCCTTTTGCTTAGTGGGGCTTAGATATTGTCGGTCCATTCCCCAAGGCCGTAGGGAACAAGAGACACTTACTGGTCGGCACGAACTACTTTACTAAATGGGTTGAAACTGAGCCCTTAACGAATATCAGAGACATGGACGCCAAGAAATTTGTAGGGAAAAATATTGTTCCTCGGTTTGGGGTCCCTTGCACCCTCATCTCGGACAATGGCCTTTAATTTGATAGCAAATCTTTCAAAAGATACTGCTGTGATTTGGGAATTATGAACAGATATTCTACATCGGCTTATCCTCAAGGGAATGGACAAGCTGAGGCTATGAACAAGGTCATAGTGAACGGACTCAAGAAGAGGTTGGATGATGTGAAGGGAAAATGGGTGGAAGAACTGCCACATGTCTTGTGGACATATCAAACCACACCTCGGAGATCAACAAGGGAGACCCCCTTTTCAATGACTTATGGAGCAGAGGTTGTCATTCCTTTAGAAACTGGTTTCCCAACGCTAAAGACTAGCTCATTCAATCCGAGCAGTAACAATGAGTTACTAGAAGAGCTTATATTTTATTGAAGAAAGAATAGAAAGTGCAATGGTTCAGTTGGCATACTACCAACACAAACTCAAGTAAGGTTATGATGCCAACGTAAAGCAGAGGCCATTAGTACCTGGTGACTTGGTATCAAGAAAAGTTCTGGGTACTACAAAAAACCTAGCATGGGGAAAGCTAGGGCCTAATTGGGAAGAACCATATCGCATCACCTCGGTGGCTGGTATAGGAGCATATTTTCTAGAAGACTTAGATGAACATGTAATATCGCACTCTTGGAATATAAACAACCTGAAAAGGTATTATTATTAATGAAAGTTTCTTTTATCAATATGTTCATTTGTTGTATAAAGGCATGACACTTCCCATTATTTGTTCTTTTTTTTATATAAGTGTTAAACAGATCCTAAATTATGTTACCACATACTTAGGTAAAATTAACACACTATGACATTTATTTAAGTGTTTAAACAGAACCTTAGTCATGCCTGGGTCCTCGAACCAAATGCTTTGGGGAAATTAACATACTATGACATCTATTTAAGTGTTTCAACAGAACCTTAGTCATGTTTGGGTCCTCGGACCAAATACTTTGGGGAAGTTAACACACTATGACATCTTTTTAAGTGTACAGATCCTACGTTATGACAGGTCTCTCAGGCCACATACTTGGGCAAAAGTAACATTCAATATTTGATCCTCGCTAAGTGTTAAAATAGATCCAGGGTTATGCACAACTCCTCAGATTAATGACCTTGATTATTTATACAAGTGTTAAGTCATTTCGCAGCGCAAGTATAGGGTAAAAATCTCTTTGTTACTAATACACAATTGTTTACAGTTTTTATTAAAGTTAGCACAGCAACAGTGCAATACTATTTATGACAGTCATAAATTTCAAAGCACATAAAGGTAAAGGTACGAGAGATAAGAGAGAAAAGTATTTTTCATTAAACAAAAGAGGGAATACATTGTCAAAGGGCAAAACGCCATTACAAAAAGTTAAAAAAAAAAAAAAAACAAACAAACTACTATAAAAGAAAGTCCTATATCTTAGATCCTATGCCTTGGCTTGAGAAGGGTCTTTTTGGGGATCAATAGCCTCATAGTGGACATCATCAGCTTTAGACTTAGCCTCTGCATCCTTAGTTTAGGAGACCACATCCCTGATCATAAGGGCATCCTCGGAGGGGCTGGCCTTCACCGGAGGCTGAGCCTCCTCACCCACCCCAACCCTTTAGAAATTTCAGCTTCAGGATGGGGAGCATGGGTGGTGGGGAGTTGCTCAGAAGGAGGAACCGTACTCGGAATTTCTCAAATATCCTCTGGGAAGAAGATACTCTCGGCCCTCCTTAGCTCGAAGTCTACAAGGACTCCTGCCTAGTCCATTGCTACTCCCCAAGACTTGGTGCAGTAGTCCCTGGACACTGCAGCCACCTCCTCTGCCAAGCGGGCCTCCGTGTCTAGCACCCCACGTTCATAAAATGCGGCCATCGTGGCCTCAGCGGCTTCCCTGGACACTCGAGCAACATCTTTAGCTTTCTGTAGCTCAGCCTTAAGATCCAAAACGTGTTACTTTTCAGTGGCCAGGTTTATCTCAGTTATATGCAATTGCTGGCGCTGGTCCTCTATTTGCCTCTCCATGGTTTTTAGGCTCGCCTCAGCGCTTAGGTGAGCCTTGTTCGCCTCCTTTAATTTCTCAGACAATTGGGCATATTCTTCTTTAAGGGCCCTGAGGGCCTTCTTAAATTCAAGGCAGGAGTGGGCCTCAACTTTGACTTTGTCATAAGCGTTCCTGACCCACTCCTTGGCCATGTAAACCTGCTGACTAAGCTATATGACAATAGCATAATAGTCAAATATATGCATATGAATAAATAAAAATCCCAGCGTTAAACTCAGGAGAGTGTTGACTGACTTACCATGGCAAGGTCACTCTTTAATGACATGAAGAGGTCGGGTTGCCTAGTACACCTAAGGCCCTCCATATCTCGAGGGAGAAGTAGGGGTTGCTCTAGAGTCTCGACAAGGACAGTGGTGTACCCCCTTTGGGCTTCCCAGATTGTGGCATCCCAAGGAATAGGAGCACCCTCCACCTTTAGCCGAGGGGCCCAGAAGCATTGCCCTCGACGTACTTCAGCCTCATCCCAGCTCTCCACCAATTTGGCCCTTTTGTCCTTAGGATCCTTACCCTTCTTTTGTTGCTTGGCCTCCTTTTGAGGCTCCACCTCTCCTTCTTATAGGTCTTCAATTGGCCTCTTCTTCCTCAAGTTTGGAATGGCCTTCAATCCGAGGTCTGTAGGTGGAGGAGGAGGAGGAGGAGGAAGAGGAAGACTGGGAGGAACTTGGGTCTTAGGAACTTCCTTCAACGTGGACCTTTTGTTCTTGTTTGTCAGTAACCCCTTTAAGTCGGACCTTGGCTTCAAATCCATTCCTTCTTCTTCGATTTCTGAGCTAGTGTCAACTTGAGCTACGATTAGCTTCGGAGGATGGGCTGTAGAGAGTCTGTTGGACTTGTGTTCAAAATCCGAGAGCTCTACAGGTCTTTCTGGTGCTCCTTCTACCTCTTCAAAGCGGAACTGGTCAATCTCAATGTCAAGAGTGTGACGAGAAGAGGTTGACTCCTCTCTCGAAGCCGCTACCTGAGGAAGAGCGCGTTGAATAGGCAATTCAATGGGTGGGAGATTTTTTTGAATTAAAAATCTTGGCTTAGATATGTCTATTTGGTTCAGCCTAGAGTCACCAACCCTTATTGCCTAGCCAGCGTCTTGGAATATGCGAGACAAGGGTTCGTAGTCCAAAATTAGATGGGCAGCTCGTAATTGTTCGTCCTCGCTGATGAATACCTCGGACCTCAGTAGTTTGTTAAGACTCAGTACGTTAACATAGCTAAGTCTCAGAGCGACGTGATTTTTATCTGCAAAAATATTCGAGGATGAAATTATGGTTAGAAAAATAAAAACTATAATCCGAGAAGACGAAATGTTAAAATAGTTATAAAAAACGTATAGTATGAGAAAGGACTGAAATCCTTACGAAAGGACCTACTCCTAGGGTACCCCACTTGGATCTCCCACCCGAGTTAGGCAATGAAGACTGTCACTCTTTTCCCCGAAGACAATAAGGAAGTCGTCCTTCTTGCCCTTGTTTGATTTAGGAAGACACGATATCATTCTGACGACGTCGAACTGGGACTTGAGATAGTATCCCACGCTGTTGAGCTTGTGGCACTCGTACATGTGAACCACATCATGCCATGTGAGCCCCAAGCCCATCTACTAGTTAAGAGCGTCTACGCAACCCAGGACCCTAAATAGATTGGGGGCGCACTGATGGGGAGTTAGTTTGTGGTTAATCAGGTAATTCCTGGTTGTCCTACCCATGGGAAGTGTCATTCCTCCCCTCTATGAAAGCAATAATGGGAATGACGACTTGACCCACATCTCTGTCAGTAAGTATTTGGTCCAAGGGACAATACTCTAAAACCACCCCATACCCGATATGATTTTGTACTCGTCAATGTCAAACACGAACCCATCTTAGCTGACCAACAAGAGCATTGATTACTTATGGAGCTTCTAAAATAAGTCTTGTATAATTAATAAACTGTCTTTTTAATTTTATTGTTCTTCAACACGATTAGGTGACTCCAAATTTTTTAGTTTCATCTTAACAATTATAGCTCGACTTTTATAAAAGAATTAAATTCATAATAAAGTTGACTAGCCAACATGATCTTGAAATTATGTGCATGGTATCTACTATGTGCCCTATCTTGTCAAGCATGATCATCATAAATTAGGCAAACATAGCATGTTATGTAATTTACATTGATAAGCCAAATCGACCATCCCTCTATTTTATGAGCTCAAGCTTTGAAGAATGGGAATTAGCAAGGGAAAAATAATTCTTATTATTTGTAGAAAATTATTTTACATCTACAAATAAAGTTGGTATTTAATTGTCCAAGCATAATATATAACAATAGATTTAATACACTAATACAAGATTGTAGGAAATTATTTGAGCTACTCACGTGTATAAAAGAAACATATAGAAGACAAGGTACATGAAACATGAAAAATACTTCTTATTCAATGAATAACCATAGGCAAGCCTATCTAGAATGCTAGAAAAGTCTTCCATCCAATGTAACACTTTGAAGGAGCACAAGACTTTTTGGACCTACGAATAGTTAGTAGAAAACAACATTAAGAGAAAAGATCAAAATAAGTAAACAACATAATACCAACATTAAGATGGAGAAAAGATAAAATTTGATTTTTACCTTCCATATAGCCAAGCAAGATGTGCTAAATCCTAGCACCAAGAATAATGTCCCTAACCAAATGCAACTCAGAGATGGCCTTGCTAATGTCCCATCGTTCTTGTGGCAACTCCATAGAGCATGCCACTCCGACCTTGACCATGGATATCAAACACTCCTTTATTTTATTTGCAAGGCAACCATTGTGATTTCCAAGAACTTCATCAACATTATTTGAAAGTTTTGGATCCATAACTTCCATTACACCGTCTGGTATGGCCATGCTAGCATAGTTGTGAAGGTTAAGGCCTCCCTCAAACACACTGTCTGTTGGTCTCTTTCCCGTTATCATCTCCAACAATAAAATTCCATAGCTATACACATCTCCTTTGGTTGACACCTCACTTCCTAGACCGTACTCTGTCATTAAGAATATTTAATATAGATAATGTCTTCACATTATATTTTGGGAGCTCAAAAAAAATCATTGTAAATATGGGAAAGCATATGTTAACAATTAAAAAGTACAGTAAATCATGTTTACCTGGAGGGGTGTACCCAATTGTTCCTCTTATTCCAATCGAACTACTTTCTTTCGAATTGGTATGTCTTAAAAGAAACTTCGCAAGCCCAAAATCTCCAACATGAGCAATCATATCACAATCGAAAAGAATGTTGCTTGGCTTTATATCACAATGAACAACTGGCATTAGGCAATGGTGGTGTAGGTAATCGAGTGCGCAAGCAACATCAATGGCAATGTTTGTTCTTTGAAGAATGGTCAGATTTCGTATCTCTACCTGCATCATATTTGTTTCTAGATCCATATGCAACCAATTTTCTAGACTTCCATTTGGCATGAACTCGTAAACTAGAGCCCTAAAATCATTGCCACGAAAATCCACACTTGAGCAAGAAGTTATGATCTTCACAAGATTTCGGTGACGAATATTTTTCAAGGCTTCACACTCGGAGATAAAGCTCCTAGAAGCTCCTTGACGTTGAATATTTAGTACCTTAATGGCACCAATTGATTTATCCTCACCAAGGATGCCTTTGTACACTGAGCCAAAACTACCAACACCAACCAAATTTGCTAACGAAAATCCATCAGTTGCTTTAAAGAGCATTTGGTAAGACACACTAAAAAATGATTGCTTCAAGGAAGATTTTGAAGAATTATCATTTCTTTTATTTTTGCACCAATAAAATAAGAAAAATGACACTATGGTTATTACCGAAATCAAACATGCCATTGAGATTACCTCTTTAACTACAAAAGGCCACTTTATTTTCTTCTCTTCTTTTATTAAGCACCTTGGCAACTTTAGTTCTAATATGCCCCCACACAATCTACTATTTCCAATGAGTGATATTGTGCTAGCATTTGTGAAAACCCCTTTTGTTGGAACCTCTCCCTGAAAATCATTGAAGGATAAATTCAAATTCTTGAGGGAGAGTTTCTCCAAGAAATTTGGAATTTGACTAGAGAAGTTGTTTCGAGAAAGATCCATGACTTGAATACCCCTCGAAGAACTCAAGGATGTTGGAATTTCTCCTTGAAATAAATTACCCTCCAGGCAAAGGTACTCAAGGCTTGTGCAAAGGGCTAGGCTGTTTGGAATTTCACCAAACAACTTGTTTTCAGATAAGTCTAACTCTTTTAAATGGACAAGATTGCCGACCTCAGAAGGTAGTGATCCCACGAAAAGGTTTTGACCTAAATAAAGTCCAATTGACAACATGGAAATTGCAAAGAGTTGCTTTGGAATGATGCCACTTAGATTGTTTTTAGAAAGATCTAACAACAGCAAATTTTGGCAATTTTCTATACTTGTTGGGATAGTTCCTTGCAATTTGTTACTTCCTAAATGAAGTTTTTCTAACCATGTTAGGTTTCCAAGGATAATTGGTAACCTTCCAGAGAGTCTGTTGTTATTTAAATATAATCGCTGTAACTTTTGAAGATTGCCAAAATCATCTGGGATTGTACCTGACAATTTGTTCTTAGACATAAATAAGGCTGTCAAGTTGACCAAATTACCCATCCCTTTAGGGATCTCTCCAAAAATAAGATTTTTGTGAATTGAAAAATAGGTAAGCTGGGTTGAAAGATTACCTAAAACATTAGGCAACGTACCTTTGAGTTGATTCTGTGAAAGATTTATTTTCCGTAAACTGCTACAATTGACTAGAGATTGAAAGAAATTCATTTCATCATCATCATCTCCACTCCCTAAATTATTATCTTCAATTAATAATAACTCCAAACGGTGCAGGCCTCCAAAATTGTCTGAAATTTTTCCCGTAAAATTGTTCATGCCAACTTCTAAGTATTGTAGCTCTGAAGCATTAGATAATGAGACTGGAAGAGATCCGGTTAATTGGTTTTCAAAGATTAGAAACCACTGGAGATGCGGAAGGGTGAGGAATAAGTTTGTAGGAAGACTTCCACTAAGCTTATTTTTGTACAGTGCAAAATGAATAATAGATGAAAGATTATATAAAGATGGAGGGATCAAACCAGAAAGTTTATTTTCGCCCGCAGATAAAACTTGGAGAGAGCTAAAGTTCCCAATGAAAGGTGGGATTCCTCCCATGAGATTGTTAGTGCGAAGGGCTAGAAACTCCAGCTTTGATAAAGAAGCAAGCTCCTTTGGGATTGACCCCGAAAGGTCATTGATTCCGACTCTAAGAATCTTAATGTTGGAGCAATGGGAAAGGTTTGCAGGAATTTCCCCTTGGAAGGAGTTATTAGACAACCACAATACACGCAACCTGAATAGACGGCCAACTTCATCAGGGATTTTGCCTCCAATGGTGTTGTTTACCAGCACGATTTCCCTAATGAAGCTGAGGTTGCCTATGTATGGAGACAAGGAACCCACCAAACCTCTGGTACTCAGATCTAATACAGTGACTCTTCTATGCTTACGGCCACAAGTAACACCTTCCCACTCGCAGAAATGGAGGGAATCATTCCAAGAGCTGAAAACGTTTTCAGGGTCACGTGTTATCTGTCTCTTGAAGGCCAACAAAGCTTGATGATCAGTCTCATTCCCACCGAAATAAGTTGAGGTGGCAATACTACTACCAGAAACAGAAAGAGTTTTAATATGTAGAAGTACAACCAACAAGAGAAGGATGGTTTGGAATTGAATTGAGCACAATAATCTCAGATTCATTGCTTGCATTTTCATTTCCAATATGCAAAATTTACGTTTGCCTAACAAAATAAGGCGTCTATAAAGTAGAAATATGGGTGCACCAGCCTCTTGATGACGACAAAATAGGTGTCAATCCTACAAAGACCTAGACTTTTTTTGTGTGGGTATGGTTGATGCCTTACTTGTGACGACATACAAGATAGTCTCGTCCTTGGGCTGTTGATAATGACCTTGAAGTCAACTTTTGAGGCTGAGCTGCAATTATTCTTTGTGGGTAACCAATTAATTATACATTTTTTCCCCTAACGAGACAAAGACCAAGACTTCTTTTGGCGGTATTTGGCTGATGACTAATTTTGTTACCCATGTGCCGTTAATTACCGATCTTGAAGGTAGCTGTTGAGGTTGAATTGCAATCGCCATTTTTATTAAAATTTTCTTCCAATCTTAGTAGGTAACTAGTTTTATTGATGATAATTAACTAATTAATTCATTAGGAATTGGGTGCACTAGGATTCCCATGGAAATAAAACTAATTCATTGTGCATTCAGAACATTTCGATTTTGGAAGTATACAATTGCATGGTACAGAATTCAAAATTCAGAATTGCACCAGAAAAATAAATAATTGGTCTATGTCAAAGTAATAGTATATCAGCTAATCATATGAGTAGGTAATTGTTCAATATATAATGTCATTTTCTAAAATCACTAGGTTATGAGAATATGTATGGCTTTTGAATAGATTTTGCTGTATGTCTTTTTGTTAGAATTCATGTCCTTCTTCTTGTGTGTGTGTGAGTTTATTTCTCAAAAAAAAAAAAAAAAAAAAAGTTAAAAGAATATGCAACTCTTTTCAATGCTTTCTACAATAGTGAATTAGTTCTATTTTCTAGAGTTGATAATAACATAATCTAATCCTCCTCAAATCTTGTATAGAAACCATGATCCTTCTTGTACTAAAGTGGAGGTGTAGGTGACTAGAAAGTAGATAATTGTATGAAAGTTAGTAGATTATATATTATTATTATTATTATTAACCGTCTACTGTTTGATTCAGATTCTACAAAGAATAAAGATGTAATTATATGCGATTTTGTTTTTCTATTCAAGTTTGGACCTATTAAAGCTTCATGGTTTGTTTCATTTTTACCCTATGTTTAGATAGAAAGAGATTATTGAAAAGGAGCAAAGATTGTAGAACTTATCACACTAACATACTGATGGAGGAAGTTATTCACAATATGCCTAAACAAGATGAAACAATTTATTAGCATAGGATTGATCACCTTGACAACCAAGGATTTGAAATTTCCTTGAAGGATTCTTATTAAGCAACTCTCTTACATTTCCATTGAAAGATGACATTGCAAATTTTATTCAACAGGTTCCGAATTTTCAAGAAAATTTATTTATTTTAAAAAATAAAAGACATGGATGTTATTTTATTCATTGCTTTTAATAAATAAATAAACTGGGGCAATGAAAAAAGGACAGATTGTGAGAATGAAAAGGAAGAAATGACTCGATGGTTTTTTTTTTTTTTTTTTTGACAGTGACTCAATGGTATTAGTGTAAGTATAAGTGGGTTTTTTTCTACTTACCAAAAAAAAAAAAAAGGGTTTTTCTAAATGGCTGATCCAGCTTTGCCATGGAGTCAATTTAATGCTAGTAAATTGGTCTTGCTTCAAACTTCTTTTATACTTCAGAAGACTTGTTAACAGGTCTTCTAAAAACTTCTTTTATACTTCAGAAGACTTGTTAACAGGTCTTCTGAAGTATAAAAGAAGTTTGTGACCCATGATAGAGACAGGTCTTCTGAAGTATAAAAGAAGTTTGTGCCCCATGATAGAGACAGTGGTTGATTAGTAACATCTTGCATGTGGCCATTTGACTTGAAATATTTTTGGTATTCTTGGGAAATTTCTCTCATCATTTCCCACAAAACAGAGAGTTGAACAAGAATAAACTGAACCCAGCTATATGAATGTGTCATCGTCTTTCATAAATAAGTAAATAATTTTAAAAAAAAGTGTCATTACCTAGAAAATATTTATATCTTAACTCTTGATTGCATCTCATTTTTTAAGATTAAGTGAGTCATATGCACATAACAAGAACTAATGTCATATTCTTATTAGTGGTTGGAGCCCAAAGCTACAAACATATTTAGAGTCAAACTGTCCTTTTTTCCATTTGAATTAGCTTTGGCATAAGCTGGAAAACTTAGGGTCCGTTTGGATTGAACTTATTGTTACTGAAACTGAAAATTGAAAACTAAAAACTGAAAACACTGTAGCAAAATAATTTTTAAATATATGAAAAGTACCGTGGGACCCATTTTTAATATATTTAATGCATGAACAGTACTGCTATAGTATGTGAACAGTACTGCTACAGTGCATGAACAGTAATTTTTGTCTCTGCACAATAAATTTACTGTTCATATGCTGGAAAAAAAAAAAAAAAAAAAGAGACGGAAACATGAAATGAAAACGTGAACGTTGGTTTCAGCTGAAACCAAACGCTCACTTACTTGGACGTTTGATTCGAATTTTCAGTATATATATGTTGGGCCCTCACCATACTCCAAAGGGACTAAGTTTATGAAGACCATGATGAGGTAGCTTCTTACAAATTCTAGTAGCACTGATAAAGGAAGGCCTAATCATGATTAGTAAAAACTTTTTAGGTTAAGGGTCTGTTTGGATACCACTTATTTTGTTAAAATTGAAAAGTTATTGCAGAAAGTACTATAGATAAAGGAAAAAGTTAGTTAAAATAATATAGTGAGCCCCATGAATAGTGCCAAAAAGTACAGTGAGGTCCAAAAATAGTAACAAAAATAAGCTGAATAGTTAAATAATTTATAATTTTAATCTACATCCAAACGCACACTAAATATTATTGGTCTTTCTCATCAAACGTCTAAAAAAAGAAAAAGCACCTCAAACAGCAACTCCAGGCAAATCCATAAATCTAGCTATATCTAGTGTGTGTTTGGGTTGGCGTTTGCTGCATTGCGTTTCAGTTTCTACGTTTTCTCCTTTTTTTTTTTTCCTTTTTTTTTTCACGCATTTTCCCCCTCACAAGCGGCTACTATTCATGTACTGTACATGAACAGTAGCCACAACATTTGACCAATTTTACGTGAACAGTGCATCCATGCACTGTTCACGGACCCACAAATTTCATTTTTTATCAATTTTTTCATTAAAAATGGGTCTCACGGTACTATTCACACATTTAAAAATTATTTTGCTATAGTGTTTTCAGTTTTCAGTTTTCAATTTCAGCAAAATAAGTTCTATCCAAACACACCCCTAGTAATCTCTCTTTCCCTTTACAATTCTTCCAATATCACACATACTTTACCAACTTTTCAAAATTTTGAAATACTTTGTTTCTCTTATTAACGGAATGGTTAATATGTTAATTTTCTCCAAATCTCAAGGAAAAGTGTCATTCTCTTGAACTTTTGGGGTGGAGAAACATTCCACAAAAGTTTTTGTAATTGACCCTTAAGTTTCTATATTCTTCCATTTTTTCTATCGCCTTTTCAAACACACTAAAGTAAAACGATTATCTTTTCCTTCCTTTTACTTTGCTATTCTTCATATATTTACCATCCATCGATTACTGCAAATTTTACACAAACCAGAAATGGTTCAAAATTAAAGTAATATTTTAGGGTCATTCTAAACTAATTTTACAGTTTTTCATGCACCTCCTAATTAGTTGGACACCCCTTATGGTTTTAAACATCTAAATGACACAAATTAATTCGATGAGAAGGATACTTTTACCACTATTTAATATTTTTGGGACAAATCATTTTGTGAATTCCGAAAGTTCAAGAAGGGTCCAAAGGCCGAAATGACCCAATAAAACTCCAGCTTACAAGCAACACATAGTGATGTCAAAGATGTGAGGAAGAAAGAGACTTTGAAAGTTCTACATATTTGGACAAAGTACTTTAACTCATAAATTCTTAACCATACTATACTTTTTTTTTTTAATTGGAAATCCAATTTTGTGTTGAAGTGGGACATATGACATATCTGTAGGAGTTATGCATATAGAAAACTTCCAAATGTACATGGAATCAAGTGAACTACTTAAAACTTACTGATACATACAACTACAGGTTTAGACATCTTCATAGGGAATGTATGTGCTTCACCCTCTGAATCACTTGCTTAACCTTGGTTGATGGTTCATCATACAAAATGGCAGGGTTGTCAAACTCAGATGCCAAACTCCTCTCCCCAAGAAAAGCACGAAATGAATCTGCCACTGAGTTTGAAAGAGAATCGAGATTGTATCCCCCTTCTAAGAAAAACACACATCGACCCCCACATAGATCTTTGGCAAGTTGTTTAATATTGGACGCTAGCGTGTAGTATGTTCCCGTTGTGAACTGCAGACTGGCTAGTGGATCCAATACATGACCATCATACCTAACACATTCATTTGCAAGATATGAAAGTATGAGAGAGAGAGAGAGAGAGAGAGAGCAAGTGGGTGAATGACTAGATTGGCAATGATAATTTGTTATAAGCTACTTAAAGATCAAGACAATCTAAACCCAGGGGCAGGGGCAGGGGCAGGGGCAGAATTGCCCTCAGACCCATAGAGGATGTCTTTGTGCCATAGTCATTTGGCAGCAGATGATGTTGCCGCTTCTGGTTGTTGAAATTTGGAAGCATTACCAAATATTGACAGGAGCCTATCTTAAGGTCAAAGACGATGAAAGTTAAATATAAAATGTTTCTTTGCGTTTGAATAACTAGATTGACAATGATAATATTTTTTAAGCTACTTAAAGATGAAGGCAATCTAAATCCAGGGGTGGGAGGCAGAATTGCCCTCAGTCCCATAGAGGATGTCTTTATGCCATAGTTTCATTTGGCAGCAGATGATGTTGTCCCTTCGGGTTAAATATTCAAAATTTTGTTTACATACGAAGTAATATCTAAATTATTGAAATCATGTGATAGATAAGTCTGTTAATTTGATTAATTCAAATTTAAATTTCAATACTGGAGAAACACTAAAATGTCTATCCATGTTGAACCCTTGCATTCATTTCTACCTCCCAGAAATAGCAAACTCAAAAAGAAAGAACAGGGAAAGAAAATGCTATATTTTGAAAAATAAGCTAATAAATGACAGATGTGCTTACTGTTATTGAAAGAAAAATTTGCAGTTAAATTGCAGATGCAACACAACCATACAACTTGGAATTGGATGACCCCATAAAACAATTGAGCTGCAACCCTTATAAAATAACTTTTCAGTTTCATTATTTTCATCCTTCTTCATGACAACTTATATTTAAAAGCTCTATACAGTCATGGTAAAATCATTTTCCTTTAACCTTTTCTTAATTAGTATAGTATTCTCAGTATTTTATGTCATGGTCAGTATTCTTAATATTGCATCCATACATTGTAATTATAAGTTGGGCGATGATCTGTTGCTATTTACATACATCCCCCTCCCCTTTTTTTCTCTCTCTCTCTCTGCCAATAAAAATTCTAGCTCCACCCATAGGAGCCTCACTTGGGATTACTCCTAGTCCTATATATACCTACATGTGATTTTATTTTACAATCTATGAAATAATTAAGATATTCACGGACTTACAAATAGAATTCTAAAACTCTCACCAGAGACAGAAATAAATTGCACAGTGAAGCTAATTAATTCAGCAAACATTGTCATGGCAAGAATGTATGCAATGCCATTTATAGAAATGGGATACTCACCCAGCAGAAACAAGAATTATATCCGGCTTAAAACTTTGAGCACAGGGTACAATAACTTCATCAAACACAGCTGTCATGGCAATATCACCTGATCCTCCAGGTAGAGGCAAATTTAATGTTGTTCCTTCACCATCTCCATGACCTACCTCATCAACTTTACCAGTACCAGGGTAGCTTCCATCCTAATTCAAAAGAAGACTAAATAGCATCAGATTGATTGCTGCAAAATGAACTTCTAAGATGAACATTCATGCAGTGATCAAAAACAATAAACCGGACAAATCAGTTGGACAAATCAGTTATTAGAAAAAAGATACTGGACTATTGATAATAGAACATCTTTACGCATGCTTATTGGCATCTAGATTCTAGATACTACAACAGCTAGAGTACACCATAAGATCACATACAATTGCACATCATCTTGCCTCAACTAAATAAAAATATTTAAAAATAATAATTTGAAAAGTAGAGGTATGTTCCTTTTCAATCTAGGTCAAACAAGAACTTGACACTGAATTCCTGATTCTCACCTATACATACATACATACATATATATGGGTCATTACTTGGCGACAGCATTTGGTTCCACCTAAATAAGGTCCTAGAAGAGGTGGCTTAGATATGGTCCTTTTCCAACACATTTGCACTTGACAACCCAAGACTTTACCATTGCAATAGAGTACCAGACAATGATCCCTTATACACGTAAGTATGTATGTATGTATGTATATTCACACTTTTAAGTCATATCTAACATTCTTTAAATGCAGGAGAAGATAAAATTCATATAATTGATGAGAGAGATTAAGGCCTTGAATATTAAGCTGGATAAAAAGTTTTTGATTAAATTGCAAGGTAAAACATATAAGACAGGACTGGACCAAATTAATACTTGGTGAGTTGAAAGGAAAAATATATCTGGATCATCATAAAAAGCGTCGTTTGTCCCATTTCCATGGTGAACATCAAAATCAATGATAAACACACGCTTCAACCCATGTACACGTTGGGCATAACGAGCTGCAATGGCCACATTTCCAAAAACACAGAACCCCATAGGCCCCTTTGGAATAGCATGATGTCCTGGAGGTCTTATCAAAGCAAAGCCCACAGGTGGATCCAGGCAATTTTTTGATGCTGCAACCTGAAATACAAAGTAGAAAATGTTGGATAATATAAACTAGAATCTACTTCTACCAAATTCAGTGCAATTATGAACATTTAGCGGTGTCAAAAAAGAAATGAAATTGTTTCAGCACAGCACATAAAATATGACAAATAAGAATAATCATAAGAGACTGACGTGCTAGGTCGAGACATCACCACTGAATCAACTAAGGTGATTCCTGCTCCAGCTGCAACTAGTGACTCATGAAATGTCTGCATCAATATCCCATGATAAGAAAGAGTGGAATGTACAAGATATAGCTTGCAAATTGAAGCATCAAGATCCAACTCAAACATACACTATATGAGTATATGGTAAGATAAAAATCACATAAAACCATTGATATCACATTTCAAATTCAATAAAAGGACAATAAAAATGAGAGACATGCCCCATATTTACATTCAGATCAACTGGAAAACCTTTCTTTACCAGTCAGTTAAACTAATACATACATGACTCAACTAGTTGTAGAAACATTGACATTAACAATGTCCTCAATTAGAATGTCGGAATCAAAAAAAATGTTTTCTGGGTCACATACCCCTTCTATGCAAAGGTTTAACAATATGTGCGTTTCTTTTCATCAGCTGAATATATATCCATTGGAGCACACTAAGACAGTTATCCAAAGTACCCGAATTTCAATGAAATTTTCAAACTGCGAGAATTTCGTTTGATCTGAATAAGTTATCGATGTGAATATACCTAAATTAAGCATACTAATATGAAATTTAAGTGTCATTGAATCCACCCATAAAGCACATAGACATATTACAAAATATGAGAGGAGTCTGCAATTGATTTTTTGAAGGCATGGACTTCCAAAAATAGTCATGATATACAATCTCAACACAATCACTTCTGCTAACTCATCTAATGTACACCTTCCCAATGAGAAGACAACTATCACTGATCTTGTTAGGAAACAAGAAACCTAACCCAGATCCATGGAATACAGTACCTGTGAACGGTAACCTTAGAAAGAAAGAAGAGAAAATGAAGAGAAAAGAGAAGGAGAAAGAAACAACAAAGGCCAACGTGCCTATTGCTCAAAACACTCAATTTTATTAATCAACTTATTCTATTTTGTTTGAATAGATTGAGCACAATATATATATATATATATATATATATATATAAAGACTCTTACTTGTACTAGAAGTATTAGGATTCCAACTAACATTGTGACTACTAATAAGGCCTAATAAATACTAACTTGGACCCAAAGTAAATAAACCTAAGATACTTAGAGTACCTTAGAAGATTCTAGACTCAACTAAATTACCAAAATACCCTTAATTTGCAGGAATTGCAGAAATTACAGATTTGCCCCTCAATATAAAAGTAATAAAACTGACCATAACTAATAATTTTTTTTTTTAGAAGAGACCATAACCAATAAAATTAAAAACCCAAATTAAAAACTGTATTAACCCTAAAAGACTCATACTCAGACCAATAAAAGGGCACGACTTTCACTAATTGGATTTCACACGAGGAACCAATAAAATAATTCTTGAATAGGCGAATTTGCAAAGTAATAGCATATTAATCTTCCACGACCCATCAAGAAAAGATCAACAAACACACAGATTTACATGGTTCACCCAAAAACTAAGGCTATGTCCTCGGGGTTGCTGCAATTTTATTATGACTGGGCTATAACAGGAGTTACAAAGATCATTAGAATATACTGCCCTATTATTTAGTCTACACACATGGGAAATTACAATAAAAAGGCCTAGAGCATCTAAAGAGATACCTCCAATAATTATACAGACACCAATGTTCAATTCAAGGTGGGCTGCCAGCCCCTGAACTCCCAGCAAAACCAATACAATAAATCAAGCTCCACCTATATAGCATTTGATCTCTCTCTCTCTCTCTCTCTCTCTCTTTCTCTCTCAATATAAAGACAAAGGTAAAAAAACTAAAAACACAGATTCGAATAAAAAAAGGTTCACCAATGTATTATGCAAGCTAACCACTACGTTGGAGATGCCACTTCTCTTTCTCTCTCTCTCTCTCTCTCACACACACGGTGACACACACACATCTCTCTCTACTGTAACGAAAATGTTCCTCCATATCAGGAGAGCTCAAAGTGGAATCCAGTTGAAAAATAAAAAATTAGGATCAAGTTTCAAATAAACTGATTTCAAGAGATCATCATTTTAATTATTCTAATAGTTATCCCTTTTCTTACCTTATCTTGATAGTTATATTGATTTGCTCATGTAACTATCAATTAATTAATCTGATTTGATGATGCAAAGAAATTATAGGCATCGATTATGACAAGTCCAGTGAAAAATATCTAGAAGCAAATGACTTTTAATACTTTAAACAGAATGAGTGTCTGTAAATATCCACAAGCTCAAGAAAGAAAACAGATTCATCTAAAGTGTTGAACTTACAGTGGAAGTAGCATATGTTGGCCCAGAACCATCAATGAATATAATACCCTCTTGTGAAGCCTGATCCATTGCCTATAAAAATAAACCAAATAAGCCTGATTGGTTCCATGCAAGACTATGAACAATAAAAGTATACAATATTAAAATAAAACACCAGAATAATGTAAAAAAATTAACCATTCAAGGAAAATGGATACTTGAAACCTCAAAAAGTCACCAACACATTGACTGACTAATAAGGATATGCACATACATATCCCTCCAAATGTATTATAGCATCTTGAAGGTATAAACCCTACATGCAACACATCCTAAACTTGCCATTGCATTGAGGTCAAAACTTATTTCTAAGTCTCTAGCATCAGTCATCACAAACCAGATATAAAAAGAAAGCAAAAAAATTGCAAGCAAAGCCAAAGAGTGGGATCATGTACTAATTTGTGGTACTCTTCATATTTTTTCTCAAAGGACCTGCATATTAAGGTATCAAGTCATATTCAAATCATTCCCTCAATCTAAATTCTTATGCTTCTCACATTAGCTGTATATGTCAAAAAGGGTGGAGAAGGGGGAGGGTGCCACCCATTTGTACCTATATATCAATTTGCCTTACCTATGATTCTCCTTCAGACTGTCATTCTCATTTTTGTTTTCAGTATTATGGATCTTGGTTCGCAATGGTACTTGTGGATAAAGATTTATGCATCGGTGAGGTCAATGTTGTACTTTTACATTTCAACTTTTTTTTTTTTTTGATAAGTTGTAGATTGGTGCTATATGTGTAAAAAGAGTGAGGAATCAGTGAATCATCTTCTTCTTCATTGTCTTCTATAGGTTATGTTGCAAAGTGTTACTGATTTATTTTCGAGTTCACAAGATTCCTTCGGTAGACATCAAAGCATAAATTTGTGGAGGGCTGTACCACATTGTGTCTTATGGTGTATTTGGCAAGAGCATAACTCAAGATGTTTTGAGGTGAAGGAGCAGTCTATTCCGGAAATTAAATCTCTCCTTCTCCAACCTTGCTGGATTGGAGTTCGGATTTTAATCTTTTTCCATGTTCTAATTTTTTAGAAATGCTTGATCTTTGTAATTTAAGAGTTTGATGTACTGCTACCCATGTACACCCCCTGGTGTACCTAGCTTTTGATTAATACAACTCCGTTATTTATAATATTAAAAAAAAAATTTATAAGTAATAAAGCTTCATTGAAAAGACATCTCAAATACAAAGACCAAAGTACACAGGGACTCTGTTGAGGAAAAACATAAATAAAGTCTTGTTACCTTCTTCACATGTCTTTTCCTTGGAAAACAATGCGGAAATCAAAAGTGCCAACAAATATCAGTTTCTTTATATAGATGGTGACATTGGGTTAGATCTTAACTAATGATAATTAATGGAAGCCTCGGCTCTTTGTTATTGATTGGTGTTGTATGTATAAGAGGGATGGGGAGACTAGTAACCACTTATTGTTACACTGTTCTCTTGCCAGAGACTTATTCTTACACTGTTCTCTTGCCAGAGACTTATGGAGCACGTTGTTTTCACTCTTTGGGGTTGCTTGGGTTATGCCTAGTGGTGTGGTGGAGCTTCTAGCCTATTGGTCGGACAAGTTTAACTAGCATAGAAATGGGGCAATTTGGAATATGATCCCTCATTGTCTAATGTAGAGCATCTGGCTAGAAAGGAATTCTCAAATCTTTGAAGGAACCAAAAAATCAACTCATGACTTCATCTTATTCTTCTTTCAGACTTTGCTTGGGTGGAAAAATGCTTTGGGTGTTCTCAATTTTACTTCTTTGTATGATTTACTTGATAGTTGTACTTTCTCTACTACTTAGTTTTGTCAAAGATTTGTTTAGTTGGAGAATAGAAAATTGGGAGAGGATAAAAAAGTGGAGGGATAGAAGAGATTTTAGTTTTCCCTCATGGTGTTAGGTTTGAGGGGTTGAAAAGTGGAGAGATGGAAAACTCTTTTGTTTGGTTGAGAAGAAAAATGAGAGGATAGAAAATTTTGTTTGCAAGAATTTACTCTCATGCCCCTATTAAATATTTTTATATTTATATAAATATTTTACGAGGAAAAAAAAGCTGGAGTTGGGGTGTAAAAAATGCATGCCAAACATTAACTTAAAAGTAGGGGAAATAAAAGGAGAAACAATTTGAAAACAGTGGGGAGCAGAATGGTAAATACCATCAATCCCCTCTCTTCTCTCCTATTTTCTCTCCATTTTGGGGGGGATTGAATTTTGGTGGTCCTAGAGAAAAAAAAGCCAGGCCCCATTCTCCCCCCTCCCCTCCCAACCACACTCATTATCCATTTTCTATCCACCCGGTTTTCACACCAACCAAACACATCCTATAGTAATTTTGAACTTCAAAAACCCCCTAGGATGAAGGTTTCCAACACAATTTATCCATGCTATCTCCCCTCCATACTCCAGAATAAAGTGGATCCATGAAAGAGACAACTGACTCTAGCTCCCAGTCTTATACTAATGATTTATATAAGTAGTCAACCACTCTCTATGGTAGTCTCAACTTCTAAATGAGATAAAGAATATGCATCTAATGAGTAAATTCCATCCACTTAAAGCATATATGCAACCCAGTTTCTAACCCTTGTCGGCATGCCCAAGGACTGCAGTAAGCCGCTTCCCTGTAGTCCTCACCTCGTTCTTGACAGATTTAATCAGGTGTTAATAATATGGAGTAAAAGGATTTGAGGTGACAAGGATTTGCTGGGAATTCCAGATCAAGGAAGAGGCAGATCAAAATATGGTCCAAAAAAACCCAAGTCGATATGAATGAAAGATGCCTCTGAAACTTGTTATTCTCAGACAGTTGAGGTAAAAACCACAATGTTACACCCCAAAATAGAACTATAAGGAGCCCCTTGTCCCAGTCAGCAAAAGCTAGTTTCCTGATATACGAACTCTCATCCGGCCAATCAATTAGGGGTCCAGAACCTCAAACGGATTTAGCCTGGCCAAGTTGTGTAAAATAGAACCTTCTTAAAAAATGTTTCTAGAGGTGGATTTAGCCTGGCAAGATCTACATTGACTACTGAGACCTCAACAAGGCATGCTTGTGCTTTTTAACTAAGAATATATCCTGTCTCTAAAGCAATGGTATACAAATCCGCTGAAGTAAAACAAACTTCTTTCACAAATTCCAAAACCGCATACCATTATATACAAGATTCAACATTCTCATGAAAAATGTATGAAAGTAAAAAATAAAATAAAATAAATAAACAAAACATTGGAAACTATACATATACAAACAACAAAAAACAAATGGCACTAGCCACATGTGTTAGGAACCCAATTGTATGTGTGTGCATATGGGACTGATGGCTAGTGTGTACGGTGCTGATGACCAATGCAGGTGGTGCTGCATGAAGGTGTGCTACAGAGTGTGCCTAGGTTGATGATGTGAGGGGGCGTGAGTTGCTGATGCAACGTGCGTGCTTAGCTGATAAGAGGTGGGCTTCCAGTGCAGCCTCTGTGTGTGTAGGATTAGGTTCCATACAAGAAGTGTGTTGATTAGTGGCATTGTGTATCTGTGTTGTAGGGTGGTGACCCGTGCAAAGGTAATGTGGCAGATATATGTGTGGTTAGCTGATGGGAGAGTTAGTTAGATTGATGAGCTGTCAAGGTAGTTACAAGGCAGTTATACAGCTAAGCTTTGGAGTGAGGGCTATGGGTATTATAACGGGGAAAACAGATTGTAAAGGGCATTGAACCATTTTGTTAATTGAACATTCTCTTTTTTCTCTCTAATATCTTTCTCTATCTTTGTTTCTGTTTCCTCTATCCCTGTTCTTGGAGGTTAGTTGTCCTCGAATTCAACTATCAATTTCCAAATTCCTTGCATTTGGTATCAGAGCTTGGCTTTCCTCGGCCATGGCAGAAACACGATCAAGCACTATTGCTGCTCAGGAAGCCATTGCTGTGCTTAGAACTGCGTCTGATCATCATGGTAAAGAAATTCAAGAAATGCGTACCATCCAGGAAATACACACATGCACCATGAACGAAATGAATCAACAACTAGCAATTCTGGTGCAGAGGCATAATGATTCTGACCAAGGTGGATTGCCTCAATCTCCAACAAATGTGGAATCCAGGAATGCTAATTCATCAACAATGGCTCTGTCGCGTCCTGTGAGGTTGGAATTTCCAAGGTTCTCTGGAGAAGATCCTGCAAGTTGGGTTTACAAAGCCAACCAATACTTCAAGTATTATAATACACCGGTTGCAGAGAAGTTAATGTTAGCTTCATTCCATATGGAGGGTGAAGCCTTAATCTGGTTTCAAGATAGTGAAGATGTAGGTCTTTTTGTGGATTGGGAATCATTGATTCAGGCATTGCACATCAGATTTGGGGCCACGGCTTATGATGATCCCATGGAAACACTTACTAGGCTGAGACAGACTGCTTCAGTGTCCTTGTATAAAGCCCAATTCGAAGTGTTGTCTAATAGGATTAAGGGTTTATCTGCTACTCACAAGTTAAGCTGCTTCTTAAGTGGTTTAAGAGATGAAATAAGGCTGCCAGTGAGAATGTTGAGTCCTAAATCATTGAATGAGGCTTTTGGTTTGGCAAAGATTCAAGAAGAGTACAATTGGAGTTGCAAGAAGTTTGCCAAAGTTCAAGGGGATCAGAACAAGCCTTCCATTTTGGGAGTTCCTCTAAAAACTCCTCTATTGGAGTATAAACCAAGGCTGCCCATCAAGAGGATTTCTCCTGCTCAAATGGAGGAGAGGAAGAAGAAAGGGTTGTGTTACAATTGTGATGAGAAGTGGGCTCCTGGCCACAAGTGCAAGAATGCTATGCTGTTTTTATTGGATTATGTAGAGATAGCTCAGGAAAACACCAACTCTGGGGTTCACATCACTGATTTGGAAGAAAAGGGCTATGCAGATCAGGTTGGACAGGATCAGGAAGATGCTGAGATTACTCTTTATGCATTGAGTGGTACCCCTACTTCAGGCACTATGAGAGTTATGGGTAGGATTAAGCATAAGTCCTTTGTCATTCTTATTGATTCAGGGAGTACTCACAACTTCATTGATGCTGCATTGGTGTCACATCTGCACATGAATGTTGATGCTTCTCAAGTCTTGGAGGTGAAAGTTGCCAATGGTGATTTGATTAAAACTCAAGGTGTTTGTGAGGAGGTTCCAATCCGGGTACAAGGGAATGAGTTTATGGTGCATTTGCATGTGCTGCCAATGGGGGGGTGTGATTTGGTTCTAGGGACTCAGTGGTTGGGTACTTTAGGAGTAATTCAATGGGATTTCAAGATGCTTACAATGAGCTTTGGTTATAACCATAGATAGGTGCTGCTACAAGGGTTGACGAGTACAAGGTCTCAATTGCAAGATGGGAATACTTTTTTGAAGCAATCTGTTAAGAAAGGTTTGGTTCTTCATATTACATTCCAGCCTCAGTTGTTATCTGCAGAGGGTACAGACCAGCTACCTAAAGGAGTGGCTGCCTTGTTGGATGAGTTCAAGTCAGTTTTTGCTACACCAGAGGGGCTGCCACCCTTAAGGGATCATGAGCACCAAATCAACTTGAAGGAAGGAGCTCAAGCTATATGTCAGAGGCCTTACAGGTACCCTTACTACCAAAAAAATGAAATTGAGAAGATTGTTAGGGAATTACTATCTGCTGGTTTAATTAGAAACAGTAGCAGCCCTTTTGCTTCACCAGTCCTCTTAGTGAGGAAAGCTGATGGTTCATGGAGAATGTGCATTGATTATAGAGCCTTAAATCAAGAAACTATTAAAGATAAATACCCTATACCTGTCATAGATGAGCTATTGGATGAGTTATTTGGTGTAGCTGTCTTTTCTAAATTGGATTTAAGGTCCGGGTACCATCAGATTAGAATTAGAGAGAAGGATATTCCTAAAACTGCCTTTAGGACTCATGAAGGCCACTATGAGTTTTTGGTAATGCCATTTGGCTTAACCAATGCACCTTCCACCTTCCAATCCCTCATGAATACCATTTTTAAGCCTTACTTAAGGAGATTTGTGTTGGTTTTTTTTGATGACATCCTTGTATATAGTAAGAATGTGAGTGATCATGTGCATCACCTTCATGTAGTCTTGGAAGTTTTGGTGAAACACCAATTGTATGCCAAACAATCAAAGTGTGTGTTTGCTTGTAAGGAAGTGGAGTATCTAGGACATCTTATTTCTGGTGATGGGGTTAAAACAGACCCAAGGAAGACTGCTGCTATGCAGCAATGGCCAATTCCTAAAGATGTGAAGGCTTTAAGGGGATTCTTGGGGTTGACTGGCTATTACAGAAAGTTTGTCAAAGGGTATGGACAAATTGCTGCTCCTCTAACAGCTTTGTTGAGAAAGGATTCATTTAATTGGAACTCTGATGCTTCTCAAGCTTTCCAACTTCTTAAGGATGCAATGTCAAAACCTCCTGTTTTGGCTCTACCTGATTTCACTAAGTTATTTGTGGTGGAGTGTGATGCATCTGGTGTAGGTGTTGGAGCTGTCCTCATGCAAAACCAAAGACCCATTGCTTACCACAGCCAAGCCTTGAAGGGTAAAAGCCTTGCCCTTTCAACCTATGAGAAGGAGTTGCTGGCTCTGGTAGTTGCAGTAAAGAAATGGAGACCCTATCTACTTGGTAGACCCTTTGTGATTAAGACTGACCATTAAAGCCTTAAATACTTGTTGGAACAGAAGATTGGAACCCCTGCTCAGCAAAAATGGATAACTAAGCTCCTTGGCTATGCATTTTTGGTTGAGTATAAGCATGGGAAAGATAATTTGGTAGCTGATGCACTTTCAAGAAAAGAAGCTGTGGGGGTTGGGGAGGTTGAGGATGTTAAGGTGGGGACTCTTTGTATTATTTCTTTTCCCACTCCCACATGGTTGGATGAACTCAAGCTGACTTACACCTCTGATGCTACAATCCAGAAAATTATCCTTGCTGTTCAATCAGGTAATGATAGTCCAACTGGGTTTACTGTTTGTAATGACTTGTTGTTCTACAAAGGATGGCTATTTTTGGGTAGTTCAGCTCAGGAATTGAAGGCTCAAGTGTTGCAACAGGTTCATGCTAGTCCTCTAGGGGGTCATTCTGGCTATTTAAAGTCTTTTCAGAGGCTTAAGAAAGATTTTTACTGGACTGGTATGGTGAGGGACTTGAAACAGTTTGTGAGGGAATGTGATACGTGCCAAAGGTTGAAGAGTGAGACTTGCTTACCTGCTGGCTTGTTGCAGCCATTGGCTATACCTAATAGACCTTGGTTAGACATTAGCATGGATTTTGTGGAGGGGTTGCCTAAGTCTCAACAGAAGTCAGTGGTTTTTGTAGTGGTGGACAGGTTCACCAAGTATGTGCATTTCATTCCTTTGGCTCATCCTTACACTGTTGCTAAGGTTGCCCAAGTGTTCATGCAGTATGTTTTCAAATTACATGGTATGCCATCTACAATTGTGAGTGATAGAGACTTGGTGTTCACTTCCAAATTCTGGTCAGAATTGATGAAACTACAGGGAACTAACTTGGCTATGTCTTCTTCATATCATCCTCAATCTGATAGGCAGACTGAAGTGGTGAACAAAAGTCTAGAACACTACTTGAGAGCTTTTGCTACTGACAGACCTCACTCTTGGGTGGATTGGCTGCCCATGGCTGAGTTTTGGTTCAATACTAACTTCCACACTTCCATTAAGCTTACTCCTTTTGAGGCATTTTATGGCTATCCTTCTCCTAAGGTTGTGGAATATGTGCCAGGTGTGACTAGAGTTGCAGCTGTGGATTCTTATTTGCAGGATAGGTTGCAACTTTTTTCCTTGTTGAAACACAATTTAAATATAGCTCAAGAGAGAATGAAGTGGTTTGCTGACAAAAAGAGGGTGGATAGGTCCTTTGAGGTGGGAGATTGGGTTTATCTTAGGCTTCAACCATACAAGCAAGCCTCAGTGCAGTCCAGACAATTTGGAAAGCTTGCTCCTCGTTTTTATGGTCCCTTCCAGATTATGCAGAAGGTTGGTCAGGTTTCTTACAAGCTGGATTTACCTGAGGGGTCCCAAATTCATCCTGTGTTCCATGTTTCAAATCTCAAGGCTAAATTGGGTACCCATGTGATTCCTAGACCTGCTTTACCAGCTGTGTCTGCAGAACATATCCTTGTCCCTGAGCCTGTGGCTGTGTTGGATACCAGAACTCATCGGTTGAGGAGCAGACTCATCACTCAGGTCCTTGTGCAGTGGCAGGATGAAAGCAAGGATGATGCAACCTGGGAAAGCTTGTTTGATTTGCAACAGAAGTTTCCACACCTTGTGGGCAAGGTGTTTTAAAGGAGGGGGCATTGTTAGGAACCCAATTGTATGTGTGTGCATATGGGACTGATGGCCAGTGTGTATGGTGCTGATGACCAATGCAGGTGGTGCTGCATGAAGGTGTGCTACAGAGTGTGCCTAGGTTGATGATGTGAGGGGGCGTGAGTTGCTGATGCAGCGTGCGTGCTTAGCTGATAAGAGGTGGGCTTCCAGTGCAGCCTCTGTGTGTGTAGGATTAGGTTCCATATAAGAAGTGTGTTGATTAGTGGCATTGTGTATCTGTGTTGTAGGGTGGTGACCCGTGCAAAGGTAATGTGGCAGATATATGTGTGGTTAGCTGATGGGAGAGTTAGTTAGATTGATAAGCTGTCAAGGTAGTTACAAGGCAGTTATACAGCTAAGCTTTGGAGTGAGGGCTATGGGTTTTATAACGGGGAAAACAGATTGTAAAGGGCATTGAACCATTTTGTTAATTGAACATTCTCTTTTTTCTCTCTAATATCTTTCTCTATCTCTGTTTCTGTTTCCTCTATCCCTGTTCTTGGAGGTTAGTTGTCCTCGAATTCAACTATCAATTTCCAAATTCCTTGCAACATGCTTCCATTCCTTAAACCCATATAAATTTCAGCTAGTTTTAGCACTTATTATGATCTGACGCAATGAACACCGAACACAACAAGAAAAACAACAATAGTTAATTTTGAGGCTACCTTCTCAAGGCCTGATACATAGGCTCTTGCATGAACACTTGCAATGTCATCTACTGAAGCAGGCTTGAAATTGTGAAGTTCAATGATCTCTGAGCCACGGATCTATATAAAGGAAAACATGATTAAGCAAATTGGAACAACAAATTTCCTTATTCATAATATCAAAATAATTATCAAATCTCAATTAAAAAAAGGACTGGGCATTTTTCTAGTCACATGGGTCACACAATGGAAGTTTGGTGCAGGGAATGCAAGACAATTTTACTTTATGTAATTTAAGAAGTCAATTGTAATTTTTAAGATTTACATTGAATTTTATTATAGGTCTTACACTCTTACTAGTTTTCACAATTAGCAATTATTTAATTTCCTAAATTCAAGGGTACTTTTATAATTCAATAATTGGGCTTTCCTAAGTCGATGAGAATTAGGCTTAAGTCATACTATTTTATATAAGCACACTATTGTACTCCAATGGTGATAGTTAGGTTGAGTAGTAAAATTTATTGTTGCAGTTTTTCCTTCAAAAGCTTGGTGCTGATTCCAGGCAACTCTATGTACTAATTCCTAGATTTTGTTTTCTCTTGCTTGAAGCTGATTCCTAGAGTTTTTTTTTTTTTTTTTTTTTTTTTTTCATATAATTATTTGGAATTACAAGCAATATTAATGGTTTCCATCTGAACCAATTAAAAAGAATTTTTTTTTTTTTCATTTTCAAGATCAGTTTCCTAAAAATATTTTCTAGAAAATACGTCATTTTCAAGAAAATGTTTACAGTCAAAACAGATGAAGCATTAGTGGCAAACCCTAATACTGCAACTACCAATACTAGTGTAATCAGCATCATCATGTTATAGGTAACTCCTTAAGCTAAAAGTTCTCCAGAAATTTATATGTAATCCTAAACTCTTTCTACATTTTCTTTTCATCTTGGTTGCTAATGATTTGGGGCACCAGTTGTTCAATGCTACCATTTCATTCTGAAAATATAATCTTGCTTGTAGCAGTTCATAATACCAAGAGAGAATTGTTAAAACAAGAAAAATGAAGAAAAAAATTCAAGTATTAGACTCAAATACTCAAATATAATGATTTGTTTTATAAGTTTTGGCCTCAAGGGGAAAAGGGGGAATGGGAGATTTAAACCAGTGACATCCAATTCATGAGGGGTGGTTCACAGCCATTTGTGCTACCCTTTTTGGGGTTATTAACAAGGAAAATATCAAATTTCGTTCAGAATAAGAGTCTCAACAATATAGAATGAAGCATGTTGTACATTTCATTTAATACCTTTGGAGTCAGTTCCATCTTTTCAAGAGCATTAACAATTGCAGGAACTCTAAAATTAGATTCTGGATGGGACTCCTGTACACGGCAATAAATCCAGAGTTCAATTAATGGCATATACACAACTTCAAACAAATTAGTAAGACCATGACTGAAAATAAAAGGGAATACACTTGGTATGCTAAAAAAATCATAGATTAAAAATGTAATTTCTGATTAGTAAATGAAGTGATGGATATCTTGAGAGCCATTGAATCAAAAGATCTCTTCCCTCCTCTGTTCTCTTGCACACTAAAAAGAATAATAAAAAATGAAGAACAAAAATCTGGAATTTCTGATTACCAATTGAAGTGATTGACCACTTTAGCTTGAAAGACAAATGTATTTTTTTTTTCCTCTATTCCTTTCTGCATCCTAATTTTTCACCTTTAAAGAAGTACAAATAAGGATATAACACTCTATTCTAATTAAATTCTTTCAATGCTGATACTATTTGAAAGATCTTTCAACATGGAGTGGAGACTGGAGGATCCATAATCTACACAGCATAGTCCTAATTCAGGTCCTATTCCACACTAAAACTAATAACTCAAACCTTTACCTTGACCAGTTGGTAGTTAAAAAACTCAATGATTTAATCATTTATAGTCACTCACGGGAAGTTTGGAACCCTGAGTACAGTGTTCCAACCATCCAGTTTTAGCAGGAAAAGGAACTTTATGTGAAATGGTGCTCAGATGAAAAAAAAGTACTTTTTTCAGCTATTGGATCAGCAAGGGTGTGATGGATGTTGATCAAGAGATGGTCAGGTCTATTGTCGACTAGGAAAGGCATTATGGAACTTCGGAAATGAAGAAAAAAATCATCTAATTTCACAAAGTGATTTATAACAAATATTAGAGGAATGAGGACTTAAAGATAATTCAAATTTGGTAATGTAGAGCGTCAAAAGAAACAATTATTGGAGGAGTTGAAAATATTAGACGCTAAGGAAGGGGATTTTGGTCTCACTGATGGGGAGCCATAGGGTAGATTTGAGGTACCAGGTGGAGCATCTTCTTTCCCTGGAAGAAATTTCCTGGAGACAAAAATCTAAGATGTTATGTATCAAGGAGGGGGATAATAATACCAAGTTCTTCCACAGAATGGCTAACTCCCATAGAAGGTATAATCATTTGACGACCTTGGAGGTGGATGGGGTGGTTTTGAGGAGGAATCTAAGGAAACTAATCAAGTAGTCCAGTTTTATAAAAATTTGTACAAGGAGTCTGAGGGGTGGAGGGCTTGGAGTTTGATCGTATTGGGGATATGGAGAGGGTCTGACTTGAAAGGAAGTTTGAGAGAGAGGAGATACTTCAAGTTGTAAATGATTTGGAAGGAGATAAAGCTCCAAGTCTGGATGGGTTTACTATGGCGTTTTATCATCATTGTTAGAGAGTAGTGGAGAAAGACGTCTTAGCAGTCTTTGAAGAGTTTTTTCAAAATTGTAAGTTTGAAAAATCCCTTAATGCTACCTTTATTGCTTTAATTCCTAAAAAGAATGACGCCTCTAATATTAGAGATTTCCCGCCTATTAGCTTGGTGGGGAGTGTGTATAAAATCTTGGCTAAGGTCTTGGCAAATCGTTTGAGAGTGGTTTTAGATCAGTTGATCTCTGAGACTCAGAATAGCTTTGTGGGTGGGAGACAAATCCTTGACTCGATTCTTATTGCAAATGAGTGTGTGGATAGTCGTGGGAAGAGTAGGGTTCCTGGAATCGTTTGTAAACTTGATATTGAGAAAGTGTACGATCATGTAAATTGGGAGGCTCTGCTGTATTTGTTGAATAGAATGGGCTTTGGAGTGAAGTGGTGTAAGTGGATTCGTACTTGTATTTCCACAGTTCAATTCTCTGTTTTGATTAATAGGTCTTCAACTGATTTTTTTGGTAGTTCAAGGGGTTTAAGACAAGGAGATCCATTATCTCCTATGTTGTTTTTGATTTTGATGGAGGTGTTCAGTAGGATTTTGAGAAGAATGGAGGGAGCTGGCTTGTTCAGTGGTTTTAAAGTTGCAGGTAGAAGGGGTGGTGGGGAATGTGTGTCACATCTATTGTTTGCAGATGATACTATCCTCTTTTGTGATGCAGATGTGGAGCAAATTCTTCATATTCGGTTGTTGTTACTCAGTTTTCAGGCGGTAACAGGTTTGAAGGTCAATGTGCACAAGAGTGAAATGGTTCCAATAGGGGAGGTTGATGATGTGCATGCCCTGGCTGAAATTTTGGGCTGTAGAGTTGGAACTTTGCCTATGTCTTATCTGGGCATGCCGTTGGGGGCTGCACACAATTCCCCTTCAATTTGGAATCCTATTTTGGAAAAAATTGAGCGAAAATTAGCCGGGTGGAAGAAGCTGTATTTGTCTAAGGAGGGTCGATTGATGTTACTCAAGAGTACGTTATCTAGTCTTCCTACCTATTTCCTATCTCTATTCACCATTCCTACTTATGTGGCTAATAAAATTGAAAAGTTGCAAAGGGACTTTCTATGGGGTGATAGCAAGATTCATCTGGTAGGATGGGATAAAGTTTGTGCGCCTATAGGCAATGGTGGCTTGGGGATAAGGAAACTTACTACTTTCAATAAGGCCTTATTGGGGAAATGGCTGTGGCGGTTTGGGAAGGAAGAGGATCAGTTATGGAGGAGAGTGGTAGCGTCAAAATATGGGGAGGAATGGGGGGGATGGACCTCAAAGCTAGGTAGGGGAGTTCATGGGTGTGGTTTGTGGTTTGTGGAGAGGTATTCGTATGGGATGGGAGGATTTTAGCAAGAACTGTCAGTTTGTTGTTGGGCTGGGGAATAGAGTGAGATTTTGGCAGGATGGGTGGTATGGGGATCAATCTTTTCAAGTGGCTTTCCCAAGGCTATATGGTATTGCCATTGATAAGGAGGCATCTGTAGAAGCTTCTTTGTCTAGGCAAAGGGTAGAGGATAGAAGAATTTGGGATGTTCATTTTATTCGAGAATTTAATGATTGGGAGATGGATGAAGGGCTGCATTTTCTTCGTATATTCGGAGCTAATACTCCTCCAATGGATGTTGGAGACTGGTTGAGATGGAAGTTGAAGCCTAATGAGGAGTTTGACATCTGGTCATATTATAACAAAATGCAGGCTTCTCCCTCAATTGCCTTTCCTTGGAAAGGTATATGGAGAGTAAAGGACCCTAGGCGAGTTTCTTTTTTCGTTTGGTGAGCTTGGAATAAAATCCTAATAGGTGATAACTTTAGAAGATTGAGGGGATTGGATTTTGTAGATTAGTGCATTATGTGCCAGCATTGTGGAGAGACGGTAGATCACTTACTTCTTCATTGTGAGATGGCTTATCAGTTGTAGAGTTTTTTCTTAATTACTTTTGGTTTGTCTTGGGTTATACCTAGATCGATCCCAGATTTGCTTTTTGGTTGGTGGAATTGGTTGGGGAAGCATTCGTCTCAGGTTTGGAACTTAGTTCCATTGTGCATCCTATGGTGCATTTGGAAGGAGAGGAATCGGCAAACTTTTGAGGATGTGGATAGCTCCGGTGTTCAGATGATTGCTTCTTTCAGTGGGACTCTTTTTGATTGGTCTCGGGCATGGGGACTCATGACTAGTGATTCTCTCCCCTCTTTTCTTAGCTCTCTTTCTCTTTTGTAATTATTATGTTGTTCTTTCTCTTTTGTAATTATTATGTTGTTGGTTTTCTTTTTTTGTTTTTTCTCTATTTTCTTCTTCTAGGTTTGCTCTATGTTTTTCATGCATAGAGTAGCCGTTCGTATATATAACATTCTTACTTATCAAAAAAAAAAACTGCATAAGGGGACCGTTAGAAGGTAGTATATGATGGAGAAAGAGGAGGACTTGTCTACTTAAAAACATTTTACAAATAAACTATAGGATAACTAAAATAACCTCAGAAGCTAAATAGTTTCTTAAAGGAGTATGTAGAATAAGGTACTTTCTAGAAATTCCTGTGACATAATTGCCAATTCAAACTACCCATACATTATCTTTATTAGTCAGTTAAATTTTTTTTTTTTTTTTATTAGTATTAGTCACTTAAAATAACAGCCCAAGTCCTTTCATATTTTAATGTTTATAAGCCAAATTCCGCACAGAAAGAACTGAAAATCAGATCATATATATTCATGACCCAAGAATTATAATAACAAACAAAACTATAACAATATATATCCACCAGATCTTTTCCAATTATGATATTATCCAGCATCTTAAGGTATGATACAAATTTGAAGTCATTTTACATTATTCAAAATGATTGCACTACAAAGTTGGGAAACCAGGAATTATGTATGTTATATATCAATTTTTTTTTTTTTTGTTATATATCAAAACTAGACCATCAAAATAATCCCCCCATGTTTGAAAATCGCAACTGAAACAATAAAGGACCTCTTAGCAAGCTCAAACAAAACTCATGACATTTTAAGAGTATAAAAGTGAACTAGTCAGCTAAATAACCTGGTTGTGACCCATGGCAGGAGCAACAGCATAAATCAGCCTTGCATTAGTGATCTTTTCATTAGAAGGAACATACGGATCCTTCCCCATACTATTTGAACAAGAAATAGAAGCTCCTCCAATACTTCTTGAGAAACATCTCCTTCCTCCTCTCAATTTCTTTGGGGAAAATTGACCCCCCGCAAATTTCCCATCCATGTCAATTCTAATATGACTTTTCCACTTGTATAGATGATGCCGCACAAAAAATAACACATTCCCTAACACAAACACAATTATTTGATCTTAAAAACACCAGAGGCCAGACCATATTTCTAGGATTTTACAAAATTATTATATATATTAATCAAGACAGTTACCATATGGTGAATCTAGCAAGCCAAATATGAGCATAAGTCATATCCATGTTAAAGTACAGAGAAATTGATTCTGGATATCTGTAAATCTCTTCTTTAGGGCAGTTACTCAACAAGCAAACATTAACAGCTCTAACCTGTGATGGAGGCTTGGAGTTGCTTGAGAGCTGGAGCATAACATGAGGGAAATGCAGTACTAAAGTAGTTAGGGAACCAATATATTTATATTTAATGTGGTTCATTTGGGAGGTGGAGCTCCAATTAGATAGTCTAAAGCAAATATTTCTGAGATGATAAAGTTATTGTTCAATGAGACTCAATTCTTCCTTTTTTTTAATCGCAAAGAATTCTAAAATACAAAGAACTGTATAATCCCCTCTTTTGTTATTTCTCACTTCTTAAAGCTCTTTATCAATTTGATTACTAAACCAATGTAACAACTTTAAAAACACATTATAACTGTATTTTACCAAATTCTAATAGCATTTTTATTAAGAAAATTTTTTTGCAATATATTTATTGTTAAAAGCCTAAAACTATACATCCCACCACAATTCCAAATGGGCGCCAACTAAGCCAGGCTCAAGCTTGACTCTCATGCCAATTGTTTTGCAACCCAACTAGACATAAGAACAATGAGTAAAATACAATGACACATGAGTCCAATTTATCTTTTGGAATCCTTTTCTATTTTGTTCTAGTAGTTTCTACTTGGTTTAGTAAGGGATTTTTTTTTTTTTTTTTAAATCTTAGTCTGTTTAGGAAAAAGATTTTAAACCAATAATCCTATCAGAATTTTTATGCTTTGAGAGCATGATTACCTTCTCCTTTGTAGATATAATTGTTAAGAAACTTAAAAATGATTTTCTGGGTTTCATCATTTTTTTTCTCCTTTCACTCATGATTTTAAAATTTTAATACCAAACAGACAAAAAAACCCGTCCAAGAAACCTCAATTAGTGCTAAATTTCTAAAGTTGGTCCATCAAAAGATTCAGCATAATAGCTCAGTCCAGTACTCCTTACTTTCCTCCATCACAAAAGCATATCAAAGTGCAATATCTTTTTATTGGCAAGTTAGCCAAGAACTTTGTAACTCAACTGACACCTCGACTTCTAGACTTCAAATCCCCCATCCCCCATCGTAACTATCAAACATGAAAAAAAATATTTATTTGTAAGTTACAGTGGTTCTTGAATGAACCCATGACCTCACCCTCCACCTTATGCTTACAAGAGTAATATATGTGACTAGAGCTAGAGCTCACTGACAAAGTCTAAAACTTTTCTCCTCCTAAGATAGTGAATTACCAAAAATAATTTTTGTGTCAACTTTGAAAATAAACTAGAACTACCAAGCAATTCAAGAAAGACTCAATTAGTAAAACTAACATGTTAAAATGAAAAACCCAAATGAAACACCAAACTATTAAAGAATTTAAAAGAAACCCAAATCAAATTTCGTAGCTATCAATTTAACAGGCATATATGAATACATAATATACTACAACCCAGATAAATGATTTATTTATTTATTAAAGAAATACATAAATTCAAGGAAACAAGGTCTAGTGATTTATAAGTGCATGTCGACGCAAGAGAGAGAGAGAGAGAGAGAGAGAGGTACCTGCAGAAGATGGAAATGGAGGGAATGCTTGGAGATGCATACTGATGAGAGAGAGAGAGAGAGCAGTTTGGAGTTGGGATGGTGCGTGAGCGGCTGAGCGCGCTCAGTCAAGCCTTTTTCTCTCAACATTTTGGCAACACTGCATTCTAACCACAAATTAATAAATCCTTAAATTTTCAAAAATACTAATAATAATAATGAATTCTATAATTTCAAGAGTAAAAAAAATTATATGATTAAATGTGAAAAATAAAAAATTTAACTTCAACGCAATTAAGTGTAAACTGTAAAGTATTGTGTTTGGAATTTAATATAAACCAAAAGTTCAATTTGTTATTTTACCTATTTTCTCACCAAAAAAGTTTTTAATTTTTTGAAACTGTAGAATTTTATTTATTATTTTAGAAACAAAAAGGTTTTTAATTTTATTCACTTGTTAAAAATTCAGGTTGAATTTATTGTTTTTTTAAAACTACAAAATTTAATGTATCAAACACCCTAAATTTTAAAATGTAAATGTAATTTTCCTTAAAAAAGTTTGTCCAAAATTTTGAATAGACAACATTCCAAGTGGAAGATTATTGATTACTTCCAATTCTATATATCTATATATATAATAATAGGTGAAACTGAGAGAAACTCAAATTAAAATTTCAAATTAGAATTCCAATTTCGCGTCATATATCTTAAATTATTTATTCTTAAAAAGTTTAATTTCTTAATTTTAGAATCAAATGTGGGACCACATCATAAATATCCATCAAATTAAGTTATTAAGTACAAAAACCAAAGAGTTTAGAATAAATGAATCATTAAAAAAAAGTACTTTACAATAATTAAAAAAATAAAATGAAAATTTTACATTTTATACCTAATAATATCCTTACAAATTTTTTTAAAGAGTTAACAAAATATAAAAATAACTATCAATAGTATTTAAATTATATATATAAGAATTATATTGTACATCTTATTATATATCTTTAAGTGTATCCATGCATATGCATGGGTTACAAGCAAATTACAATAATATCATATTCACTCCTCTCACTGTTACCTAATAGGAGAGATTATAACATAATATAATTCCAAATTATTGTATATGTATAATTACTCGTTTGAAAACCTCTCTAGTCCATCATATCATACACTTTTTATTTTAACTCATATCTCTGATATGATACCCATATTATTTGATTAAATGATTTAATAGATCATTGTACACTAAGTTATTAACCGACATATTTGATGGTCATATGATTTTATTAAAAATTTTAATATATCCTTGTACGCATAAATTATTATCTTATAGATTTGAAAATCATATGAATTATTTAGAATTATCTAAATAAAATAAAAATTAAAGATAGAGTGATTTTAGTCATCCACGTATATTAATTTGTTACATGACATTTAAAATTTATATGATTTGTTTATAACAAATGAAAGAGATGAGTTTTAAACCGAAATTCTTTGCCACGAGAGACCTAAACGCAGTCATTGATACAAAATTCTTGACAGTTATGTGACTAATTTAGATAACTATGCGGGTTAAAAATGGAAAATCAACTTAACTTGAGACAACTAATTTGTATTATAGACTAATGATAATCCACAATAAGAGATTTAAACAAGAACAAGCATATATGTAAAAAGTTATATTACTCAAGTATGTGAAAGGTGTTACAATTTTCCTATCAAGAAAAAGCTCTTGAAGGTGTTGTAAAGCTCCCTTTTTCTCTCTGTGATTCTCACTCTAAGTCTTTAATTTCTTTTTCTGTGTCCCCTCACTTCTGCCCTTATCCTCCCTTATATTTGTCCTACATCTAGCACAAGGATGTGTTGTCCCTGTACTACTGGAGATCTTTATGTTTGACCAGGCTCTTCCTTCCTTACTTCTATGATAAATAGAGTCTTTTGGGGCTCTTTACACTATTCAGGCCAGTCAATCAATAATAAAATGCGACTGTGTCAAGCATGTGAGCCTCCGTAATGCGGGCATGACTGTAGATTATCAATAAGTTTTAGCAAGCTTCCTCGAACAATCTCGTACATTCCAGGATTTTTCCTTGGAAGCTTGATAGGTACTTCGTCTTTGTCGGTTTGATAAGAGTCTTGTCTTCAGATGAGGTTCTTGGTGAGTTTGATTCTCAGATCCAAGGTGACATATTGTTTGATCCATGGTCCGAGGTTTGGCTCTTTTAGTGAGGCTTATCCTTAAAGTGGGCTAGCTTATATTGGGCTTATTTCACCCATTGCCCAATGTTATTTGGGCCCATAAAACCATCTCCCTACAATAACTGAATTTGTCATCTAAACAAAAATAGAGTAGATGGTCATTTTAGTTCAACCACTGGGTAATGGGTTGAACAAAGATTCTTCCAATTGGGTTGGAAGATAAACTATATCATTTTATATATATGCTTATATCCAAAGAGTTTGTCACAACGGATTGATCCCAAGATTATTGCTATTTTTCCAACAATTTCCTCTATGCGTATGGAGAAAAGGCAAAACAGCAGGCAGGGAAAATAGGCTCAGGCCAATTAGTATGGATACATACAACTTTTACAAGTTCTTGGTCATTAAACAAGTTGTCCAATTTTCTTTGTATTAACTATTAAGCAACACTAGTCACAGTCATGTACCTGCGAGATGTGCGAAAAAATTTCATGATTTTTTTTTATTAAGTGAAAAATGAAAATAGATAACAATACTTATAAGTGTTAGTCCCAAATCCTTTTTAAAATGATGTGATTAGTTTCTAACAAGGTATAGTTCATACAATATATTAAAATTTCTAAATTAAGCTATCTATATTTGGTATTTGAAAGTGTTTTGAATTTAACAAAGTCTTTTTTTCAAAGAAATATAATGTATTTTACATTCAATTATTATATAAGGTTGACATATTTTATTTTATAAATAATGTAATGTGTGGTTAGAATTTGTTTCTTATGCTCCTTTCAAACGATTCATCCTGTATATATCTTAAATGGCCTAAAAATGAAGCATTTATAATTAAATATCATCACTTATATTACCAAAAAAAAAAATTACAAGACTTTAATAATATAAGAAAAAAGTAATTTTTTCAAGAACCTACTAACATTATGCTGAAAATGTGTCATAATTGTTAATGAAACAACTCATCTTTCTATACAAACTTGTCTCCCAAAGCATCATCAAAGTGGTCTAAAATGGACAAATGGAGCGAATTGGTTTGAAATGGACCGATAATGGTCCAAAGTGGACCGAAGTGGACCAAACTAGTCCGAAGTGGACCACAATGGACCAAACTAAACTGAAGTAAACCGAAGTAAATGAAAATGGACAAAATCTAAGTGGACTAAAATAGGATGCTAATGTAGTTCAATAAGAGTGTGACAACAAAAAACGTTGTGCTTTAATTATTAAATATTAAATAGATGCAGCAAGATATTTCTAGTTTGCAACTGCTGGAAAAGAAACACGAGATGCATTTCTGCTTTCTTTTCAGTTCACTTCCACAGAAAAACTTATTTAGGATTAGGACCCTTTTCCGATTGTTATATTGATAGTTTTGAATTATTATATTGTTATTATTATTATTTTGCAAACATGTTTGATTCTGGCGCCATAGATCCAATCGAGATCAGTGTTGCTAATTTTAATTTTAGGATATGGTCCAACCAGGTCAACCACGTTTCAATATATATATATATATATATATATATATAAATATATAACTGACTGCTCAAGTACATTCTCCAGTCGTACCCATCTTTGTAACCAATATATTATCATAGACATGACTAACGCAACTCGATGATTGAAGAAAATGTATTGAAGTCTATGTAAATGGTGTCAATGTCCTTGAAAGATTAATGACTGCTGTTTTTTCATGGAGGCCAATCTGGATTCCTTTATAATAAGGACAATCCTAACCTAATATAAGGCTATGGTGGTGAAGTAGGACGACCATAGTTTTCTAAAGTTTAATAATTGTTGTCTCACAAAAGATGAGTTGTGGAAGATTCTTTATTGTGGAGTGTAACTGTAATTTAAGAGGAGGCATTACTTATTGCTGAGAATCAAAGAGTATTAGAATATTAAATAAAGCTTGCCAACCTTGTTTTAATTAAATTGAATACTCAAATCCAATCTCCATAAGTGTGTGTGTGCTTGCTCTCGTGTGAGAGAGAGATGAGTAGGAAAGAGGGAGTTATCAGTTTTGAGTGTCTGATACAATTACAGTGGGCTGGACTAGCAGCAATTCGCATTGTCAATTTGACATTACACAATGTTGAACTTGAACACACTTAACCAAACTTTTGTTGGTTCATTGAAACTAAAGTTGATACATTTTTGGTGCTTTCTACAATGAGAAAAATAGAATTTTGGGAAGCTTCACTATCTTGCATAGCTTGGCGTTTGGCCTAATATTACTGTCTGGATTCCGAAAAAAGAGAGGGATGGGATAAGTCACTCAGTTTTTGGACTACTGGAAAGGTCTAGAAAGCAAAAATGACAAGATATCTTTCATCAAGATCCATTAGGGTCTTATCTTATGAGTGACCTACCACTTGTTTCATTGGTGCATGCCCCCTTTGGAGAGGTTCAGGCCTTGAGCAATGAGTGTTGAACAGCTGTAGGGCCACACACACACAAACAAAGGGGGTGGGTACTTGCTATACTCTTTTGTTTGCATGCTAAATAGCAAGAGTTTACATGCTGCTTACTTGTTTGATGCTTGATATTACATACTTGTTTTCATGAGAGAGAAAAAAGAGATAGATTGGAGTCTTAGAAAATTTCAAAGTAGAGATAGGCAATAGAACAGAAAAATGTCCTTCCCATTGATTGTAGAAGTGGCACCATGATATACCTTTCAGTGGTCCCATTCTTAAATTGGAATAGGGTGTTAGGATTTGTTAGCAAAATGTAGATACAACTAGAACTATTAAGAGATTGAAGAAGAAAAAAATGAAAAGAATAATCCTTAATTTATTGCATTACATTTTGTCTTCAATTAATATACTGTTCAAGATTATTATTTCTTTGTTGTTGCATCTTTCAGTGCAGTACTAAGCTACATTCATCTGAAGGAGTAAAAAAAAAACACAATTAAAAAGTTTTATTTATTTATAATAATTAAGCAGTATTAGTAATACAGTTGGTGGCCTCAGGACAAGTACTAAAAATATCAAAATACATTAATTAATGAATATAGCAAATGCCTACAGTTTTAGTGGTTAAAGAATAGAGATAATCCTATTTTTTTTTGTGTTAATGTCAGTTTGAATTGCCACCACAACCACCAGAATGGCTTATTTGAATTGTTGATGCTCAAACAAATCAAGTTCAATTTGTTTAAAACTTGAATTCATTTACATACTATATGATACTTTGACTCACTTTTTTTGTCGTCTCTTTATTCAGATTACAAGAAATTAAGCCTTTCTCTATTCCATTTTTGGAATAAAGAAGAAGGTTAAGCTTAATTAACACAAGTTTACAACTGTACAGAACATGAATTTCAGCACATGATCAGTGAATGAGGACAAACCAGTGTGCTAATTAACCAAAGACAACCCATTCCCAAGAAACAAGGAATGGAATCTAGTGTTAATTATCTGTTAATTAATTCATATTTTAATTGTAAATCATCATGCAACTTGCATAAGTATTTATTTGTAGGGAAAGGTATTACTAATTCCTCTCTTAGTCAATCCTAATATATATAAGGCTAATGTGTAGATTGACTAATGATGGCATAAATGTTATGTTTTTATACATATTACAGAACGAGTTTTTATTCTATTTATATTAAAAAAAAAAATTAAAAAAGAAGAAGAAGATGAAGAAGAAGAAGGTAATTTCCGTATAATCTTGTACTCTTCTTCCCAATTTAGATATTCTTGTTGGGTTCCTAAGAAATTGTGCATAAACTGTTGGATGAGACTTTGGAAATTTTAAGTTCCAAAAATAATACTTTACAAGATTGATTAAAAATATATTTTTAGGGTCAATTGGATTCTTACAACAAACCAACTATTAACATAACACGTATTTGGACTTAAGAGATTTAGATAATATCGTATACTGCATTTTATATGAATTCGGAGTTATCATTCAATTTCAAATGGCCAATGCCATGGATCCAAATTTCTCCAAAGAGTAAAAATTTGAAATTCACAAGAACCCATCACATGTTAATGTAAACGTTAAATTCTAATTCAACTATTCTAGATATATAATCACTAAACAATCAGTAAATAATTTATTTTCTCTCTCTTGCTAGGATCCTGCATAATATTTGTTTTCCTTGTGATTTAGAGAATCCTTAGTGACAAAAGAAGGATTGTGAGGTTCTAGAATCAATTAATTAGGCATCATTATGCTAAGAGTATTGTAGCACATCCTAGTATTTTTAATGTAAATGTTCATATTAAATCCCCTCTTTCAATATATAAAATTATAAAATTAAATACTAAAAAATGCACCGTTCTAGTTGTAGGTAAAGCTTCACATCCTTTCCTCATGCAATGTGATGCTCGGTTTTCGATGCCCAAAAAATATATATATATATATATATATATATAAATTTCAAACAAGAAGTCCCTAAAGTCATCTTGAATGTGCGTGAGATTTATTCATTATTGTTGAATCTTCAATATATTCTAACCTCTATCATCCATATGTTTTAGGGTAATGTTAATGGGTGTCCTTAGAACAATTGTTAATAAATTATAATAAAAAAATTTTAACACCACTTTCATTGGAAATATAACTAGCTTACAAAAAAAAATTAATTGCTTTATTATTTACCTATACAAATGTTTCTAAAAATAGTTATTAAATCAATACCCTTAGATTATTCATTAACATTTCCCTATGTTTTAATTTTTAATTTCCCTATGTTTTAATTTAGAGAGAGAATAAAAAAAATTGAAATAAGAAAATTATTAGATACTCATAGTCTTAGTCTTAGAATACAACAATGTGGTTACTCTATTCTTTCAAATGAATAATAAATCTTACCATTCAATTTATTAATACAACTCACTATTATATAAGAAAAATGAGTGCTATACAGTCTATACTACTCTTCTCTAATAATACTAAATAGTTTCTCTTCGAGAGTTATGTCAAGAATTGCCCAAAATACAACTCACTAAATAAATTATCAAGCTATTAGAGCACCAAAACTAGGACAAAAAGATTTTGATTTGTACAACCACCACATTATCAAGATTCAAGGAATCATTTGCAATTCTAGCAAAATGGTAATGGATCACAGCAAACGCATTCTCATGGGAAATCCACTAATAATGAGCTTTGCAAATCCTTAAAAGTTAAAGATTAAAACTATTACCTACATCCAAATCCCTAGAGAAGGCTACAGCTAAATAAACTATTACAAAGTTCCAAATCATTTCCTTGCTAGAGAAGAAGTATTAAACAAACCGGCAATTTCTTATAAGAACTCTATCCAATTAGAAAACTGAGCCAGACTGAGACTCTGAGACAACAATTAGGAGTTCTAAAACAGATTTCCCATCAAATCAAACCTCAGATTACCTATGGTAAGCATTTGATACTTTTTTTTTTTTCTTAATTCAAAAATGGGGTTTTCAGTATAGACTCATCAACCTCACACTACATGACAACCATAAGTAATATCATGTATATTACTAGAACGTTGGCTATATCTTAAACCATTCAGCAAGGGAAGCAATTCGAGATAAGCATTTGACACCTAAGTTGAATGATTGGTGAGAGAGAAAATTGAAAATGGGTTCACGGGTTACAGATGTGTAGGAAATGAGTTGTTCATTGGTGGGGCAGGTGGTGGCAAATGCCAAGTGGGGTTCACTAAGGGCCTTGATTGACCACACAGAAGATAGTTCACGGGTGCTACATGTATCACATAAAATAATAAAAATAACACTTTAGGACAAAAATCAGCACCATTGTAATTTGTAAGAGAAAAATATTTAGAAAACAAAAAAAATGAAATGCAGTAAAAACAAAATAGAGGACAAATGAGCATTGAAAAGCCACAAGAAATGGATGCCAAATAAGATCTTCTCTCCTCTTCTCATCCACAAAAGAGATTCATTCCATGTCATCATATTCTTGGTAACCATTTGCAACCACAAATAAAGATGTTACTTTACCAGAGAAAATTTGCAACCACAAATTAAGATTTTACTTTTTTTGGCAATAGTTGGTGTGTGGGGGCACTTGCAATTAGAGGTGGTAATTTCTTTAGCCGGACGATATATATGTGACTTGAAAGGTACATCACGTAAATGCCAAGAGTGAGGTGTAAGGTTGATTGAGGTGGCTTATAATATAAAACGTGATAATTACATATATATATATATAACGTGTGAATGAGATATTCAATATTATGTGTGTGTTTGTATTGAGCTTTTGCGTCTACGTTTTGCGTTTCCTGCGTTTCAGTTTTGTTTTTTTTTTTTTTTTTTAGCTGCACTTGTTGACTTTTTGTCTGTGAACAGTGCACTTGTGCACTGTTCATGGACCCACAAATTACACTTTTCAGTAACTTTTTCATTAAAAATGGGTCCCACGATACTATTCACACATTTAAAAATTATTTTGCTACAGTGTTTTCAGTTTTCAGTTTTCAATTTCAGCAAAATAAGTTCTATCCAAACACACCTTATGTAAGTTGAAATTTTTTTTTTTTAAGATAAAAATATGAAATTATTATTGAAAATGTGACTTTATAATTTTATAATTTTATATTTTGAAAACGCAAAAAAATGCGTAAAAAATGTGTAACATGAATTAACTAATCATATAACTATATAAATTAAAGATAACAAAGCTATTGAGTTATTCTCAATGAAATTATCTAGTGATTTAAAATTTTTTTTTGGACACCATAATGCATCGGTAGGTGAGCAAATGGTGACATATGAAACCAAAAGCATTAAAAACATTATATTATCGAGACTATGGACCAAAGGGTGAAATAGAAAAGCACATTAATTGCAAAGTTTTCAAGGTTCAGATGTTTTGGGGGGCCACAAAAGTGTTAGTGTAATTTCAGCCACAAATTAGAGGACCACTGGGGGCCACTGGCCCATTGCCTCTTGTTTTCATCCAATTCCTAGGGTCCTCCTACTCCTACGTATAACTCCAACGTGCTACGAGGGTTTACTAATTGTGTTTCATATAATGACATGATTAACCCTTACTATTGATTGTTTGCATCTTCACGTTATTGGAATGCATGTTCTTTTGGGGGAGTTGGAAGTATAAATCTCTCGTACGTAATTGTACTGAAAAATTAATCAAGAGCAGCTCATTGCTTAGCCAAATGGGGTCTTAATAATAGGTGGCAGGAGTTTGTCAATGAAATGTCCTTACCTGAATAATTTGTGAATGTGATCAAGAATAATGCTTTGAATTGTATTCTGTAACGTTGTTTTCCAATGAAGCATGCTTGGATTTTCAAAAAAAAAAAAATAATAATAAGCCAAAGCATTGCATATCAAAAGCCAATGTTTAGACAGAAATGACATAAATTTTAATTAAAACCCTCTAGTGACAGAACATTGGTAATTTCCACTTTCTATGCTTTTTATTTTTATTTTTATAATATAATAAAATTTCAACATATAAAATCCGTTTCATGATGATTACTTTATATCATCAAGCCAAGACACTAATTGATTTTTAGTGTAAACGGGATTCAAACCACAAATCTTTTATTTGATAACAAAAAATTTTATAAGTTGAACTAACTAATCTACTTCTACATTCTATTTTTAAATCACTGTATCCTAGAAATTCTTGGGTGAATGAGTTCTTTTTTTTTTTCTTGTTCCACTAAGCAAAATTTAAATCTACAACTTGACTGGATTTCATTTCGTTCTTTACCTCTTAATCAAAGCTAAAAGTTCAAGAGACAAGAATGACTCTCACAATCATCTATGATCTTATACATTTCCACTTCTTAATATATACTTTGACATTCAAACGTTGGAAGAGAAACCGCTGGCTTACCTATGAGATTATTATTGTAATGTCCTAACAAAATGGAAAATCTTATCCAGTTGTTCCAATAATGGTGTTGTGATGATTACTTTTTATATGGTTCCTTGTTCTGTCATCTGTGCATTTGGAAACGCATAATTCCCTACCCCGCATTTTATATATATATATATACACACACGAAAACAATTCATGTTTTTATTCTAGAGTGGAAGAATATGGACAAGGTTTTGTCACAACTAATGCTACAAGAATTATGGGCAATTAGACAAGGTTTATTAATTGACTGGGAACTTGGATACAAATTTATAGACCTGTAAATTGATTCTAAAATTGTGATATGTTGGTTAACATCAAATGAGATTACGGCTCTAGCTATAGCTCAATTAATTTGTGATTGCAGGGCCCTACTAAGCTGAGCGTGGACCGTCCTACCACATCACATCTTTCATAAAGCTAACAACATTGCAGATGACCTGGGCAAGAGAGAAGTAATGGAAAGAAGCAGCCCAGTGGAATATGCACAATGTCCTACTTTTGTAAATAATCCCTACATATGGGATCTTTTGGAAAAAAAAAAGAAAAGGAAAAAAGCACTCCTAGAGAGTGTTCCTTAACATCCTTGACCTTTAATGCTAGACTCTGTCCAAAAATGACTAATGGACCAACTTTTGTAACTACTACTTAATCAAATAAAACATCTCTTCTTTCTACCCAAAAAAAAAAAAAAAAACTAATATATAACATTTTATGCAAAGCAAGAAAGGGATAAGCCAAAGCCAAATTCTTACATGACATAACTGAAGAAATTGGCAAACAGGCTAATAGATTTTTTGTCCCAAACTAAGTAATTATGTTAGTCGGTTGGTTGAATTTATTGCCTATTTTATATGAAAGTACCAAAGAGATGAAAGAGAGAGATGGGAGAGAAGAGAGAGAATGTGCTAATAAAATAATTTATATTATTTTACTGGGTTGAATGTAAAAATAAAAACTGAGATATTGAGTGTATTGTTAGATGAGTTGGTAAAATAGATAAAGTAGTGTTTGAGAATGTAAAATAGGTATTTTTTTACATCACCCATTGCTAGTGCAATGTACGAATTGACTGTAGCTAGGTTGGAAATTTTTTTAGGTATAACAACCTGGCTGGAGCATGATTTTATGAGTTTGGTGGCTAAAATAGCAACCAAGGGGTTTTTACACCCCAATGCTAGTGCTCTAAAGTTCTGGAAAAATGATAAGGAATGACCTATTATCCTTTAAATAAATCCATGTAGTCTTTGATGTGCATGAAATATATACAATAAAGTACTCACATGCCTACATATTTAGCCTTGCTTTTATGTTATTTTGTGACTGATTATATATTATCTTTGCTTTGTAGGTAACAAGGGCTTTACATGCAAAGTGAGGCTAGGCCAATTGATTCAAGCCAAGTTACATCCAGCCAGGCATGAATTCAAGGAAAGACCAACCCAATTAAATTTAAGTCCAATTGGAGTAAGGAATCAAAGGAAATTTGCACCAAATTCAATTCCAATTCGGATTACGATTTCAGACTGCACATCAGTTAGTATTTTTGGCATAACTTTCGGCTTAGATGTCCAATCGAGATGATTCAAGTTGGGTTAGAACGTTAACTTAAAGGGCTACAACTTTTTAGTTTACCAAAAGTCCAAATTCTGACATTAAATGGGCCAAAACCGTCGGTTAAGTGATGCCTAAGAATCTGGAATTTTCTTCAAATGGGAATTCAACTTGTAATAGGATTCCTTGACCTATTTAAAGACTCTTTAGGGCAAAATTCAGGGGGCTGAGGCTAGTGCTAGGGCTGGGGGCTGTACATAGAGAGTGCGGCTACTTCTTTGGTTTTCTTCCATGACAGTTAGTTTTATTTTATTTGTCTAGTTTAGTGTTTAGTATTTTATTTTTATGTTTTCTTTCAATTACTATGAGTATCTAAATTTATAATTAGGGTTGAGGATGAAACCCTGTTAAGGATTATCAGTAATATTTATGTAATTTGATTTTTCCCACAATAATTGTTTTTTAATGATTTAAATTGTTCTTGCTTCATATTAATTGACTAAGATGGGATTCTAAATATGAATTCAATCATGTTTTTCTCATGATTTAGGATTTGTCTTAATTAATTGAATGGTTTGTTTATTAATTCTTGATTATAAAATTGGATATCGCTTGTGATTTGTCTGTCAATGGATACAATTTATGATTTGATTTTTAGAATTAGATATATCTTGTAATTTGTTTGGCTACGGATACAATTGATGATTTGATTTTATACTTAAGAAGCGAAGAAGAACATGCTTTTGATTTTTAAAATAAAGGTTTAAATGATGATATTTTCCATGATAGCAAGATTGATTTCTAGATTATCATGTAGTGAATTGGGAAAAATTAATGATCATAAATATATGTTGATATGACTTACAAGGTGGATTCCAAAACTTTAATTCCTTTCTCTTGATTGTTTACATCTTTTTATTACTTTATATATTTTGCTTAGTTTAACTATTGGTTTAATTTTATTATTTGCTTAGTTTATTTGATTGCAAACAACCAATTTTTATTAAACTAGATTAGGATTAATTTGGTTAAGGTTTAATTAATTTTCCTACGTTCATATAAGTCCCTGTGGGTTCGACCTTGTTCTTGTCCAATTATACTTTGGTATGGTTCATACACTTGCGAGTATTTTAAAATTTCACAACAGTCTTAAATTCAGAAGAGCAATCACTGAAAGACTCATCAAATGACTCCTCACAGTACTTGATGGCCATGGTTGCAACATCCACACAACAAAAATTAGGAGTGAACTCTTTTATACAAGAATTTCAAACTCACTACAACAAAGGCAGGGACCAATCCAAGAATAAGGATTGTCGATGCTTGGCCTCGATTAGGATGGAAGCGGAAAAAACCGTCGCCACCGTCGTGGGCCCTCGTTCAACCACCCATCATGGCAACAGCTCCTGCGCACGCGGGGCCCCATTGGAGGGTCCCTCTCGATAATGGTGATGGTGTGCTTCGCGAGGAGTTTCGGGTGCTCTCTCTCTCTCTCTCTCTCTCTCTCTTGATAGAGGAAGGTAGGTCTACCTATTTCTATTTGATTTTATTACCGATAAAAAAAAAGGCATTTTTCCTGATCTAATATGGATGGCAAAAAATCTTGATTCTTAGGTTCGGAAGTTTAGTTACGTGTGAGGAAGGTGTTAGACACCCTACAACGCCTATCCAAGGACAGCCTTTTGTTTTAATAAAGCCTTAATTTTTGAAAATTGGCAGTAAAAACATGATTTCGATATTGGCTTTTAGGGCTTTGCATACATGGGGGCTTTGAGGTTTGGCTTTTAAATAGGTGTGGTCCCAATCTATACTTTCCTAAGGCATTTGAGCAAAGTGCCAGATTTCTATGGTGAAAATCTGGCGACAAGTCACCTTACTTTCGTGGTGGAAATTAGGCATCGCTTGCCTTAGGTAACACGTGCTGTGATAATCATATCAGAAAGGGGTAAGTAGGTGTATATATATATTCACATACATCATGCACAATGCGAGCACACAGAGCAGTAAAGTAAATGCCTGCATCCTTAGAGCATGACCCAAAATATAGGTGCAAGAAAATAAACTGGGGTTGCCTACTCTAAAGATGAGGACGAATAGTACACAACATGATATACCTAATACAAACCATCTAGGGGAGAAAGGGGGATGGAAGGAAGGGGTTTAGAAGAGTACATAACCAAAGGGAAAAGCTAAACCCTAAACCTATTGACTGCAGCCGCTTGGCTCAAATCCACATGCTTGCATCCTTGCCCCTTTTGCTTGTGCTTGGAAAACCGTGCCCTAGCTCTATGCGCCCTCGCTCCATGTGTGTACATGCAAAGGCAAAGACAATAAACCAATAGACAAGCAATGAAAAGAAAAAGGCGCAAAGAGCATATGGAAGAGGCATAAAGCAGACAAATGTGATAGACATGGCAAGCATAGAAACAAGGATGCAAGTAAACAAGCAAGAAAGCAAACAAACAAGCGAAAGGGAAAACAAGAAAGAAAGCAAACAAAAGGAGGTGTCCATGAGGGACAAATGTAGGTTTGAATTGGGTGTCCATAGCTTCATTGTGTTGAAGTATGAACGACACACTAGCAAGCAAGACTCATGCATGGAAATATAAGCAAGTGTGTAAGGATGCACATAAAGCCAACGAGTGGCACAAACAAGCATATCATTGCACGGAGCAGAAAAGGGAAGGGTACACAAGAAGCAACCCTACATTCGGAGATGCCTCCTAAATGGTTACATCCGAACAAGGCCTCACTAGCATCGGGTGTAACCAAACAAGATCAAGCCCGCGGAGGACGTCAAGCATGGTAAAGTCTAAAACTAGAGAGACTAACACAAACATAAAGCACAGAAGCAAGCAAGCATAGACATGCAAATAAGGGTGATCCAAACCCTTTGATATGGGCCAAGGTGTATGGACGACGACAAAGACCATAGGGTCTAGATCAGGTCTGAACCGATAGGCCAAAACACAAGAAGATGTGACAAAAGGAACAAAAGGGCTACAATAGCACATGGCATGATAAACATAACCTAAGTCTAGGCACACGAACATGGCATGGAGCGCACAAGCACATGAAAAATAGCATAAAACATGTAGAGAACATAGAAGCAAGGAAACAAGCATGTAGGTCTAAGCATGTGGATGTAAGCATAAAAGCATAGAAGATCACAAATCCGAGTATACAAGCATATGAAGGCATAGACATAGGCATAGGAGCATAGAACATGCATACAAACATGTAGATCTAAGTAAGGCATAACCATAGACATGATATCAAGTATGTGATCATGTAGATCTAAGCATAGATGAGGTTAGAAGCATGGAAGCAAGCACATGAGTATGTAAACCTAGACATGGCATGCAAACATCACACAAGGTGCAAATCAATTATTCTAAATGAAGGTAAGGAAAAAGTGTGGATTTAAAGATAATTAAAAGACCTTGGAAGTTGTTTGAATGCCTTCAAACAACTTCCAAAGGGTTCAGGAGCCTCTTTGTGATTTTTGAAATGATTGAGGGTTTTATTGCAATTTTGGAAAGACTTGGGGTCAAGATGTAATTTTATGGAAAAAATCGGGGTCAAAATATGAATATTGAAAAGTTCTAGGTCAAAAAGCAATTTTTGAGGAAGACCGAGGTCAAAATATGATTTTGGGAATTTTTGGATTAAAACATGATTTTTGGGAATTTTGGGATTAAAACATGATTTTGAGAATTTATGAATTAATATGAAAATATAGGAAAAAACAAATTAGATGCAAACAAGATGAAGTGAATTAAAATGCAAACATAGCGAAAATATGTGAATATGTAAATATGGGAAAAGGGATTAAAAAGATGTAACAAAAATACATAATAGCAAATAAAGAAAAGATGGCATTTTATTAAAGAAAAGAAAACATGCATGGACCCTTTTATTTAAAAGGTGGGCTGAATATATTTAAAACAAGATATAGGTTTAAAACCAAAGTGGGCTGAAAGTTTGATGAGCATGTGGGTTCAAAATTAAAGTGTGGAGGCCTGGGTCGAATGCTAAGCCTTAAAACAAATTGGGGTTTAACCTTTCTAAACCTTAGCCGTCCACCTCACTCTCTAGAATCTTCATGGCCGACCCTTCAAGCTCCCACTTTGAACGTCAATGCCACCACAATAAATCGCACCGAGCCCTCTCTCTCACTCTAAACCCGAGCTCTGTCTTTAACCTCTGAAGCTCCCATGGCTGAAGCCCAAGCTTCCACTATCTCTGATCCTCATCACCACCACAGACGGTGGTTCCATATCTCGATCGCTTTAAATCCGAGCCAAAACAACACCTATCTCTAATTTCTACTCTCCTACTCTCTCAACCTCAAAACCCACTTCTGATCTACCACCTATGATGGCACTAGAGGGCGCGTGACTTAGCAAAACTAGAGTGTAGAGGCTAAGGTAGTCTCGGGTCAGCCAAACACTGAGGCAATGGTGGCGCGTGGGCTCTGTGGCCTGTGGTGTCTCTAAGTCCAGCACCTGCTTCAGACTCCGGACTTGGAGCCAAAGCAGGTGCTGGACTTAGAGACATCACAGGCCCCTCTGTCTTTTTAATTCTTGTGATTTTCAAGTAATGATATTCAACATTTTTATTAAGGCGGTCAAAATAGGTTAGTTTATTATAATTGGGTCTAGTTAATATATGTCTTTAGGGTATACATTAACAAATCCGTTTTTGAAAAAAATTTATCAGGAATTGAAAAAGCTGTCAAAATTTCTTCAACTCTCAACAAAATTTTTTCCAAAAATGGTATACTATTGTGTGCCCTTAGGGCACACGATAGTAAAATCCATTATAATTTTATTTTGCAAGTATATATAAATATTTTTTGTTAGTCAAGGTGGCCCTATGACCTCCCTAAGTTAAACATGGAGCCGCCATTGGGTCTATAATCGAGCCAAGGTATTAAAAGACAGCCTTGTTTATTCATTTTATTTTAAACACTAGTAGAGCTCAAGCTCATTATCAAACAAAAAAACTTGATTCATTTTTTTGTTAAAATTTTTTTAAGCTCGAGCTTGTGCACAAATTACTTTTACCCCATCACAAATTTATGAATAATATTGCGAAAAAGTTTTTCTCTGAAAGATCTCTATCTAGTAGCTTCTATATAGAATTTGAGGGAAGGGAAGGAAACTTTTCTAGGAGGGGAAAGTTTTTGTAATTTAAAAAGAAAATATATATATATATATAAATAAAGAGGTAAGGAAATTTTTGTACAAAAAGAAAATATGAAAAAAAAGGGTTAAAGAATATGTTCAATTTTTTTTTAATATGAAAAAAATATACGGGTCATATAGAACTAATCGACCCATCAAAAACCAATAAAGACTATCTTTTGTATCATATAAAAACATACGGGTCAAATCAAATTAACTCCAAATTTTATAATTTAATCATTACAATCATAGGCCAACTTGCAAAATATAATTGAATTCTTGACTAATATAATATGATTTTGAAATTACATGTATGGTACCTACTTCTTGCAGATGTGATTTGCGTTGATATAACCAAATCAAACATCCATCTATTATTTGAGCTATAACTTTAAAGAAAAATATATTAATGAGAATGGGAAGCAAGTGGAAAATACTACCTATTATTGGCTGAAAATACTAAAACTGCAAATGAAATTACATAGTTAACTTTCCAAGCATAATACTCAGGTTCATAGAATCCGGATATAAGACAAGGTATAAGAAACAAGAACACTCCTTGTTCAATAAACCAATAGCATGCTTATCTAGTATGCCATTGAAGATGGAGTACGTTCATGTGTCCACTAAGAATGGGTATTTCTATCGGCATTTTAATTTCCTGCTACTATGTTTTGGGAGAATCGGTTTGAGAGGAACATGGCACATTCTCATCAACACGTTAGATAAAGTTTATGTGAATAACAACCTATTTTAATCAACGAAAAATCTTTGGCTACAAACTTGATTGTAGCATTAGGCTTCAAACTACTTTAAAAAGCTGAAATGTGTACTTTGTACATGACTCACTTGTTGGTTGGCTAAGTGTGGTTAAGAGCATCTTTAACAATTTCTCTAAATTTATATACTGTTTGAAGAATGAATAGTAACTTTTTCCTTTTACCTATTTACTTTTTCAAATACACTTTCCAACAGACTCTCTATATTTTTCTCTATCCTATTAAAATATTATTTCTTTATTCTTTTGTTAACATTTCTTCATTCATTCCTAATGTATATATTTTACAAATTCCAAACAACATTAATAATTATATATGTTTTTTTAATGAGAAATGTTGTGTCGATAACATTTTTTCACAATATTTTCACTACAAAATCTTATGTGGTAAGTTGTTACCAGTTCTAATTTGAAACCATCATTTAAATTATTTTTTTACTCACTAATATCAACTAATAACAATCTGTTACTTAAAAATTATTGTGAAAGTATTGTAAAAATATAGTGTAACATTTCTCAATTTTAGTTTCTTATTCTTTGTATTATTTTTCCTTTCTTTCTTCAGTTTTTTTTTTTTTTTTCATCCATACGTTTTTTTTTTTTTTTCTCTTGTTTTCTCTCCTCCACACACGTACACCTACCCCTATCTCTATCTTCACTTTTGTTTTACTTTTTGTTTTTCAAGTTCTTGATCACCAGAACATATCTCTAGCTCTCCCTCTCCCTCTTTCTTTCTCTCTCTCTCTTACACACACAAATCTCTATCCCTCTATCTCACACAAACAAATTCTCTCTCTCTCTCTCTCTCTCTCTCTCTCATACACACATAGATCATCAATAGAGAACAAAGACTAGAGAGAGATGGCCTTTTAAATCCACGTTCATGCATGCCGATCGTCCTCCTCCCTACTTCTAGGAACATGCAACTTAATCAGCATATGGGTCAGATTGGTGTTCTACATGTTTTTTTTTTTTTTTTTTTGGGTTTTTGTTTGATTAGTTTTATTTTATAAGAAAAATTGTATTTTCTCTTTGTTTTGATTGTGTCTCCCTTTTGAGTTCAGAGACAATTGAGAGAGAAAAAAAAATTTGGGATGAGTTTGTAGCAGTTATAAATATTAAGTAAAAACTGAATATTTTAATTGATTCGTTGAATTTTTTATTCTCATAAATTATTTTGCTAATGAACAGTAAGTCATTAGACCAAGAAAGCCACTGTTCATTAGCAAACAATATTTTGCTCATAAACAGTGATTTAGAGAGACTATTGGAGTAATCTTTTGTGGGTTTACTCTCCAAATTTTGGGTTTAAAGAGCTTCTTGGAGATGCTCTAAGTGAGTTGTGTGCATTGCCCTTGAAAAGTACACATACCAACTTTTGAGAATGGTTTGTAGTCTAAAGCTCTAACCAAGTTTATAGCCAAATTTGTCCTTAATCTAATGCATTATTTGGCATACCTGATTCTAGGATCATATACAAACTCATCTTACTCGACATGCAGAAACATGGATCTTATGGAGCTTCTTAGAAAAGTCGTGTATAAAATAGATTGTCTTTAATTTAATGGTTCTCGACCATGATTAGGTCACTCCAAATTTTGCAATTTTGTCTTATCACTAGAAGAATAGAATTAACTCCTTAAGAGCATCCGCAGCCCAACTTGCAAATGGCATATGTAACAACATTTTAGCATTCACAGCCTAATTTCCCCCAGCAACCCGTATTGCAAATGCATCCTATTGCAAAAAAATTTGCAATTGTGCTACAGTGCGATTCTACATTTAGAATCGCACTGTAGCTCAATTGTAAAACAAAAAACATTATTTTATTCACCCACTGACTGAAAGCTCTCTTCTCAACACTCTCTCTTTCATTTCTGTGTCTTTCTCTTTTCTCTCTTCCTTTTGTTCTAGAGCTGCTCTCCCCTCTCCTCAAACCCAAACCTCCATTTTTCTCAAACCCAAAACCCCGTGTGGTAATGGTGGTAGCGGCAGAGGTAGGCGTGGATCCTCCAATACGACGCCGTCTTCCCTGTAGCGGCGGCCTGGGTTGTGTGGCAGTGGTGGCGAAGTGGGTCTGGGTCGGTGGTCTGTGGTGGGTTGATCTGTGATGTGGCACGGCGGTGGCAGTGGATGTGGGTATTCGGTGGTAGTGAGTAGTGGGATTTTGGGTCTGTCTTTGCACGGCGGCGGCATGGTGGGAGTGGGTTTTGGGTCAGTCCTTGCACAAAGACTCATTTCTGGTGGTGGTTTCTATGGTGGTGCTATGGAGTTTGGGTTTGGGTTTTAGATTTGTTGTGATTTGCTTGTTTGATTTGGGTGATTTTAGTATGGATTTTTCGTTGTGATTTTGCTGGGGTGGTAGGTGGTGCAGCAGTGGTGTTATTGATGGTGGTGATGGCAGCTTGTGAGATCGGCGTGGGGTTGATGGTCTAGTAGTTTTTGGGATGGGTTTTGGCCGTGGGTATGGGTTGTTTTGGTCATGTGTCTGGTGGTCTGCTTGTGAGATCGGCGTGGGGTTGATGGTCTAGTAGTTTTGGTGATGGGTTTTGGCCGTGGGTATGGGTGGCGATGGGTATGGTTGGTCAGGTTCATGGTGGTGGGTATGGGTTTGCTAGAGGTTGAGGCCGGTGGTAGAGGTTGAGGAAGAAAGAGAGGAAAAGGAAGAGAAAAAGAGAAATAGTAAAAAAAGATTAAAAAAGAATATTTAAATAAAATGGAAAAAAAATAGAGTTTTGGGATGTTGGGTGTATTATAAAATGGTATGGTATATTTAATAAAGTAACTTTTTGAGATGGTAAAATAGGATAGAATGGCATTTCGGGTTGTGGATGCTCTAACAGATTTGACTAGACAACAGGATCTTGGAAGAACACGAATGGAACCTATTACTCCTTATTCTATCTTGTCAGGCATTGTTATCACGTGATTACTTTTGTTCTTGAAAATTGGGTAACCATAGCATGGATATATGTGATTTGCATTAATATAAACAAATCATCAATCCTTCTATTATTTAACCTCAACCTTTGAAGAAAAATGTATTGATGAGGAATTGGTGGCAAGTGGGAAATACATCTTATTATTTGCTTGAATATATTACAACTACAAATTAAATTAAATAGTTAATTTTCAAAGCATAATATCAATAGAATTAAACATAGATACAAGTTTGAGGGAAATTATTTTGAGTTACTCACAAACGTATAAAACACAAATATAAGACAAGGTATAAGAAACATGTAGAACACTCCTTATGCAATAAACCATGACCATGCTTATCTAGTATGCTAGAAGAATCTCTCCATCCATTGCAAAACTTTGAAGGATCGTAGACCTTATGGGCCTGCGATACAACATAAAGAGGAAAATAGCAAAGTAAGTAAATTATTTAATTAATACCAACATTAAGAGGGTGAAAATTATGATTTTTGACCTTCCATGTAGTCAAACATGTTGCATTAACTACTGGAGCCAAGAAGAATGTCCCTGACCAAATGCAGCTCAGAAATGGCCTTGCTAATGTCCCATCGTTCTTGTGGCAAATCCACAGAGCATGCCACTCCAACCTTGACCATGGATATCAAACACTCCTCTTTCCTATTTGTAGGGCTAAAATTATGATTATCAATCACTTCATCAACATTATTTAAAAGCTTTGAGTCAACAATCTCCATTACACAATTAGGGAAGGCCATGCTAGCATAACGATGAAGGCTAAAGCCTCCCTCAAACATGTGATTTGTGGGCCTTTTTCCTGTTATCATCTCTAACAATAGGATTCCATAGCTGTAGACATCCCCTTTGTTTGACAGCTCACTTCCTAGACCGTACTCTGTCATTCAGGATATTTGACATAAATAATACATTCACATGACAATTAGGGATCTAAAATTAATGTAATCATGGTTAATGTGGTAAAGCATATATTAACAATTAAAAGACCAGTAAATTTTTGTTACCTGGAGGAATGTACCCGATTGTTCCCTTTATTCCAATTGAGCTGCTTTGTTTTGGAATTGTAAGTTTTGAAAGAAGTTTTGCAAGCCCAAAATCTCCAACATGAGCTGTCATATCATAATCAAAAAGAATGTTACTTGGCTTTAGATCACAATGAACAACTGGCACTGGGCAATGGTGGTGTAGGTAATCGAGTGCACATGCAACATCAATGGCAATATTTGTTCTTTGAAGAAGGTTCAAATTTTGTATCTCTGCTTGCTCGGTATCTGTTTCCAAATCCATATGTAACCATTTTTCTAGACTTCCATTTGGCATGAACTCATAAACTAGAGCCTTAAAATCATTTCCTTGAAAATCCACACTTGAGCAGGAAGTTATTATCTTCACAAGATTCCGGTGACGAATATTTTTCAAGGCGTCACACTCAGAGATGAAGCTCCTAAAAGCTCCTTGACGTTGAAGATTTAGTACCTTGACTGCAACAATTGACCCATCTTCACCAAGGATGCCTATATACACTGAACCAAAACTACCCGCACCAATCAAATTTGTTAATGAGAACCCATCTGTTGCTTTGAGAAGCATTTGGTAAGACACTTTCAAAAGCGACTTTCTCAAGGTAGATCCTGAAGACTCATCTTTTCTTATATTTTTGCACCAATAAAATAAGAAAAAAGACACTGTGGCAACTACAAGGAGCACACATGCCACTGAGATTACAATTGTGAGTGTGAGAGACCACTTCGTTTTCTTCTCTTTTTTAGTTAAGCAACTAGGCAACATGAGTTTTGATATGCCCCCACAAAGCCTGATATTTCCGACAACTGATATTGAGTTAGCATTTGCAAACACTCCTTTTGTTGGAACCTCTCCCTGAAAATCATTGAAGGATAAATTCAAATTCTTGAGGGAGAGTTTTTCCAAGAAATTTGGAATTTGACTAGAGAAGTTATTCCGAGAAAGATCCATGACTTGAATACCTCTCAAAGAACTCAGGGATGTTGGAATTTCTCCTTGAAATAAATTACCCTCCACATAAAGGTACTCAAGGCTTATGCAAGAGCCTAAGCTGCTTGGAATTTTACCAGACAATTTGTTCTCAGATAAGTTCAACATTGCTAAATGGACTAACTTGCCGACTTCTGATGGTAGTGATCCAACGAAAAAGTTTTGTGCTAAATTGAGTCCAATTGACAGCATGGAAATTGCAAAGAGTTGCTTTGGAATGGTACCATTGAGATTGTTTTGAGAAAGATCTAGCAACAACAAATTTTGACACTTTTCTATACTTGATGGGATAGTTCCTTGCAATTTGTTATTATTTAAGGACAGTTCATTTAACAATGATAGGTTTCCAAGGGTAATTGGTAACCTTCCTGAGAGCCTATTGTTACTCAAAGAAAATCGTTGTAACTTTTGAAGATTACCAATATCACTTGGTATTATCCCTGTAAATTTGTTGCCATCCATATATAAGTTGTTCAAGTTAACTAGGTTGCCTATCCCTGAAGGGATCTCTCCAAAAATAAGATTATGGTCAATCGCAAAAAATGTAAGCTGGGTAGAAAAATTTCCCAAAACATTAGGCAATGTACCTTCAAATTGATTCGCATCGAGAGTCAGCTTCTGCAAACTGCTACAATTGGCTAGAGATTGAAAAAAATTCATTTCATCGTCATCTCCGCTTCCCAAATTATTTCCATGAATAAATAAAAACTTCAAATGTTGTAAACCTCCAAAATTGACTGATAATTTCCCCGTAAAGTTGTTCTCATTAGCTTCCAACCAACTTAACTCTGAAGCATTAGATAATGAGATCGGAAGAGGTCCAGTAAATTTGTTTTGATAAATTTGAAACCACTGGAGATGAGGAAGGGTGAGGAATAAGTCTGCAGGAAGGCTTCCACTAAGATCATTTCTGGGGAATGACAAAGTAACAAGAGACGAAAGATTATATAAAGATGGAGGGATCAAACCAGAGAGTTCGTTTGACATTAGCCCAAGTGAATTTAAGCTTCTCAATTGACCCAAGGCATCTGGAATGTGTCCTCCCAAGGCATTATAGGCTGCAGAAAAAACTTGGAGAGAGCTTAAGTTTCCAATGAAAGGTGGGATTCCTCCTGTGAGATTGTTGTTGCGAACAGCAAGAAACTCCAGCTCTGACAAAGAAGCAAGCTCCTTTGGGATTGACCCTGAAAGGTTATTTTTACCAACTGCAAGAGATTTAAGTTTGGAGCAATGGGAAAGGTTTGCAGGAATTTTCCCTTGGAAGGAGTTAATAGACAGGCCCAATACTCGCAACCTGAGTAGACGACCAACTTCATCTACGATTTGGCCTCCAATGGTGTTGTTGTAGAGCTGGATTACCCTAATGAAGCTGAGGTTGCCTATGAATGGAGACAAGGAACCCACCAAACCTCTGGAACTCAGATCTAATACAATGACTCTTCTATGCTTGTGGCCGCATGTAACACCTTCCCACTCGCAGAAATGGAGGGAATCATTCCATGAGCTCAAAATGTTTACAGGGTCATGTGTTATCTGCTTTTTGAAGGCCAACAAAGCTTGATGATCCGTCTCATTCCCACCAAAATAACTGAAGGTGGAAGTACTACTACCAGCAAAAATAGTAGGAGTTTTTACATGCAGGAGTGCAATGAACAAGAGAAGGATGGCTTGGAAGTGAATTGGACACAATAGTCTGAGACTCATTGCTGCAAGTGAAAATCCTCTTCCTTGCTTTTTCATTTCCGATGTGCAAAATTTAGGTTCGCTTAATAAAATAGGGCGTCACTTCTATAGAGGCCTAGACCTTTTTTTGTGGGTATGATTGATGCCTTACTTGCGCTTGACAAGATAAGGAGCGAGTCTATTTAGTGCAAATGCAGGTGCACCATGGTTTAATTGATGATGACAAAATAGGTCTCTATTAGTATTTATGCCACCGTACTACAAGCCCCACCCGTTGACGTAGCTAAATTCAATTATTTGCAGATGTACTTTTCCCAGGTAAGTTGTCATGTCATTTTTTTTTTTTTTTAATGATATTTTGTTTTAAACTACTATGTTTTAACATAATTTTCTGATGAATACATCAAATAAATTGTTTTCCCAGTTGAAGCATGAACACTTGTTTACTTTTGCATGAAATATTTGATAATAAATTTTTCTCATATTTGTGGCCACACAAGAAGCAATTACTGTGTGTGTTTAAAAAATTATTCAAAAAAAAAAAAAAAATAGTGGCTTAGTCCCACATTGGTGAGTTTAGCTTGCTCCTCTTGGTTGAACACCCTGGTCTACATAGTCACAGGTTAGACCCTTTTGACTGAGTACTCTTGGTGAACTAATAAGTTGAGTCCGAGTCAGTGAATGTAAAATTACTCTGAGTTTAAAAAATTATTCTAAAAAAAAAAAAAAATGGAAAATCTAAAACTTTTTGTCTATTTTTGCATAAAATTTTACATTTTTATTTTTTTTGTTTTACACGGCGAGCTCTTAAAACTCTCATATCAAATTATGAATTATATACTCTATTTTGTTTATATAATTTTTTTTTTCACTTTTTTATTATCTCTTAGCTACCCTTTCAACCTTTCTAAACACACACACTCTCTCTCTCTACCCATTCCTCTAAACACACACTTTCTCTCTCTATCCATTTCTAAACACATTCAGATCGCCTTTTGAGCCTCCATGGGCATGAGCTCCTTCGCTCATATTGCCTCTCCCTCTCCCTTACGGTCATATCACCTCTCCCTATGTTTAAACCCTAAGCCGCCACAGGCATCCATCTTTGTCACAAGCATCCATCTGTGTCCCAAGCACAAATCCACAAGCATAGAGACTCGTTCAAATCAACCCACAAACACCGATCTCTGCCACAAGCACTGAGACCTGTTCTAATCGACCCACAAGCACCGACCCACAACCACGAATTTGCAATAATGCTTTCTTTGTCTTTGTTGGTGTGTTTGTGTGTGGGAGAGTTTGATTTCCCATTGATTTTGTGGTCAAATTATTATGTATTGTAAAATGTAATGTTGTGGTGATGGTGGTTGGGAGGTGGGTGGATGGATTGATCGGTTGTAGAGATAGAGAGTGAGATGGATAAGAAGAGAGAGGGCGTGGAGGTATAATGACGAGAGAAAAATTAATAAAATATTTACACAACAATAGACAAGCTGATGCAGGTTAGTTTTAGGTGAAATTGTGTAAATTTTACCTCTTTCTTTGTTATGCACCCACTTATGCGAGTGCTCTTAATCAATTAAAAGAAACACAGTTTTTTTCTTGACTGCATTGACATTGAATATAAAAAACAATAGGAGTTACAAAGTGTCAAACTACTTACATTCAGAAAGTAAATTGCGTGCATTTGAAATGCAAAGGATCAACCAACGCCCATAATAAAGTATATAATAGCTTTTAAGTCTGCTAGTGCTAGAAATTTTACTGAAAGGTTTGCACATTTGGATATGATGTGATTCAGGCATTCGGCAACCCTTTTCAAACAATTCAAAGAATCGAAAAATGAAAATATACAAGATTTTTAAAGTCGGGACCGAGATTCGATCACGATCGAACCGTGATGAAGTCAAAATTAATTTAACATTAATTAAAATACAAATAAAGGTATTAAATGTGTAAAGATATAAAAATTTACCTAAAAAATTTAAAGCAATTTAACTAACTTTCAAATGAATTTTCATTATAAATTAATAAAATATAAACAAGCTTTAAAATTTTGTGTTCATTCTAATCTTTCAATTAAAAAGCATTTTAATTAAAAATAAAATCATTTTTATCATAAAACTACAAATTTCACATTCACATGTAATGATGTAAAAGCATAATTGAACACAAATAAATTTAGCAAATACTATTAATCTTGTAAAACAAAAATAAATAAAATATGAATTCAATGGGAGACACAAGGAAGTCAGCAAGTGTAGAGGTTAATGTAAGATTGATCTCAAATGCGTGGGAAGCCTATAAAATTGTATGTATGAAAACACTTATTTAAAATATTCATAATGCAAAAAAATATATTTAATATCATATTTTTAATGTATTTTTAGGAAGAAAAAAATATATATTTATGCGCTGTCAACATTTAGTTAAGCTGTGACAAGACATGTTGGACGTCTCTAGACTTTTTCTTTTAAAAACTACTCCCAATAGAAGTTAGTTTTTTTTTGAAAAGCCTAATAAAAGTTGTTTGGCCCAAAAAGAAAAATTGAATTAAATGAGTGATAGTCTTGACAGCATCGACAACCCTTGCTTATTAATTATACGGTAGCATGGTTGTTGGTTAAGAGGAACTGTAACCAAATAGCCACCACTTGCCATATGTAGTTAATTCCTGAAATTTAATCTTCAACCACTTCATGTCCCACTCTCTTGTCTTCTCAAAGATGCCATTCTATATGGGCTACATATTGACCAACGTTATTACGAATAATACAGCTAACCTTCCAATCGCCTTAATCAGTATAAATATATAATGTTAATCACACTTTTGTTTTATAAATATTAATCTTGGCCTTATTATTTTTCTTTTTGATGAATCTTCATGGAACCTAATCCAACAATCAGGATCTCCCGATCCTGATTTTGCTTTTTTGTTTTTAATAAATATACTGCTCAAAGAAATGTGATGTCAAATTTTAAGGAACCTGATCCTCGTTATTGAAGTGGGCTTATGGAGAAAATTTAATAACACAACCGAATCTCATAGCAAATCATGGAATTGAATCTTTTCTTTTTAATAAGATGTCCCATAAAATCTCATAGCAATGCATAATTCTTATCAAATCTCATAGCAAATTCATTTAAGAGTCATTAGAGTTTCAGTCTTCTTTCAAAGTTTCACATGGGATTCTTTCTGAAAATTTTACCGAAAGGTTTGAAGATTTGGATGTGTGTTACTTTAGACAAATCAATAGCCATCTGTAGTTAATTCAGGCATTTACTATTCAACCACTTCATGCCCCACTTGTATTTTTTACTGAAGTATATAATAACTTTAAAGTCTACTGGTGCCTGAAATTTTACTGAAAGGTTTGAACATTTGGATGTGCGTTTAGATTCAGCATTCAGTAACTCTTGCAATCACCAGTCGAGGTCAACAATTATGAAATTACAGACCAAGACCATTTCAAAAAGAAAATTATAATCACCAGTCGAAGTCAACAATAAATGATTGCCAGTCTGCCTGCACTGACTACCCTTTTCGTTAATTGATGAGAGTTGTTACTAGGCACTGTAGTCTAGAACGGTTGATGGGGCCCTAAACTTATGGCTTGTTGGGGAGTTTAAAAAAAGAAAGGGGAATAAAGTAAAGGGAAGGAGGGTAGTTCAAATACCTTGTTTGAAAGTTGAGGTCAACAATTATGAAATTACATACCAAGACCATTTCAAAAAGAAAATTATAATCACCAGTCGAAGTCAACAATAAATGAGTGCCAGTCTACCTGCACTGACTACCCTTTTCGTTAGTTGATGAGAGTTGTTACTAGCCACTGTAGTCTAGAACGGTTGATGAGACCTCTAAACTTATGGTCTATTTGGGAGTTTAAAAAAAGAAGGGGAATAGAGTAAAGAGAAGGAGAGTAATTTAATTACCTTATTTGGAAGTTTTTTTAAGAAAGGAGGGGGAGGGATTTAGAGAGGTTTCAACTACCTCTAACCCCTCATTTTTAATTCCCCCTAAATTGGAGAGATTTGAAGGGAGAGTAGAGTAGATAAATTATTGACCAAATAAATTTCCTAATTTAACCTTTTTAAATTAACAAAATTACAAACAGATTATATAAATAATCTTTATTTGTTTCCCGAGAAAATATGAGAAAAAAAAAATTTTGAATCTCACTATTTACCTTTGTCACTGACTTTGCAAATAATGCTATAAGGTTGAATTTAATCAACCATGTGTTGGCTTTTATTCCGTGACAAATTTGCTTGTAATATAGTACTTAGAAACCTTGTATTTAGGTGGGAATCATATAAGGATAGTGTGTGAGAGAGTATGAAGAAATGTTCAAGACTGTGCAGTGAAGCAGAGACTCGCGGCTGGATTCGCTGGAGGCTCGCGGCTTGCAAGCTGCCAAAAGTTGCACACGCGCAGAGCATGTAGGGGAGCTGAACAGTCATACCACCTGGAGCACTACAGGACAAAAATCCAGACTGGCCATTAAGTTAGCTCGGGGTTTGAACTCGCGACTCAGTCAAGTTGCGAGGTCAAGTCGCCAGCCAGCCCTGTTTTGAAAAAATTGACTCTTCGCATTTCATTCTCACATCAGTATAAATACCCCTCTTTCCCACAAAATATGTGTGGCTAATTAGAAAGAAAAATCCTAAGAGAGGTTTCTTCAAAACACCCACCCAATTAGAGAGAGCTACTCATTCTTAGAGAGAAATCTTTGTAGTCTCTTCTCATTTCCTCTCTCATTATCATACCTATTGAGAGGAGATTTCTATCCAAACACTACCCATACCCATTTAGAATGTTGAGTGTTTTTGAAACTTTGGGAAGCATTGGAAGATGCCAAGGATGGCGGATGCTATGGATTAAGAATCCGGTAAGCTAGAAAAGAAAAAGGTTCGACGCAACCTTGTTGGAGCAAGAAACTTGGAGGGCTTAGGTACATCGGGTAGATTAGGCTTGGAAGGTCTATTGCTGTTCATGTATCCCAATTACATTTTCTAGTGGATTATTAACCGCTTGGAGGGCGGCGGAGAGATTTTACGTCGAGGGCTTCGGTTTCCTCTTCGATAACACTTCGTGTGTTGTTCTTGTATTTGCATCTCTCTTCCCTTAATCTTTGCCTTTTATTTTCTGCTGTGGATGTGATTTATAATTGGCTTAGATTGATTTCCAATTCTATTTATAGCTTATGTTCATTTTCCGCACACTAGTTGTTTGACATAAAGCTTGAATTGGTTAATTTGTAAATTGGGGGTCTAAACGTTCAAAGGTGTTTATACACATATTTGAACTTTCAATTGGTATCAGAGCGGGTACACTTGTTGTGGTTTAATTACCTAAGTGTGATCCTTGACCCCTTGTGTTTATTTGCCATGGATTGTGCTTTGTATGCCTCTTTGTATGATTTGGTTGGTGATAAATGTAACATGCTACGTGTTTGTGAAAATGCCTCTATGAGTGTTAATCCTCATAAGTGTGACGACATGTTATTTGAATCTATTGGTGTTGTTGACAAACTCTTGAAGAAAAATGCTAAGAAGTTTCAAAAGAATTTGAGCAAGTTATTTTGTGAAAATGATGATTTGATTGCTAAGCTCAATGAATCCAACGAATTGGTTGAGAAATATAAAAAACTTGCTGAAATTTCTCTTGAAAAGCTGAAAGAGTTTGAATGTTTGAATGTGGACTTGGATGCTAAACTTATTTTGTCTAACAAACTTGTTGATGAGTTAAAATGTGAAAATAAATCTTTTAAGATGCAAGCCAAGTGTTTGATTGCTGAACCTATTGCTAAAAAGGATGATAATATTTGTTGCAATCATGTTGTGGTACCCGATTTTGTGCCTAGTGTGTGTTCTACCTTAAAGGACAAATCGGTGTACATTCCTCCACATAAAAAAAATCAAAATGTGGAGAGAAAGGCTGTTAAGTCAAAGCCTCCGTTTAGGTCTTAACTTAAGGCTTTGGATGGATCTAAGTTTGTTCCAACTTGCCACCATTGTGGTGTGATTGGTCATATAAGACCTCAATGTCATAAGTTGAAGAGGGAACAAAACCATATTGCTAGATCCCTTCCTAAAAGGCCTAGTGGACCTAAACACATTGTATGTCATCATTGTGGTGTCTTTGGTCATCTAAGACCTCAATGCTCTAAGTTTCATGCTGTCAAAAGAATCAAAAGAAAAGAAAAACTTGAGCTTCATGGAAGTTGTGCTAAAAACAGTAAACCGGTTTTGAGTGAGAATAGCATGTTGTTAAAGAAAATGTTTAAAGCTCTTAACTCCTTGACTATGTGCATCTCCGGTTCTCATTCTTCCAACCCTCGTCTCGTTTCTTTTGAGACACTCATTCCAAACAATTGTTCCGTTTGGATGAGGAAGAGTTCATATGGTTGAGTTTTTGCTTTTTTTGATCCTTGATCTAATTCTTTCGATCTTTGTAGGACCCTTCATGCATTACATGTCATATCATCATGCATTTTGTGCATCTTGCATTTATTTGTATGCTTTGTTTTTTTCTTGATCTTACTTTTATGTTTCTGCTTTCTGTGAGTAAAAAATCCAAAACCACATAAAAAGTGAAAAATTCAAAAAGTTTGATCGTATATGTTTGAGCACATATCACATGTGAGTTTGACCTTGTACCTTTGTACAAATGGCTTTGTGCATTTACGAGCTTAACTTGTTATTTTTGCACTTATATCTTTGTGGGAAAAATCTTGACATCTTTGTGTGATTGTTGTAAATCGATCTTCAAGTTTGTCATGAATGATTAGTCAATAGTCATGTTGGTTTTGATACATGCGTAGACTTGTGCTTATATCTCTTCCCACTCTTTTATTTTTATTACTTAAAGAGCTCAATAAATGTAAATCTCAAAATGAAAAGAGATAATAAGCTGCAAAAGCCGTCGCACATACTAGTATTCGACTAGGAAAAAGGGAAAGCGACTTATATGAAATTGTATGATGCCCAAAAAGCCAAAGACTTGTTCATCAAATTGAAATATCACAAATTTCAGACATCGATCTCAAAATGAGATGTTTTGATTCAAAATGATCAAATGTTATGAATTGTAAAGAAGTTATATGAAAAGTTTCATCGTATGTAATCATTTTCTTGTGGGAGGTCATATATGTTCATTTCTATAATTGAGATAGACCACTTGACTTAGTACTAGTTGTGTATGACTTGATTGAATTGATCATTGAAGTTTCACTCTAAACTAAAGACTATTCCACATTTGATACACACACAACACACATGCCTAATGTTCAATGAATGTCTTATTCATTTGTTAGATTGTACTTGTCTAAATGTGATGTGTTTGCGCTCAATCTTGTATGGATTAATTCAAAAAGATTTTTGATCATTTTATATGTATTTGGAAGTGATTTTTATCACTCTTTGTGTTTATGGTTAGTACTTACTTTGTTTTTCATTGTTTAAACATGTTCTGTGTTGAAAAACAGGTGTCAGAGTTTTTCGTGGCTCAGCTGACGACTTGCCAGTCGCGAGTTCATCCAGAAGCTTTTGGCGACTCACTCGCGGCTTTCTCGCGACTCACTCGCGACTTGTGAAAATTTTCATGACTGAATCTAGTGACTCGGGAAAATTTTCGCGACTGAACCTGGCGACTTGTTTTAAACCTCTCCCATCCTCTCTAAAATCCCTCATTCAATATTTTTGCATCAAAACCCAACCAATTTGAACGGTTTTTCAATCCATTAACATTTCTAAGGTAATTATAAATTCTTTTCATTAATTTTGATCTTTAGATTATGTTTTGGAGAGTTTTGTTCTCTTGGTTGAGATTTTTATCATAGGGGTTGGGAAAACTTAATTTTTGTCAAATTTTTTCATAGGATTGGTTTCTTTTGTTGATTTGCATTGGATGTTGGCCCCTTGTAGTGGAAAGAACATGTATTAAGGGTGGATTTTATAATGTTCATGCATTGTTTCATATTATTGTTCATAGTGTGCATGCTAGGTGTTTGATAAAATGCTTTTTAGACATTATCTCGCTTGTTTGGACTCCGATGAGTACCAAACTTTGGGGTTTCTCATATTTCCTCATTAGGAACATGTTTGGTTCATTGGTTGTATATTTAACACACCTTGCCCCATATGTGCATTTTTCATGCATTGGTTATGCATTGCACACAGCCACCTCTTGCACACACCTTTGCTACCCTTGTCATGTATTGGTCTAAACCTTACTTCTTCATCCTAGCATGTCATATCTACCTTATGCTCTGTAGTATTTTACATTGTCTTAGGTTTGAGCTTTATTTTCTCATTCATCTCGCACCCCTTATGCATCATTAGCATTGTTCATACCTTCATCTCTTGCCCTCGTTTCTCCTTGACCCTTTGTCTATTCCTGACAAAAAGGGGGAGAGTATACTCTAGAGAGTATACCAGAGTGTTTTGTCATATCTATATGACTCTTGTTTTGACTTTTGTGCACATCCTTAGGGGGAGAAATTCATTTTCTCATGCACATTTGTAGGGGGAGAGATATTCCATAGGGGAGATGCATATACCAATGGGGAGAAGACATTGTGTTAATTAGAAAATTTTGTTTTGTTTGCTTTCTTGTTGGCTTTATGGTGCTTTGAGTTATGCTTCGTTATTCTCATTGTATCTTGTTTGTGTTTTGGACATGCATATATCCATATGCTATTGTGCTTCATTGAATGCATGTTCGGATGATCATTTGCTTTGCTATGTGATCATTTTAGTCATTTCTATATGACTGTTTTGGTGTATGATCAAGTTGCTCACATGTTTCTCATCATGTTTACTTGGTCGTAATTTACTTGTTACATTATATTTGTTCTTTTATTACTTGCTTTATCTTGAGGGTCTAATGTGTTTTGTGCAAGTGTTTCAGGTTACAAGTATATATATTCTAAGTGCATCACAGTTTCTCATCACTTTGAAGGGGAGAAACTTTAAGCACTTTTAGTTTATATTGTTTAAGTTTATATTCAGTATTTTGTGCTTTGTGCCCATATTGCTTTTGTAAGCTTTTAGGGTTTATGCATTTCTTATAGGCTTTATGGTTTGTACTATACTTTATGCAGCTTCTATGTTTTTGTTAAATCAGTACTTTTATCCAAATGTCATGCATTTTTTGATTAAGTACTGTTACTCTTGTGCCCTCGTAGGATTATTCCTAGATGCATATACTTAGTGTATTATGCATTGGTTGAGTATTGGGCATACAAGTGACTTGCATTGTTCGTGTTAGCTTGTATGTTCAAGTATTTATTCCAAGTGTGAATGAGCATTGTGGTCACTACCTTGTAGTGATTGCTTATTTGATCAAGCAATGGTTTGTTTCTTAACTCCATCTTTGCTTAATCACATCATGCCTGCTTCATATGTATTTCATGCTTTTCTGCATACAATGATCATGGTGTATTGTTGTGTTTTAGGAGATTCATGCTCATATGATTCAAGAGCTACACAGCTTCTAGATTTAGGTGTGAGTGAGTTTTGCCATTATTCCCAAACTCACGTTTAAGTCTAGAGTCTGTTTTAGGGTGTTTTGTCACGGAATAGCCAAAGGGGGAGATTGTAAGGTTGAATTTAATCAACCATGTGTTGGCTTTATTCTGTGACAAATTTGTTTGTAATACAACACTTAGAAACCCTGTATTTTGGTGGGAATCATGTAAGGGTAGTGTGTGAGAGAGTATAAAGAAATGCTCAAGACTGTGCAGTGAAGCAGGAACTCGTGGGAGGCTCGCGGCTTGCAAGCTGCCAAAAGTTGCACACGCGCAGAGCATGCAGGGGAGCTGAACAGTCATGCCACCTGGAGCACTACAGGACAAAAATCTAGACTGGCCATTAAGTTAGCTCGCGGCTTGAACTCGCGACTCGGTCAAGTCGCGAGGTCAAGTCGCCAGCCAGCCCTATTTTGAAAAAACTGACTCTTCGCATTCCATTCTCACACCAGTATAAATACCCCTCTTTCCCACAAAATATGTGTGGCTATTCAGAAAGAAAAATCCTAAGAGAGGTTTCTTCAAAACACCCACCCAATTAGAGAGAGCTACTCATTCTTAGAGAGAAATTTTTGTAGTCTCTTCTCATTCCCTCTCTCATTGTCATACCTATTGAGAGGAGATTTCTATCCAAACACTACCCATATCCATTTAGAGTGTTGAGTGTTTTTGGAGCTTTGGGAAGCATTAGAAGATGGCAAGGATGGCGGATGTTATGGATTATAGCGGAATCCGGTAAGCTAGAAAAGAAAAAGGTTCGGCGCAACCTTGTTGGAGCAAGAAGCTTGGAGGGCTTAGGTACATCGGGTAGATTTGGTTTGGAGGGTCTATTGCTGTTCATGTATCCCAACTACATTTTCTAGTGGATTATTGACCACTTAGAGGGTGGCGGAGAGGTTTTACGCCAAGGACTTCGGTTTCCTCTTCGATAACACATCGTGTGTTGTCCTTGTATTTGCATCTATCTTCCCATAATCTTTGCCTTTTATTTTCTACTGTGGATGTGATTTATAATTGGCTTAGATTGATTTCCAATTCTATTTATAGCTTATGTTCATTTTCCGCATACTAGTTGTTTGACATAAAGCTTGAATTGGTTAATTTGTAAATTGGGGGTCTAAACGTTCAAAGGTGTTTATATACATATTTGAACTTTCAAAGGCAACCCGACAAGAAAAATTGAAGCTCGCGATGAAATACAAATTCCATTAGAAATTGAAACCCTAACAACAAAATCAAAATGAAAAAAAAAAAAAAAAAAAAAAAAAAAAAAAAAAAAAAAAAAAAAAAAAAAACAAAACAAAAAAACAAAAAAAAAAACAAAAATTATAAAAAAGAAAAAAGAAAAAAAAGAAGCAAAATGATTCGGATTGAACCTACAAAAAATTCAAAGCAAAACCAAAACCCACATCCAATTTGAGAGAGAGAATCGGAGTGAGAGAAAGAGAGGATCGAAATGAGAGAAAGAGAGAGAATCGACCATCGCTGCCACTCCAAACCACCATGCCATCACCGCAAATCTCCAAACCACCATGCTGTCGCCATCAATCTTCAGTCCCTGCTGCCGGTTTTGATCTCCAATCCATGCCAATCTGAGAGACCTACAACAAAAATTCAAAGAAAACCAAAACCCACATCTAATCTGAGAGAGAGAATCGGAATGAGAGAAAGAAAGGATCGAAATGAGAGAAAGAGAGAGAATCCACCATCGTCGCCACTCCAAACCACCACGCCATCGCCGCCGCTCCAAACCACTCCGATCGCCGTTGATCTGCAATCGCCGTGCTCCAACACGACAGTGGCTCACTCCGATGGGTTCTCCTTGGGGTTTGCTTTCGCTAGGAAAACCTCTTTCTTTCTTTCTTTTTCTTTTTATTTTTTTTGGTTAAACTCTTTCTTCTTCAACATGACACAGGTATATACAATAAAGAAAATTTAATTTAATTTTTATTACAATTTTTTTGAGGTAATAAAAATTATTTTATAATAGTAAATAGTAATTTTATATATATATATATATATATATTTGATGGATAATTTTATACTTTTATTAGTGGTATTTAATGGAATGAGAATGTTGATTAAATAATTATTTAATCTAACAAATTAATCATAGACCAATGTTGCAAGTCCATTTTCAAATAGGGGTAAATTTGTCTATTTTAATCATTTCCTCTCCACTGCATCCTAATTTTTAAAACATCCAAACAAGGAGAAGGGCAAATTACTCCCTTTCCCCTTACTAATTTTAAAAACATCCAAACAAGATGGAGGGGAATCATTCCCCTCTACTCTCCTCCCTCTCCAAACTTCCAAATAGGCCATTAAGGTGGACAAACTAGTAGCCATTTGTAGGTAATTTCCTTATTTAATCTTCAACAACTACTTGTATTTTTTGGGGTGAGGTAGTGTGTTATACTTCGGGGTGAGGTAGTGTGTTATACTTAGCATATTACTTAGCATATTACCCAAAAAATTCTTTGTTCTATTCTTATCATCATTCAGACCTCAGAACAGAAGCTGCTGAAGCCAACCCAGGCTAGTTCATTCGCTTGACATTGATTCCTTCTCAAAATCAAACACTTTCCCTTTAAAAAATGCAAGTTAGTAATTTAATAACAGTCAATGTTCTTACTCGGCTCCATGAGTTCTATTATAACTAGCTATGGCAAACCTAATCGAGCTAAGCCTAATGGTTTGACCCAATTATCTTATAGGGAAAGGCTAACGGATGCCCTTAGCACTAGCATTGGAAGTGCAAAAATCATCAATTGCTATTTTAGCAACTAAATCCTTAAAATCATGCTCCATTTGGGTATGTAAACCTAAAAAAATTTCCTTCCTTATTACAATGGTTGCATATATGCAACCTTACTATTCATGGGGTTGTAAAGAATTTTTTTTTTTTTAATCTCTCACACTCTCTCAATATCTCTCTTCCTCTCACGCTCTCTTTTCTTACATTTTAGTTTTTTATTAGGTAGTTTATATTATTTTATTAGGTTGTATTTAAAAATAAAAACTGGAATGTTTGGTATATTGTTGGATGATTTAGTAAAATAGAAAAAATAGAATTTGAGGAGGTAAAATAGGTAATTTTTTTTTTTTTACATTCCCTATTGCTAGTGCTGGCTTGAGGCAGTAGGAATAACTACAGTGAGGTTGTAAGCATTTGGGGGGTGTAAAATCCCCCCAGTTGCTATTTTAGCAACCCACTCGCTCAAATTGAGCTTCATCTCGGTGTGGATTGCTAAAAAAATTTTAGCAATCATGAATAGTAACGTTGGATATATACAACCTACTATTCATAGTTGCAAAAGTAAATATGAAAGTACAAAAAAGATGAAAGAGAGAGATGGGAGAGAAGAGAGAGAATGCGCTGATAGAATAATTTATATTATTTTACTGGGTTGAATGTAAAAATAAAAACTGAGATGTTAAGTGTATTGTTAGATGAGTTGGAAAAATAGATAAAGTAGTGTTTGAGAATGAAAAATAGGTATTTTTTTTTACATCACCCATTGCTAGTGCAATGTACCAACTGAGTGTAGCTAGGTTGCAAATTTTTTTAGGTATAAAAACCTAGCTGGAGCATGATTTTATGAGTTTGGTGGCTAAAATAGCAACCAGGCATTTTTACACCCCCTATGCTAATGCTCTAAAGTTCTGAAAAAATGATAAGGAATGACCCATTTTAAATAAATCCATGTAGTCTTAAATTCAGAAGAGCAATCACTAAAAGACTCATCAAATGACTTCTCACGGTACTTGATCCATCGTTGCAACATCCACACAACAAAAATTAGGAGTGAAATTTTTTATACAAGAATTTCAAACTTACTACAATAAAGGCAGGGGCAAATCCAAGAATAAGGATTGTCGACGCTTGGCCACAATCAGGACGGAAGCGGAAAAAACCGCCGTCGTCATCGCAGACCCTTGTTCGACCACCCATCGTGGCAACAACTCCCACGCACGTGGGGCCTCGTTGGAGTGTCCCTCTTGATAATGGTGATGGTGTGCTTTGCAAGGAGTTTCGGGTGCTCTCTCTCTCTATCTCTCTCGGTGGAGGAAGGTAGGTCTACCTTTGTCATTTTGGCAGGAATCTGGGCCAAATTTTAAGAGATTGCCAAAGATAAGTGGATTTGTCACCAATCATTGGGTTTTTCTAAGGTGTGATTGGTCACCTGTTTCTAGTTGATTTTATTACCAATCCTAGATTAAGAAAAAGAGCATTTTTCCTAATCTAATGTGGATGGCAAAAAATCTTGATTTTTAGGTCCGAAAGTTTGGTTACGTGTGGAGAAGGTGTTAGGCACTCCACAACGCCTATCCAGGGATAGTCCTTTGTTTTGATAAAACCTTAATTTTCAAAAATTGGCAGTAAAAACATGATTTCAATATTGGCTTTTGGGGCTTTGCCTACATGGGGGTTTTGAGGTTTGGCTTTTGAATGGGTGTGGTCCCAATCTATACTTTCCTAAAGCATTTGAGCAAAGTGCTAGATTTCTATAGCAAAAATCTGGCGACAAGTTACCTTTACTTTCGTGGTGGAAATTAGGTATCACTTACCTTAGGTGACACGGATTGTGACAATCACACCAGAAGGGAGCAAGCATGTATATATATATATATATATACATCATGCACAATGCGAGCACACAGAGCAGCAAAGTAAATGCCTGCATCCCTAGAGCATGGCCCAAAATATAAGTGCAGGAAAGTAAACAGGGGTCATCATACTCTAAAAATGAGGACGAATGGTACACAACATGATATACCTAATAAAAACTATCTATGAGAGAAAGGGAGGAGGAAGGAAGGGGCTTAGAAAAGTACATAACCAGAGGGAAAAGCTAAACCCTAAACCTAATGACAGCAGCCGCTTGACTCAAATCCACATGCTTGCATCCTTGCCCATTTTGCTTGCACCTAGAAAACTGTGCCCTAGCTCCATGCGTCCTTGCTCCATGTGTGTACATGCAAAGGCAAAGATAATAAACCAGTAGACAAGCAATGGTGCAAAGAGCATATGGAAGAGGCATAAAGCAGACAAATGTGATAGACATGGCAAGCATAGAAACAAGGATGCGAGCAAACAAGCGAGAAGGCAAACAAGCAAGAAAGCAAACAAACAAGCAAAATGGCAAACAAGAAAGAAAGCAAACAAAAGATGGTGTCTGCAAGGGACAAATGTAGGTTTGAATTGGGTGTCCATAGCTTCATTGTGTTGAAGTATGGACGACACACTAGCAAGCAAGACTCATGCATGGACATGTAAGCAAGTGTGTAAAGATGCACATAAAGCCAATGAGTAGCACAAACAAGCATAGGGGCCGTCAAGCACGGCAAAGCCTAGAACTAGAGAGGCTAACACAAACATAAAGCATAGAAGCAAGCAAGCATAGACATGCAAATAGGGGTGATCAAAACCCTTTGATATGGACCAAGGTGTATGAATGACGACAAAGACCATAGGGTCTAGATCAGGTCCGAACTGATAGGCCAAAACACAAGAAGATGTGGCAAAAGGAACAAAAAGGCTACAATAGCACATGGCAGAACAAACATAGCCTAGGTCTAGGCACACAAACATGGCATGGTGCGCACAAGCACATGGAAAATAACATAAAACATGTAGATAACATAGAAGCAAGGAAACAAGCATGTAAGCATGTAGGTCTAAGCATGTGGATGTAAGCATAAAAGCATGGAAGATCACAAATCCGAGCATACAAGCATATGAAGGCATAGACATAGGCATAGGAGCATAGAACCAGTGGCGAAGCCAGGAATTTATCTTTGAGGGGGCCATATAAATTTTTTTTTTTTTTTTTTTTTTTTTGTGTATATGAAATGTAAAATAGTAAGATACAATACTTCATAACTCAATTTTTTCCCTTTTATTTGTTGAGATAATTGTTAAAATACCTATATGTTCATTTTAAAGATAATGAATGTTTAATTATTGTAATTTGTTTACACATGTATTTGTAGATTGTATTTTATTTAAATGAAAATCATATTTACTTTTAGACTTTCTTAAATATGTATGTACATTATTAGGTATGGGGGGCCAAAATAATAAGATTATTTGAAAATTATCAAATTATTTAAGATATTTTCAAAAAAATTAATTAATTTTTTCAAAAATTTTGGGGGGCGCCCAGGCCCCCTTTGGTCATCAAGTGGCTCCGCCACTGCATAGAACATGCATACAAACATGTAGATCTAAGTAAGGCATAACCATAGACATGATATCAAGTATGTGATCATGTAGATCTAACCATAGATGAGGTAAGAAGCATGGAAGCAAGCATGTGAATATGTAAACCTAGACATGGCATGCAAACATCACACAAAGGTGCAAATCAATTATTCTAAATGAAGGTAAGCAAAAAGTGTGGATTTAAAGATAATTAAAAGACCTTGGAAGTTGTTTGAATCATTCAAACAACTTCCAAAGGATTCAGGAGCCTCTTTGTGATTTTTGAAATGATTGAGGGTTTTATTGCAATTTTGGAAAGACTTGGGGTTAAGATGTAATTTTATGGAAAAAACCGAGGTCAAAATATGAATATTGAAAAGTTCCGGGTCAAAAAGCAATTTTTGAGGAAGACCGAGATCAAAATATGATTTTGGGAATTTTTGGGATTAAAACATGATTTTTGGGAATTTTGGGATTAAAGCATGATTTTTGGGAATTTTGGTACTAAAACATGATTTTGAGAATTTATGAATTAATATGCAAATATGGGAAAAAACAAATTAGATGCAAACAAGATGAAAAGAATTAAAATGCAAACATAGCGAAAATATGTGAATATGTAAATATAGGAAAAGGGATTAAAAAGAATGTAACAAAAATACATAATAGCAAATAAAGAAAAGATGGCATTTTATTAAAGAAAAGAAAACATGCATGGACCCTTTTATTTAAAAGGTGGGCTGGATATGTTTAAAACAAGAAATAGGTTTAAAACCAAAGTGGGCTGAAAGTCTGATGTGCAAGTGGGTTCAAAATTAAAGTGTGGAGGCCTGGTTCGAATGCTAAGCCTTAAAACAAATTGGGGTTTAACTTCAGTGAAAGAGCTATCAACCCAATTAGAATAAAAGGGCTGAAGCCTTAAACCTGGTCCAAGAGACCAAACCCGTGGTTAAGCTTCAAGCTACCCTTGGATTGGGCTTGGAACACGTTCGGCTTAAAAAGGTATGAGCCAATGAAGAGGAATCTATCCATTTTATGAAATTGGTGCGAGTGATGCCGGGATTGATGGGCTCCCAAAAACCAGAGCTTTTATTCGTAGGTAATTCACTTACTTCTATGGAATCAAAAGATATAACCTCAACCTCAACCTCAACGTGATTCTATCTGAATAGAAATAAATACTCATCCTCTTGCGTAAAAGATACAAAATCCATGAGCAGATGCTCAAACAAATCTGTTATATTTTCAACATGGATTTGTTTTGTACTACCATTGATGGAAACATAAAAGGAGAAACTTCTGATGATCGAAAAGAAATACAGAGGAAGAAACTGTTATCTGATTCAGAATAACAAAAAAAGTCAGAATTGCTTTTGATGATTAACAGGAAAGCATATAAAAAAATAAATTTACATATTTAGCATTAGGATCTAATAAAATGTTTGCCCCTTCGACATCCCTGCCAGGAGAGCCACATTATTTAATAGCCATAAAGAAATTAACAAAGCTGCAAGCCCGCAATTCCTGGAACAAAGAACTAAAGAATAACAATTGATACCCAAATAACTGTGCAATGTATTCCTTTCATGTAACTAGCCAGAAAGAATCTGCCTGTTGTAATTTTGAACGACAGATTCCTTGAAGGGACCATATTCTTGAAGTAGTTTATGGATTGAGCCACCAGAGACATGTTCCAAATAAACTGAGATTGTTTCCTCACCCTAAGAATATGATAATCTGGAATTATTATGAATGAGGGATCCAATATTATATAGATTTGAACGTGAAAAGTCCTTCACTTCCCTCTTTGTCTCAATTATCTATATTACTGTCTATCTAGATTCAGCTAAAAACTTATATACTGATGAGAAAAATACCGGTTTCAGTTGCTTTGATATCTGATCATCAGAAACAACTCTGACTTCTTTAATTGCACACATTTGCTCACTTCCGCTGTTATAGATGCAAATATAACAATTAGCAAATTAACAAAATAGAAAAAATGCTACTCTTGCTACACTATTCTTGAGTTTTTACTTCATCACATTGCTGCTGAGTTTATTTTCATGTCCATCATGTGGGCCACTCACACCGGGTACACTTCATGTGTCTAATACTGATTGCAAAGCAGCTGTTCATCAATCTTCTTTTCTTTATCTGGAGACATGGTTTCATTTATATTTTATTTTATTTTTTAACATTTGTAATAACACCTTGGCTTTTTACCCTGTAGCCATACTAAACGCACCATACCATCTGGCACATGTATGCAGTTACCATAATAAAATTAGGCCTATCTGTGGAAAAAAAAAAAGAAAAAAAGAAGAAGAAAACCAATCAAAGAACTTTTAGTCTATACGACAATATGCAATACTAAAAGTTTCCCCCAGATAATCCAAACATTTATTGTAACTTCATTACCTTAAATCCAAGGTATACAAGCCCCAACGTCACCCTCCCTTTGTTCTTGTGTTGGGCAAGGCAGAAGGGCTCGTAGGAGAACCTGGAGGAAGAGGCTGACAATAACAGTGACTCTTTCCATCTTCTAGCTTTCCAATTGGAGACTTCAGGCTCAAGCCATAATGTGGGAGAAGAGCTGATGTGGGACTTGTGGGCTACCTCAACCCTGGACCAGAGCGTCTTGATCACATGTTGAACATGTTATCACCATGTCCTCTGCCACCAAGATACAACACCAGTTACTATTCACAGAAGCATTAAAGAAGCATAATTAGAATTATCCATTAACGTCTTTTTTTGGCTTTTTAGCTAGACAATAGAATAATTGATCTTACGGTATCTATTAAAAAAAAATCCTAATAATTATTATCTTTTGAGTTGAACACATACTTCCTCCCCTCTAAGGCTCTAACTATACTACCCAAATACTCAAATACGACAATAAATTCACGTCAAATACCAGGTAAAGGTTATCTAAAATGAATAACGACTTATCTTAATATGATACATTTGTTGCTCATGCAACATTTCATTGGTTGAAGTTGAAATACTTTTGAATCTTAGTTCCTGGTATTTTAATTGAACAATTCCAATATCCTCCTAGTTCTCAATACTGCTTGCATTTAGCAAATACAAGAAATTTAAGTAACATGAATTTGGGGAAAGTAACAAATATTGTTTCTTTATAACTTAAACGAGAGAGGAGATCACCTGATCCAATAATATGCTTGTTGTTTTTGGATCCAACCCTATGCAATTCCTTGCATCCACCATTCCCATTGATTGTGGAAGCCTTGGAATTTCTCGATGCTGCTTGCAGTTGTCAATGTCAAGAAGTTCTAATCTAGGGGAGCTACTAATGCTTTCTGGGAGAGTAACAATATTGGAGTTAACTAGAAACAGAAATTCCAATACAGGGAAGTTATCGGGCTTCATGAATGCAATTATATTATTATCACAGCCAACGAGTTCCAGACTAATCACGCTGAGAAACCCATATCCCTAAAACTGACTAAAGTAATTGTGTGCTAATAGGGTCCAGTACTCATTAGCATCTTGTGACTTCGCTTGCTTCACCCATTGTTCCACTGTTGTTCCACTTGCTTCCAGTTTACACTTATCCCTGCAAATAAAAGTATGGAAGCCAAAACAGTCATGTCTCACAATTACAAAGCACGAATGATGATACAAAGGAAGGATGTTACCACCACGGGCTTTTAAAAGCTGTTGAATTGGGAACCACTAGCATTGTTGCATAAACTCTATCAATCAAAGTGATTTTTTTTTCTACTGGAATTTTGGATGGAGTTCCAAAAATGGGATTAGCTTAAGTGCCATTTTCACTGACTAATAAAAATTAACTGTGGATATAGATTTAAATCCCTCATATCTTATAGAAAAGAAAGTGAAACTAGATATTCAACCTTTGATATCATTAGTTTTCTAAAATGTCATCTGAATAGATGATTTTAATTCTTTTGCTGACAATTATCTAAGGTTTAAGACATTCTTTTTCATAATAATAATAATAATAATAACAACAATAATAATAATAATAATAATTATAATAATTATTATTATTATTATATAAATTTTTTTTTTTAAAAGGTGAACAGTAATAGGAAACTTGAAAGATGCGAAGGGGGAAAATGAGGAGAATACGCTTATTGCATGTCAATGAGAAGCAGAGAGGGAGTTGATGATTAACAGGGAGTATATATCTTAGGTGCCATTCTGTAAGGACTTCCCTTGAAAGAAAGCATGGAGGAAGAAACTCTTATCTGCTTCAGAATAACAGAAAATCAGAAATGCTTTTGATGATTAACAGGAATGTATATAAAAATAAATACAAAGAATACAAATACATACTATTCTTAATTTTCATAGGTCAAGTATTTTTATGGGCTCCCCAATATGTCAGGCACTCAGGCTAGCTTCATACTAGTAAATCATATGATATGCCCTTCATTCTAGTTGGCTTATAGAAAAATATGAGAGAGAGAGAGAGATAAAATCTTATGACTATTTGGGGTTCAAGTATATGGTAAAAGAAAAAAATTAATTTCCATCACCGTATTACGTTAACAGCATTTAATTCACTCTGTATTCTTGAGCACATTATTGTTCTAGAAAGTTGTATTCTTTTGAAATAAAAGTAAACTTCTATTTATGGGGTTAGATAAATGTACATGTTTAGCCATTTCGATGTCCCTGCTAGGAAAGCCACATTATTTAATAACCATAAAGAAATTAACAAAGTTGCAATTCTTGGAACAAACAACTAAGGAACCACCATTGATACCCAAATACTTGTGCACTGTATTCCTTTCATGTAACTATGACAGATCCAATATTTACATATTACATAGATTTGAACATGAGAAGTCCTTTGTTATCCCTCCCTTTGTCCCGATTATCTATATTACTGTATGTGTTTGCGGTTGTATGTGCACGTGCATATCCACTGGCCTTTCTGAGATCAACTTTTGCCAATTCATTTCCATAGTGTCAAACTATATTTGCATGTGAAAGCTGACTAAGAAAATTTATTTCCTGTTAACAAGAAAAGATTCAGCTAAAAACTTATATACCGCTAGATGATGCAATGCAATTTGACAGTGATAATTCAACTATTCAAGTAACAAAAATATAAAAATTGAAGAGAATCTTGTAAATAAAAATTACAAAGCCTAGCAACTTGATTTCTCTATAAATACTCATCCTATGAATGAGCCTATAAATTCAGAGAAAGAGAGTAACAAAGGCAGCCAAAGATGTTGATAAAGGAGGCATTCCTTGGCATCAAGGTTGTTTTTTTTTTTTTTTCCAGATGGAATCATATTTCTTTGAAGTTCAATCTTGTCTTCTTTGATGGTGGATACAGACTGGGGTTGGAATCATCATTGACACACGTCAATGTACCCAAAATCATTTCCTTCGATAATCCGATATGTTGTGGCGGATGCATAGTTAGCAGAGCTGGGTGGTCAACGTACTGCCACATGGATAAATGCAGTGTATTCTAAAAAAATAAAAAAACCAAATGTTTTTAGTCCGCCCATGAAAAGTCTAATCGGCCTACAAATAGTAGCACATTTTACCTTCTCTCATTTAAATTGTCTAAAACAAACACACACAAAAGCCACACAGTGCAGAGCAAAAGCTAAATAGCTTTTTTTTCAATCATCATCCATGATGGAGAAGGGCTTCTCGATCTTTTTTTTTTTTGGACAAATTCATATACAATCAGATACTTTTATCCTTATGATTTTTATAGGTTTTTATTTATTTATTAAGTTATAAGCTAGTATTTATTAAACATGCCTCAACCCTTTTGCTAGTGGTAAGTATATTTCCTCCAAAAAATAACTTGGACAAAAAACAAAAAAATCATACATATAATAAAATAACTTGTATAACCAAAAAAGAACCCTAACAAAGACTCAAAAGCAAAATAAAATCAAACATGTATAACAAAAAAATCATGTGTGTAATGTGAAATATCCAACAACAAGACAATTTCTACAAAGCCGTGATTAATTAGACTTACTAGGGCACTGATTGGCATCAAAAACCGTGACAATGAAAGTGGAAAACAGAGACAAACCTGAGGATAAAACAATCTCAATTCCCACAAATAAAAAATCATCAAGCTGCACAAAACCCACAAAAATAAATAAAAACAAATTGGTATTCCAGGAAAAATGGAAGAAAGTGAAAGCAGAGACAAACCTAGGGATGGTGAGAGGAAATCCCATAGGAGTGGAGTGGTCTATGTGGGCATGATGAGTTAAGAAATGATGCCTCTTTCTCTTTGAATTGAAAGAGAAAGGTCACATAGTACTTCTCAAAATAAAAAGGTCATAGTTGTTATTGCACACAATCTATACACACACTTCAAAAGATTTTGAATTGAAAGTTTCTAAAAGTATTTTCGACAAAAAAATGCAGTCATGTCAAAGACGACGACGATGCATTAAAAACATACTTCCTCCCCTCTAATACTCAAAGACGACGATGCATTCACGTCAAATATATACCAGGAAAAGGTTATTACAATAACAACTTATCTTAATCTAATACATTTGTTGCTCATACTACCCGATTTGATTTTGTACTCGTCAAGGTCAAACGTGAACCCATCTTAGCTGACCAACAAGAGCATTAATTACTTGTGGAGCATTAATTTAACTGTTCTTCAATATGATTAGGTGAATCCAAGTTTTTTGGTTTCATCTTAACAATGATAGCTTGACTTTTATAATAGAATTAAATCCATGACAGAGTTGACTAGCTAACATGATCTTGAAATTATGTGCATGGTATCTGCTGTGTGCCCTATCTTGTCAAGCATGATCATCAGATTACTTTTGTTATTGAAAATTAGGCAAACATAGCATTGTTATGTAATTTACACTGATATAGCTAAATCAACCATTCCTCTATTTTATGAGCTCAAGCTTTGAAGAAAAATATATTGATGAAGAATGGGAAACAAGTGAAAAATAATTCTTATTATTTGTAGAAAATTATTTTACATCTACAAATAAAGTTGGTAGTTAATTTTCCAAGCATAATATCAATAGATTTAATACACTAATACAAGATTGAAGGAAATTATTTGAGCTACTCACGCATATAAAAGAAACATATAGAAGACAAGGTATATGAAACATGTAGAATACTTCTTTCCATCCAATGTAACACTTTGAAGGAGCACAAGGCTTTTTGGACCTGTGAATAGTTAGTAGAAAATAACATTAAGAGAAAAGATCAAAATAAGTAAAAAAAACTTAATACCAACATTAAGATGGTGAGAAGTTTGAGTTTTAACCTTCCATATAGCCAGGCATGTTGTGCTAAATCCTAGCACCAAGAATAATGTCCCTAACCAAATGCAACTCAGAGATGGCCTTATTAATGTCCCATCATTCTTGTGGCAACTCCATAGAGCATGCCACTCCAACCTTGACTATGGATATCAAACACTCCTTTATATTATTAGCAAGGCTACCATTGTGATTTCCAAGAACTTCATCAACATTATTTAAAAGTTTTGGATCTACAACTTCCATTACATCGTTAGGTAAGGCCATGCTAGCATAGTTGTGAATGTTTAGGCCTCCCTCAAACACACTATTTGTGGGTCTCTTTCTTGTTATCATCTCCAACAATAAGATTCCATAGCTGTACACATCTCCTTTGGTTGACACGTCACTTCCTAGACCGTACTCTACCATTAAGAATATTATATATATATATATATATATAATGTATTCACATTACCATTTGGGAGCCCAAAAATAATCATGGTAAATATGGGAAAGCATATGCTAACATTTTAAAAGACTAGTAAATTATTGTTACCTGGTGGAGTGTACCCAATTGTTCCCCTTATTCCAATTGAACTACTTTTTTTTGGATTTGTAAGTCTTAAAAGAAACTTCGCAAGCCCAAAATCTCCTACATGAGCAACCATATCACAATTGAAAAGAATGTTGCTTGGCTTTAGTTCACAGTGAACAACTGACATTTGGCAATGGTGATGTAGGTAATCGAGTGCATAAGCAACATCAATGGCAATGTTTGTTCTTTGAAGAAGGTTCAAGTTTCATATCTCTTCCTGCCCGTTATTTATTTCCAAATCCATATGCAACCAATTTTCTAGACTCCCATTCGGCAAGAACTCATAAACTAGAGCCTTAAAATCATTTCCACGAAAATCCACACTTAAGCAACAACTAATGATCTTTAAAAGATTTTGATGATGAATATTTTTCAAGACTTCAAACTCAGAGATGAAGCTCCTGGAAGCTCCTTGACGTTGAATATTTAGTACCTTAATTGCAACAATTGATCTGTCTTCACAGGATGCCTTTATACACTGAACCAAAACTATCGACACCAACCAAATTTGCTAACAAAAATCCATCAGTTGCTTGAAGTAGCATTTGGTAAGACACTTTCATAAATGATTGCTTCAAGGAAGATTCTAAAGAGATATTATTTCTTTTTCTTTTTTTACGCTAAACAAATAAGAAAAATGATACTATGGTTATTACCAAAATCACACATGCCATTGAGATTACCACTTTGAGTGCAAAATGCCACTTCATTTTCTTCTCCTCTTTTGTTAAGCACCTCGGGAGCTTTAGTTTTGCTATGCCCCCACACAACCTACTATTTCCAATGAGAGATATTGCGCTAGCATTTGCAAACACTCATTTTGTTGGAACCTCTCCCTAAAAATCATTGAAGGATAAATTCAAATTCTTAAGGGAAAGTTTCTCCAAGAAATTTGGAATTTGATTGGAGAAGTTGTTACGAGAAAGATCCATGACTTGAATACCTCTCAAAGAACTCAAGGATATTGGAATTTCTCCTTGAAATAAATTATCCTCCACATAAAGGTACTCAAGGCTTGTGCAAGAGTCTAGGCTGCTTTGAATTTTACCAGACAACTTGTTTTCAGATAAGTCCAATAATCCTAAATGGACAAGATTGCCGACCTCAAAAGGTAGTGATCCTACAAAATTTTTTTGAGCTAAATAAAGTCCAATTGTTAGCGTGGAAATTGCGAAGAGTTGTCTTGGAATGATGCTAGTAAGATTGTTTTGAGAAAGATTTAATAACAACAAATTTTGGCATTTTTCTATACTTGATGGGATAGTTCCTTGCAAATTGTTATTATCTAAGGACAATTCATAAGAATGATAGGTTTCCAAGGGTAATTGATAACCTTCATGAGAGCCTGTTGTCATGTAAATATAATCGGTGTAATTTTTTAAGACTGCCAATATCATCTGGGATTGTCCCTGTAAATTTGTTACCATTCATCCATAAGATTGTCAAGTTGACCAAATTACCCATCCCGAAAGGGATCTCTCCAAAAATAAGAATTTCACTAATCGAAAAACCGATAAGATGGTTGGAAAGATTACCCAAAACTTTAGGTAACATACCTTTGAATTGATTCTCTACAAGATCTATTCTCCGTAAACTGCTACAATTGACTAGAGATTGAAAGAAATTCATTTCATCATCATCTCCACTTCCTAAATTATTGCTACGAATTAATAATTCCTCCAAACGGTGTAAACCTCCAAAGTTGACAGATATTTTTCCCGAAAAATTGTTCGCGTCAGCTTCAATGTATTGTAGCCTTGAAGTATTAGATAACGAGATTGGAAGAGATCCAGTAAGTTGGTTTTCATACATTACAAACCATTGGAGAAGCAGAAGGGTGAGGAATACATTTGTAGGAAGACTCCACTGAGCTTATTTTGGGACAGTGAAAAAAAGGTAATAGACGAGAGATTATATAAAAATGGAGGATCAAACCAGAGAGTTTATTTCTACTAAATTCAAGATCCGTTAAGTTTCTTAATTGACCCAAGGTATCTGGAATATGTCCTCCCAGAACATTGTTGGATGCGAATAAAATTTGTAGAGAGCTAAGGTTCCCAATGAAAGTTGGAATTCCTCCCTTGAGATTGTTCGTGTCAACATAAAGAACCTCCAGCTTCAACAAAAAAGAAAGCTCCATTGGGATTGATCCTGAAAGGTTATTTCTACCTACATCAAAGAAGTAGAGGTTGAAGCAATGGGAAAGGTTTGCAGGTATTTCCTCATTGAAGGAGTTGTTATATAGCCTCAATACTCGCAACCTGAACAAACGACCGAATTCATCAAGGATTTTGCCTCCAATGGTGTTGTTTGAGAGCACAATTTCCCTAATGAAGCTAAGGTTGCCTATGAATGGAGACAAGGAACCCTCCAAACCTTTGGAATGAAGATCTAATACAGTGACTCTTTTATGCTTGTGGCCACACGTAACACCTTCCCACTCGCAGAAATGGATGGAATCATTCCACGAGCTGAAAATGTTTTGAGGGTCAAATGTTATATGTGTCTTGAAGGCCATCAAAGCCTGATGATCTGTTTCATTCCCACCGAAATAACTAGAGGTGCCAGTACTTTTACTACCAGCAAAAACAGCAAGAATTGTTACATGCAGCAGAACAATGAAAAAGAGAAGGATGGCTTCATTGGCTTGGGAGTGAACTGGGCACGATAGTCTCAGACTCATTGCTGCAAATGAAGATCCTCTTCCTTGCCGATTCATGTCCAATGACCAAAATCTACCTGTTTACACCACTGTTTTGAATACCGAAATTATAACACTCGAGAGAGGAAGAAAAAAAACTTGAAAAAGAGAGAGAAAGCATGAAAGAAAATCGGCAACTGATATGATGTTTGAGGTAAGTGGGGAAGAGGAAAAAGATAGAACTGAGACCTGAGAACCGATGAAGGAAGAAATAGAGTTAAGATGAGGAAAAAAAAAGCAGAGAACAAAACAAAGGGAGATGGTGGACCGGAAATGAGGAGAAACGTGTGAACATGGATTTTTATTTTTATTTTTTTTTGAGAAACAAATTTTGAGAATTATTGTGATGTGTAATTTATTAGGTCTTTAGCATAATTTTGGCAGGTGAGAGAGAGAATAGAGACCAAAGGCAAAAGACACTTCTATTTTCTCTTTTATATTTTGTTACGTAATAATAATATTATACTATCATTTTATATTTATATTGTATACCCAAAAAAAAAAAAAAAGTTAGATAAACAGGTTTCTTTTTTCTTTTCTGAAAAAAAATAAAAAAATAAATAAAGATAGACATTTAAAAAAAAAAAAAAGGTTAGAAAGACAAACTAAAATTAGGGATTTTATCGAGGTTTATATATATTTGGTGCATAATTTTGAAATGGTATACCGTACATACCGATATCGAAATATTTCGTTCCACTAATTAATCCGAAACGGTTTTGGAATGGAATTCAAAATATTAGTTTACAGTTAACACAATGGAAATACCAATACATCTTTTGTGGTTGTGGTGATGCTGCCAAGCAAATTGCTAAAATAGGCCCATGTACCATTGATTATTGGCCTTGATAGACTATTGAGGTAGTTGAACTATAATCACAATTTTTATTAAAATTAGTTGCAGATTCATGTGATAATTTTTTTAGGGGGGGTTCTCATTAAATTTATTTTTTTGCAAGTTAGACTAATATAATAAAAAGTAATGTATTTCATAATCATATTTTCATTTATTATATTAACAATCACAAATTTAATATATATATAAATATATAAATATATATATATATATATATAAAATATGTCGTACCAAAATGAAAACAATTCAATTTTTATCAGAAATTCGAAAGGTACGTTAATGAAAATATTTTTTATTTAGTAAATTTATTTATAACATTTTGTGTATCATTAAAAAGTATATAGAGTTTGCAAATTATTCTTTTAGTTTTAAACAAACTTTTTTAAACCCAATTTTTTATACACTACAATCCAAAACATTGAAAAATGTACTTAAAAAATTAATAAAACTCAACAAAATTAGAATTTCAAAATAAAAAAAGAAAGGAAAAAATAGAACTCACATCAAAGTCAAACTTCTACTCCCAAATATGTAAAACATATCAACAGGTTGGCTTAATGTATTATGAGGCCTAATGTGGAAAATTTTACTGGGCTTTTTTAATTCTAATTTTTTTTTTTTGAATTCTAAATATTAATTAAATACTATTATTTGATTTTTTATGTTATATACATTTTTTTTGTATTAAAATTGCTCTTGTTTTCTAAGATGTAAAATTGCTAATTAAGTTTTTGTATTTACAATTTATTTACATCTCTTTCACAAGTTTTTCGACGCACTCATAATAATTTTTTTGGTGAAATAGTTTATAGTTTCAATTGAGTTGGATTTCAATTGGCCTAATATTTTGGGTGCCTTTTTCTTATGAAATATTAAGACTTTTTATTATTATTATTATTATTTTACAAGTGAAGCCTTAAGCCTAGGCCTTGAGTCGGCCCTATATATGAAATGTGATGTGATCAAGCTAAATATCCACTGCATAATCAAATTCAAATTTTATAATAGGGCTTTGAAGTCATGGAAGAGCAACAGGTGGTTGATCCCAAGAAAAAGTGATGGTTTTAGCTTTATAAATGATGATTATAATCTAATCCAAGAGTATAATTCCAAAGAGGAAAAAAGTAGATGAAATTTTTTGAAAAAAGGAAGAAGTATTGTGTAAATATGATGTCGCGAAAGCTACAACAAAACAAACACGTTACTTTTTGAATGGAAAAAGAAACTAAACACGTTAGCTTCTAAACGAAAAACTTGAATCCACGAGGGGTCCCTTGAATCCACAAGGTAATAGGGTTCTGGAATCCACTAAAGAGAAATAGACAAAGTCTGTATTTTATAAATCTGAAAAACTGAATTGCCCTGACTGCTATAATATGTTTAAATAGTAAAAGAAACCTTAGGGCGGCTATGAAAACGCCAAAAAACCCTAATTTACACTAATCACGTAATTATGTGGCAAAATAGTGTGCCAAAAATAGCAAAATTTAGATAATTACAGAAATTGAAAATACTATCTCTAAGAGACGTCTCAAAATAGACAGGACCTTATTCTGACTTTTAAATTAAAAGTTATTAAGGAAAAACAAATATTACTATAAATAGCAAAAACATTATTTTCGGAGCCTTAACAAAGGAATTTGCCTAAATTTCATGCAATTTCGACATTGTCGAATGCCGTTTTACATGAGTTTGGATCAAAATGTCATTTCCCTTCAACCTGCCAAATTTCATGCAACTCTAACATTGTCGCCCCGATGGCTTCTATTGGCACCCCCTTTTTATTTTGTATTATGACTTATAGCGTTCCTACTGCTCCAAGAAGGCATGTGCTGTCTGTTCTACATCAAAATATTGTCATAATCTAATTCAAAATGTGAATACTTGAATAGATAAATAAATAATTTTAAACACAAAATTGAATCTAATTTCTTAAAAATCTCAAAAAATACACTAATGAGATAAGGAACGTCATATAGCAAGGACATAACAATTTGTTGCTAATTTGTTAAATAAAACATTTACAAAAAGGAAAATATACAAAGACAATCTTCTTCAACTGCTCAAGTTGTTCTTCATTATGTTGTTCAAACTATTTTGTTGTTTTCCAAATAAACTAAAGCATGAAAAGAATACAAAATATGACATATTATAATATGATTTTTTCCCTAAATCAGGTCAACAACAAATCTCATTCATTACTATGTTTTAATTTTTCATTGATTTATTATTTAGTTATAGTATCAAAATTATAATGGATGAATATGTAAAGTGAAAATTGCCTAAGATAAATTTGTAAATACAATATATTTATATGTTCAATATTTTCAATAAAATTAAAGGTGAAAAATAAATAAGAAAAAGAATAATGACGTGGCGGATGAGTTGGTTCAACAAGAGTGTAGCAACAATAAATACTACGTTTTAGCTTCTAGATATATGTAGCTCATTCTAGTGATGTCACAGAAGCTAAATAAATACAAACACATTTTCAAAATGAAAAGAAACTAAATACGTTAGTTTCTTAATGAAAACCTCAAATCCACTAGGGGTTCCCTAAATTCAAAATGTGATAGGTTTATGGAATCTACCAAAGAGAAGCAATAGGCAAAGGTCTAGATTTTGGGCAACTAGAAAAATGCCTAAAAAAACCTAATTCGTGTGTTATCATGTAATTAGGTGGCAAAATAGTAATTTTTATCAAAAATAGAAAATTTGAGATAATTGCGGAAATTGAAACTAGTATCTGTAAGAGATGTCTCAGAATAGACAAGACCTTATTCTGACCATTGTTATGAATACCATTTCGGAGCCCGTTTCGGTTTGTTTATTGGAATGGAATATTTCGGTACCGGTCAATTTCGGGTACCGTTTCGGAATTACTGCTAAAATATATATATTTATATATTATTATTACTATTCTATAAAATAATCAATTTAATATAGTTTTCTATTAAAAGAAGTGGGATTATTATTTAAAAAAAAACATTTATTATGGTTTTAAAAAATAAAATAAAACTCATATTTTGTGTAATTGTACACAAGTGAGCTTCCAAGAAGCTTCCTATTGACTATTTTTTCCGTTTCTCCCATTTCTGACTGACTGACTGATTTCCCAACCCACCCATGTGACTAGTGACAACACTATTAGCTGCTCAAATGCTACTTCTTTCATTATTGCTACTTTTTCTTCATCATTTCACCTTCTGAGCTATTTTCTCCTCTTCTCATCTTCTTCTTCTCCCTTTTTGTTTCGCAAGTCACACTTTTTTTTGCTTCATCTTGCTCTTCAATTTTCTTTTCAACTTCTCTGTCATGGTTGAGAGGGTCAGATAGTGAGAGATGATAGAGAGACAAGGAGCTACAAGTGTGAAAATGAGATATAGATGAGAGAATGAGGAGGATTTTTGGTGATCTAGCAAAAAAGATGCCGATCAAGTTCTAAAAGGGAAATAAGAAGACAAATTCATACCGGCCGGAAAATGAATTTCGGCCAAAATTGGCCGGAATTGACCGAAACGTCCGGAACAGGCCGAAATGGGGCGAAATTTAATCCGAGGTGGAAAGGAGGGTATTACTATTCCGTTTTACACACCGGTAAGAGAAATTTCGGCCGTTCCAATCGAAACGGAACGGAATCCATAACAATGATTCTGACTTTTAAACTAAAAGTTATTAAGGAAAACAAATACTCCCTCCGTCCCAATTTGTTTGTCTTCTATTCTATTTTGGGATGTCCCAAAATATTGTCCTATTTCTAAAAATAAAAGTTATTAGTTTACTAATATTCCTATTATACCCCTACTTTATTTTCAAAACTATTTGAAAAGAAAACTAACAAATATTTAAAAAATCAATCTAATTGGGCCACCTTTTTAGTTGCATCATTAAGAATAACTATTTTTTTTTAAAAAAAAAAACTGATAAATTTATTTAAGGGTAGTTTTGTAAACTTATGGCACGTTTGGTAGACTGTAATAGACACTGTAATGTAATAGATATATCTATGGTATAACTATTCGGTTGTTTGGTTATGTTTTTATTACAATAAATAGTTATTCTTTATGAATAACTATTCTTCAAAATGAGGAATAACTATTCATTATCAAAAGTACTGAATATCTATTCTTTCACCTTATGTAATAACTTTTTAAAAAAATTTCCTAAAAAGCCATTAGTTGTCACATCTTCAAAATGAAAGAAAATAAATTTTCCTTATTGTTAATTATTAGCTCTATTTTGAACACCCTTAAATAAGTGTATTTTAGGAAATTTGACTTAAAAATTATTTAATTACACATTCTTTTTATACTCTACTAAATTGTGGATACTTATTCAGGATTTTATTCCTAAATGGTTACCAAACTAATGAATAGTAATACTTATTACATTCCAACTTAATGTATTCCCATGTAGTAATCATTACAGTGTACCAAACATGCTCTTATACATTTTTATAAGACAGACAAGACAGTAAATGATGTTCTCTTAAAAAATTTGATTTTTCAAACAAGACAAACAAAATGGAATGGAGGGAATATTACTAAAAAAGACAAAATCACTATTTTTGGGCCTTAACAGAGGAATTTGCTAAAATTAGGGCGAATCTAGGGACGAACCTAATTTTTATTTACTTATTATATATATATATATATATATATCATTTTTGTAGTTACCCCTTCCAAAACATTAGGCCCTCCTTCAATTAGCAATTATCCAACCCAAAAACTTAACAAAAACAATAAAAACATTCACAATGGTGATTGTATTTTAGCAAACAAAAAAAACTATATTACTACCAAAAAACCATGCGTTATTGGAGAAGTTAAAACTAAATTTTTTGCAAATACAGTAAATTGGTATAAATATTTGTTAACTGTAGCAAGTTGTTAAAAATAAAATACAATATTTTATTAAGATTATCTCTCTACCTTCAATTAAAAAACTCAAATTCTCTCTCTTCCTTTAGTATTTTAATGAGTTGTTTATATTATTTTAAATGAAGTGGTAAAAAAAATAAAACATTAGTTGTTAGGTATATTGTAAAGTGGGATGGTAAAATAGATAAATTAGTTTTTTGAGGTATTAAAAGTTAAATTTTTTTAGCACCACTATTGTGAATGTTCTCTAACTTCAAAACAATAAAATAAAAATAAAAATCCTAGCTAGCCTAATATTAATTGTTTTTTGGTAAATAATTGCATTTTAATGTATTAATAAATAACGATTTTGTGTATTTATAATTTATTAATACTATACGAATGCCTATTTAGAATTTTTTTTTCCTTATATTCCGGGTCCCTTTAGCTTGAAATCCTAGTTCTATCATTGGATATCTAAGTCATAAGTGGAACTAACGTGCACTGGGATTTCCAGGGAAATAGAAATGTTTCACTTTTTGTGCTTTCATAACATTTGAATTCTGAAAGTACAATTGCAAGCTACAGATTAAAAACTCATGGTTCCAAAAAAAAATATATATATATAAATAAATAAATAATTGGTCAGTGTCAAAGTAAGAGAAATAACTAGTTAAGCTTTTTCTTATATGAAAAGCGAAACAACTAATCATGTGAGTAGATAAAGGGTCATGCTAACAAGTGCCTTCGATTAGGGAATGGTTAACAATTCATTTTAGAAAAGTTTTCACACCACTTTTAAGGAAAACGAAAAAAACTTTCAAAACATTATTTTTTTTTTTCTTGTTCTATAAAAACTTTTTTTAAATGAATTAAGGGTATCTGTTAGCATTTCCCAATGTTAAATACGTAATGTCATTTTCTGAAAATACTTGGTTATGACCTATGAGTGTCAAAAGGTGGCTTGAATTTTCCCACTAACATCAAATGCATGTCTTGATTTTTGGCAAGCATGACTTTGGTGGTTTGATTTTTTGCATGCCGAGCATGACTATTTGCATACAATTCTAAAAAGACACAGACTTTTTTATTTTGTGTGGGTATGATAAATGCCTTACTTGTGACGACATGCAAGATAGCTAGTCTTGTTCTTGTGCCATTGATATTGATCGTGAAGTTAACTTTTGAGGCTGAATTGCAATTATTCTTTGTAGATAACCAATTAGTCATTTTTTCCCCTGAAGAGACAAAGACCTAGACTTTTTTCGTGGGTATTTGGCTGATGACTAACTTTGTGACCACATACAAGATAACATTAAATGTATGTCTTGATTTTTTGCAAGCATGACTTTGGTTTGATTTTTTGCATGCCTATCATGACTTATTTGCATACAATTTAATAGAGGTGTTGACTTGTTCTTCACCTCTATTAATGCATGACTCTGTTTCTCTACATGATGTGCACAGTTTCTCGATAGTGCCGACACGAATTACTCTTTCAAGTATCAATGAGAATGACCATTTCTAAAGGTATATATGGTTGCGTTGAAGTTGCCACGCAAATTGGTAAATAGGATACAAGACAAGATACTAGTGTTGCCCATGTGCCGTTGATTATTGACCTTGAAGTTGAAGGTAACTGTCGAGGTTGAACTGCAATGAGTTGAGCAATTACCATTTTTATTAAATTTTTCTACCGTTCTTAATTAGTAGCTAACCAGGTTTGTTGATGATAATTTTCTACCATTCATAAGAGGAATTCTTGGGGGGGTGCACTGGGATTCCCATGGAAATATAACTAATTATGATTAGAGAAAACTTTGTCGGTTAAATATTACTGCTCCTTGTCATCAAACTTCTAAAAATGCACTTCCAACACAGTAACTCCGCAAATCTAGCTGCCTCTGGTAATTCTCTTTTTTCCTTTACAATTCTTAGTTTCTTACAGCGTAGGTACCACGCACACTTCATAAATTTTTCCAATTTTGGAATATTTTTCTACTGTTATTAACAAAATGGCTAATATATTGATTTCCTCCAAAGTCCAAACTTCAAAGGAACTTTTTGTAATTTACCCTAATAAATTTCTATTATTCCACTTTTTTATTCCCTTCCAAACATGCAAAAGAAAAACAATAATCTTTTCTTTCCTCTTACTTGTCCATTCTTCATAAATTTCCATCCATCAATTTATTGCAAGTTTTACATGAAACAAAAATAGTTTAGAATATAAAGCAAATTTTATTTTAGGGTTGGTTCATAATCATACTAGACTAATTTTACAATTTTTCGGGTACCCCTAATTAGTTGGACCCCTAATTAGTTGGACACCCCTTATGATTTCAAACATCTAAACTGTAACAAATTAATTGAATGAGGAGGATGACCTTTTCCTCTATTTAATAATTTTGGAACAAATCATTTTGTGAATTCCGGGTAGTTCAAGAATTAGGGTCCAAACTCCAAAGGTCATATAGAACCAATACACTCCAAAGTACAAGCAATATAGATTGATGGTCACAAAATTGTAATAAAAATGAAAAAAGAGAGATTGATGTCACAAAATGCAGACTTTGAAAGTATTACATAAAGGACAATATACTTCAACTCATAAATTCTTAACCATACTATAAGGGATTTTTTTTCCCCAATGCTCGTATACCAAGTTAGCATTGAAGTGAGACATTTCTATAGGAGTTAGGCATAAAGACTCATAGACACCTTCCAAATATACATGGAATCAGGTGAACTACATTAAACTTACTAATACATATAACACAGGTTTGTACATTTTCACAGGGAATGTACGTGTTTCACCCTCTAAATCACTAGCTTAACCTTGGCAAATGGTGTTTCATACAAAATGGGAGGGTTGTCATACTTAGATGCCAAACTCTGCTCCCCAAGAAAAGCACTGAATGAATCTGCCACTAAGTATGACAGACTCGAGATTGTATCCCCCTTCTAGGAAAAGCACACATCAGCCCCCGCATAGATCTTTGGCAAGTTGTTTAATATTGGACACTAGCGTGTAGTATGTTCTCCTCGTGAACTGTAAACTGGCTAATGGATCCAATACAAGACCATCATACCTAACAAATTCTTGAGAGAGAGAGTAAAAGCACCGGGCGCACTTAAGTGCAAGGTCCTCCAAGAGCCTAGGCTCAAAGCACGCACTTGATTGAAGTGAGATGCACATTTTTTTAAAAAAATGATTTGATAAATTTGAAAATAATTATCAATGGGCAATACAACAATCAAATGATAAAAAAACATATAAAAATTGAAATAAAATATTTTATAAAAATTCATATAACATTTATATAAGCCCGTCCTTTTGCAATTTTTTGGATCAACTAGATGAGTACTTCCATCAATATCCATTCTTGAATCTCCAGTAGCCATAATGTGCTATGACTAATTACTAATATTAGTTAATAATTATTAACTAAATAAGTATATGAAAATAAGAACTAGTCAATATAAGTTCAATAGTGGACTGTAGAGTGATTACGATCCCAAATAGTTCTTATAGAGGTGTGTAGCATTACACCATAAATTGCATTTTATACACCAAATTAATTTTTTAAATCAATAGTGTTAAGATTCTGTGACTGCAATTAAATTTTGGTTTTTTTTTTTTTTTTTTGAAAAATATAAAAATCACAAAAAACTGTGTTCGAGCTTTTTAAAAAATCACAATAAAGCACAACTAAAGCACACTTCTTTGAATGCACCTCACTTTAGGCGCCAAAAGCGCCAGAGCTTTTGCACTTCGCACTTAAGCACACTTTTACCAACACACACAGAGAGACAAAGAGAGAGAGGCAAGTGGGCTAATGACTTGACTATGATAATTTGTTATAAGCTACTTAAAGATGATGACAATCTAAACCAGCGGGTAGGAGATGGCGGGCAGCAGAATTGCCTTTAGAACCATAGAGGATGTTTTTATGCCATAATTTCATTTGATAGCAGAGGATGTTGCCCCCTCTTGTTGTTCAAATTTGGAAGCATTACCAAATATCTTTCGGACGTTATAGGTTGAAAATCTCTCAAAAAAAAGGTTAAAGACTATAAGGCTGAATATTAAAAAGATTCTTTACATTTTACGTGCAATAACTAATCGATTCAAATCCTGTGATAGATAAGTGTGTTTAATTTGATTAGTTGAAATTAAATTTCAATACTGGAGAAACTCTTAAATGTCTATCCATTTTGAATTCATGCCTTCATTTCTGCCACCAAAATAGAGCAAACCTAAAAAGAAAAGAACAGGAAAAAGAAAATTTATATTTTGAAAAATAAGCTAATTAGTGACAGATGCACTATTGTCATTGAAAGAAACACTAACAATTAAATTGCAGATGCAGCACAAGTGCACAACCATACAACTTGAAATTGGATGACCCCAAACAACTGTCGAAAGCCTTGTAAAATAACTTCCCAATAATTACATTATATTTCATCCTTTTTCATTAAAGGCCAACTAATATTTAAAAGTTTTATTTATTAAAAAAAATAAAAAATTCCTCTAACCTTGTCATATTTAGTATAGATAGTATTGTTACTATTTTATGTAATGGTAGTATTCCTAATATTTGCATCTATACATTGTTTAAATTAGAAGTTGGGCGATGATCTGTGGCTATTCACTTAAATCCCTCTCCCAACCCCAACCCCACCACCCGCCCAAGTATAGGCAAATTTAATTTCTGTTCCATCACCATCTCCATGACCTACCTTATCAACTTTACCAGTACCAGGGTAGCTTCCATCCTATAACAAACAAGATGAAATAGAATTAGATTGGTTGCCGAGAAATGAACTTCTAAGATGTACATCCATTTAATGGATCAAAATCAATAATATAAAGGCCTTGAATATTAAGCAGGAGAAGCAGTTTGTGATTAAATTGCAGGGGAAAACATATAACACAGGCCTGGACCAAATTAATTCTTACTTGGTGAGTTGAAATGATAAATATATCTGGATCATCATAAAAAGCATCATTTGTCCCATTTCCATGGTGAGCATCAAAATCAATGATAAACACACCCTTAGCCCATGTGAAAGTTGGGCATAACGAGCTACAATGGCCACATTTCCTAAAACACAACCCCGTAGGCCCCTTTGGAATAGGACAATGTCCTGGAGGTATTATCAAAGCAAAGCCCACAGGTGGATCCAGGCGGTTTCTAGATGCTAAAACCTGAAAGATGACATAGAAAATTTTAGAAAATAGATAGTGCAAACAAGAAGTAAACTCACTTACAGCATAGAATAACTTAAAACTAGAATCTACTTCTGCTAACTTCAGTGAAAATATGAACATTTGGGGGTGTCAAAAGAAAAAGAAAATGAAATCGTTCAAGGACTGCACATAAAATATAACAAATAAGAATTATCTCAAGAGACTGAATCAACTAACAAATATAACTTCAGTGATTCCTGCTCAGGCGCAACTAGTGACTCAAACCTGCATCAATATACCATGATAAGAAAGAGTGGAGTGCACAACATGCAGCTTGCAAATTAAAGCATCAAGATCCAAGTCAAACATCATTCATATCAAAAAATTTAAATTCAATAAAATAAGGACAAAAAAAAAATGAACGAAATGTCCCAGATATACATTCAGTGCAACTGGAAAACCTTTCTATCCCAATCAATTCAACTAATATACATGACTTTACTAGATGAGGAAACATTGATGTTATAGAAGCTCTCAATCAGACTGTAAGAACCAGAAAGAAAAAAAAAAATTTGTTTTGTGGGTCATATACAAACCCCTTTTTTGCAAATACATCAAGGTTTAACAATTTTTCTTCATATCCAATGTGCCTTTCTTTCCATCTGCTGAATAATTTATCCATCAGAATTAATAAAGTTTTAGCATCATGATATACAAAAAGGATAATATTCTCAAGCCCACCGACAATAATTGAAGGAAAATATTTCCAAGCAAAAGTTTTATATACAGCACTAGTAATCCAAAGTACCCAATTTTCCGTGAAAGTTTCCAATCTTCCAAAAGAGGAAACATGATACACGACAATCAAATACTTTATAATAATCCCAAGTCCTCCAAGGAAACAAAACTAAAAATAAATAAAGCTGCATAGATCCTCTCATAAAAGATCAACCAACGCTGCCATGCAATGGCATGCTAAACATTACACTTCCAAATGAAGGGTCATGGGTTGGTTTATGAAAGAAATCTAAAGCAAATCTTCATATCAGAATTGAGATGTAACTGAAATAATCTACACCGCCATCAAGCCAAAAATCAGCAAAGAAACTTGTTTGAACTGATAAAATCAGTTATTTTACTTGCATTTTTTTTTTCCCGTCTCTTGATACCTGAAATATTGAAACATTAAAATGAAACACTCACATAGATCCCATTCAATAAGGCAGGGCCATCGTTGTCTTACTAATAAAAAGTTGATCATATTCCTTTAAAATAATAAATGTGCAAAGGATATAGAAAGAGATAAATGGTCCATATAGCATTTGAAAGACAACATAAAAAGATCATCTGAAAGATGATGACAAAATCGGTCATTTATGGGGATCAATTACAATGTCCATAATCCAAACAAACATTAAGAAAAATTTGAGAGCAATTCAAATGCAATGTAAAAACACAATAACCTGAAATCCAAATTATAAAGCATGTGCTACTTACAATTATTGCACAATCAAATGCTAATTCTTGGTGTGTACTTTTGGTTTGCTTTTAAAGCAGTCACATATGCATCTTTATTAGCTAGCCTTAAGCAACTGTATCTCAACGTAAGAACACCTGAGCCAGCCAAATTGATTGAACTAGTGGCTAGGAACCAACCCCTCATATGGGCATTCATTGAGTGTTTTATACAGCCAAAGGAATACTAGGATGTACAAAGCATTTAAACTGCAGCCCCACCCCTACACCCTATATAATAACAAGAACATAATTATTCAAGAAAACCTTCTTTTTCTCAAAACCAGAAATAGTTTTAAACATATCTTCAAATGAATTGATTTAAAAGCATTCCTATTGAAATAATTTTAAAGAAGATACCCAAGGATCATTTAAGCAAGATAAATGTAATAGATGTGTCTTGACTTTTGAACCCTCTATCTATATATTTATTAAAGTTAAAAGATGGAAGCTTGCAATTAAATGATGCAAATTCTACTTTGACATAATTTTTTTTATTAAAAATCATGCAAAAATAACTACACAGTTCATGACAACAAATTTGATGAGCACATATGCAAACCCATTCAGTCAAAGCACTTGCATGGTCTCAAAAAACTGCCCATTTTTCCCCAAATCACTAACTGAAGAAACTGCCCCCAACATATGAGTTTCCAATTACGAAATATCTGATGGAGTTAATCCCTTATCTTCTCATATTCATACACCTCATGTAATATATACAATTGAACAAAGCATCCAAAAAATAATTATATTTGCCAAATTCTCTAAAGGTTTTACACCATCGTATGGACATATCATGAAAAGATAGAGAGATCCATACCTTCAATATCTGATCATGTGTTACACTGCCAAGAAATATGCTGAAAAGTACATCTGGTGGTTTAACTGGAGTGTCCACTTCCCATGTGTTTGCTATGTCCCTACAAATACCAGAAAGGAAAGCACTATGACTTTGGACTTCAAAAGCTAGCATTAACGCTTACTGATTGTCTTGTTTTCCAATGGAAACAGCTTGACTTGAAACTACTCAAAAGAATTTAATTTAAAGCTTTAGAGAATGGTCCAACAAATGCAAACAGAGGATCCTATAGAATGGAAGGATCATTTTAAGCACAAAAACATAAAAACTTAAGGGATAAAGGAGTTTTATCATTAGCCAGTAGGTATAGTTGTTATCCCAACAATGATGAATTTGTGGTCTTTCCATCTTTACTAATTCAAATATTCCTAATTAACAAGGAAAGAAACAAGCAAATAAAAACATATGTTTTTATGTTATGATCATAGAAATATATTCTTCCAGAGATCCCAAACAAAGGCATTTAGGCGGCCCAACAACTTAATTTTTGGCCAGCATGTATGAAATTACCAGCTAACAGTAAATTTTCATAGGCTTGAAAGGTAAGATGCTAAAATACCAATCATTCACAAAACCCTGGTATTCAAGAGGTACCATAGTGTTCCAACACCTTTTATGGTGTCTGGTCATGATGGTTCAAACCCCACCAGCCCCACTCCCCCAATTTGCCTAGGGAAAACGGAAAAAGAAAGAAAAAGCCCATCTCAAACAATTTTGTACCTGGCTGTTGCAAGTTAAAAAGCACTGATTTTTCAAAAATTCCCCCCCCACCCTCAACTTATTAAAAACACATCTTTGGATCCAGTTTTTAGAAAAAGCACTTCTTTAACACCACATAATGCAACAAGAATGGACCATTGGTGCAAAAAAGCTTGCCCTAATCATACACACACACCTGGAAAATGTCGAAATGCATTATACACTGATTATGGAAATCAACATATCTAAATCTAACTGTATATCAACATCAAGTAAATATGACCAGGAAACATACTGTAATACATATTAATGAATATCAAATAAACTAAATAAATGAATAAACCAATCTATGACTCTGCATTCTAATTGAATAGTTTAAAATACATACAGAACATAAACTTGAATAATAATTTTAATGGTCTAGAACTTGGAACATCCAAATTTTTGAACAGACTCAGTAATCCCAATTATTCTCAACTGCAAATACCCTCCTTGGGAAGCTCCTCTCAAATTTGCAGCAATTTTAGAACCTCCAAAATTTTGTTTTGGTGTTTGAGTATTCTTATGAAAATTTTTATGCCCAACTCTTTTTTAGTGCAAATCACTTAGTATTAAACAAAACCAAAATCTCAGCAAACACCTTTCTGTGTTTTCCCATGAAAACTAACCAAAGATCGTCATTTAGATTAACAATCAATTTATTGTCTTATTTTGTGATCCAAAAACTCTATTAACTTTTTAGAACCTTAAGAGCAAGGTGCACTTTGAAAGATGCATTTTTAAAAGTTTCTAATTGAATCACCTACCTTTTAGTTGTAGAAAAGTACATCTTGATGACCTTGACATAGGATCTTGTCCTTTAAAGGCTGCTCCACATTCCTAGACAAACAGGCAAACGAAAATTTAAAACAATTAATTTGTATAAAAAATAATTTAATCCCTAAATCATAAGTGATAGAAAGTACCATAGCAAAGGAGTTTACTCTTTACCTCTCTTCCAATATGACTCCTTAGCTCTTGAAGTAGAATCTAGGAACCAAAACGGGGAAATAAATTATGTATTGTTAATTGTTATGCAATTGAATGAAAGGGGAAATTGGTATAAGAGATTTTCAAAGAAAAGAAGAGAGTTCAATACCAGTGAATTATTAAGAGAAGATTGCAACTTATCTCATCAACCATGTTTTGATCCTCCCATCCAAGAATATTCACCAAAACATCAATCACTAAAGATGGAGATCCACAAAATAAAAAAATTGGTATTAACTCAGGGGTTTGGAATTCCCGCTAACAATTCAAACCTAAAAGTAAAAAGAAGCAATAAAGCTAAACTTTTAGACTAATAGGACCTTTCAACATTTTACCACACAGAGCATTACGTGATTCAGCTTGCTTGGATAGATCTAAAGCATTTTGGTCTCTGAGAGTTGATCTTGAAACACCATCTGTTCATCATTAAATTTAATATCTTAACAATAAGATACATTAAAAAGAAAAAGAAGAAGAAAAGAAAGGAAAATATAGAAATTGACCCCCCCGCCCAAAAAAAAAAAAGGATTGCACAACACATATTTCTCAAATGTTGCATGTTCTTAACAGCTAAACCAAAAAGAAAAAAGAAAAAAAGACAGTAAATGGAAAAATACAGTAACCATAGGAGCAATGCAATCAATACAAAAAGTTACTTAAAATTGAGGTTTGGCTGCAAGAGAATTCAGGTTTGCATGCACACCTTCTTTGATTTGTTTAGCAACGTAGAAAATATGTAACTGAAAAAGAAAAAGGCCAAGGTCCTCAAGGAAAATCATAGGTAACCATAAGTTTTTTTTTTTATACAAAATTAAATTTATTAACGAAACAAACTATACAAACAGCAAACACCTAACAACAAAAACAGAGCAAGCAGGAAATTAAATAGAAGCTGCAATTAACGTGCAAAGAATCAAACTAAATCGATCAATTATGCTACCATCAAAATCATAGAAATGGACCTCCCCACTGCCCCCTACCCCCTAAAAAACAAATTACAACATGACTCTATACACTTGACATTGCTGAAGAATACACAAGCATTTATGTTAAGCCAACCATAATAAACCATTGCAAACCTAGCAAGTTTGCTTATGGTGCTTCTAAAACTTCTGCCCTTCAACTTATTTTTACATCAGAGAACTACTTAGTACCAGTTATATACCTTGGATTTTATTACACAATATGACTTAACTTGCTGCAATAGCTTCTTTGAGAAAGGATAACCAAAGAACAAGTGGCCCATTTTGAAGCCATAGTTTAGTGCCAATTTGATTTTCACTTTTCTTGACAACGAGTTCAATGCATTCTTGTCCGGTTGTCATTTATCTTTCAATAAAATAATGAACAATCTAAGTAATATTATTCAGTGAATCAATTAAAGTAAAGAAACATCTATGACAATAAACAATATCAAAATTTAAAACATACAAGAAAAGAAGAAGTAATCAAACAAAATTATCTTTTGTAAAAATTAACAATCAAAACTTAACAATTGGTGCAATGAGTTGCATAGGTTAGAAACATCTTAGCAGGCAAGTTCAATATTCTGAAGAAGCATTTCGTCAAACAACTTGTGTGCTTGACTTAAATTTCAATTTAAAACAATCATCAAACATGGTCGTTATTTGGTAAAACTGAAACACAAATTTATTAGAAAGTTTCAAATTCAGAGTATACTTACTATGTGAATCTTTCAATACCTTGATAAATGTACATGTTTAGCCATGTCGACGTCCCTGCCAACAAAGCCACATTATTTAATAACCATAAAGAAATTAACAAAGCTGCAGAGCAATGATGGAGAAGGGCTTCTCGATCATTTTTACCTACAATTTCAATCATCATCAATGATGGAGAAGGGCTTCTCGATCATTTTTTTTTTTTTTTGGACAAATTCATATACAATCAGATACTTTTATCCTTGTGATTTTTATAGGTTTTTATTTATTTATTATAGTTATAAGCTAGTATTTATTAAACTTGCCTTTGACCCTCTTGCTAATGGTAAGAATTTTTCCTCCAAAAAATAACTTGGACGAAAAACAAAAAATCATACATATAATAAAATCAAACCTGTATAACCAAAGAATCATACGTGTAATATGCAATATCCAACAATAAGACAATTTCTACAAAACCCAGATGAGCAAAATACAACACAAAGCCGTGATTAATTAGACTACCAAGGCACTGATTGACATCAAAAACCGTGACAGTGAAAGTAGAAAACAGAGACAAACCTGAGGATAAAACAATCTCAATTCCCACAAATAATGAATCATCAAGCTGCACAAAACCCACAAAAATAAATTAATTAATTAAAACAAATGGGCATCTTTGGAAAAATGGAAGAAAGTGGAAAACAGAGACAAACCAACCTGAGGATAGTGGGAGGAAATCCCATAGGAGTGGAGTGGTGGTCTTTGTCGGCATGATGTGTTAAGGAATGATACCACTTTCTCTTTGAAGAAAGACTCCACTGAGAATCAAAAATCCTTTGAGCACATCTATTGGCTTTTTCTTGTCATTCACGTCAAATACCAGGTAAAGGCTATCAGAATAACAACTTATCTTAATCTAATACACTTGTTGCTCATACCCGATATGATTTTGTACTCGTCAAGGTCAAACACGAACCCATCTTAGCTGACCAACAAGAGCATTAATTACTTGTGGAGCTTCTAAAAAAAGTCTTGTATAATTAATAAACTGTCTTTTTAATTTAACTGTTATTCAACACGATTAGGTGACTCCAAATTTTTTAGTTTCATCTTAACAATTATAGCTTGACTTTTATAATAGAATTAAATCCATAATAGAGTTGACTAGCCAACAGGATCTTGAAATTATGTGTATGGTATCTACTGTGTGCCCTATCTTGTCAAGCATGATCATCAGATTACTTTTGTTATTGAAAATTAGGCAAACATAGCATGTTATGTAATTTACACTGATAAGCCAAATTGACCATCCCTCTATTTTATGAGCTCAAGCTTTGAAGAATGGGAATTAGCAAGGGAAAAATAATTCTTCTTATTTGTAGAAAATTATTTTACATCTACAAATAAAGTTGGTATTTAATTGTCCAAGCATAATATATAACAATAGATTTAATACACTAATACAAGATTGTAGGAAATTATTTGAGCTACTCAAGCGTAGAAAAGAAATATATAGAAGACAAGGTATATGAAACATGCAAAATACTTCTTATTCAATGAATAACCATAGGCAAGCCTATCTAGAATGCCAGAAAAGTCTTTCCATCCAATGTAACACTTTGAAGGAGCACAACACTTTTTGGACCTGCGAATAGTTAGTAGTAAACAACATTAAGAGAAAAGATCAAAATAAGTAAACAACTTAATACCAACATTAAGATGGTGAGAAGCTAAATTTGATTTTTACCTTCCATATAGCCAAGCATGATGTGCTAAATCCTAGCACCAAGAATAATGTCCCTAACCAAATGCAACTCAGAGATGGCCTTGCTAATGTCCCATCGTTCTTGTGGCAACTCCATAGAGCATGCCACTCCGACCTTGACCATGGATATCAAACACTCCTTTATTTTATTTGCAAGGCAACCATTGTGATTTCCAAGAACTTCATCAACATTATTTAAAAGTTTTGGATCCACAACTTCCATTACACTGTCTGGTACGGCCATGCTAGCATAGTTGTGAAGGTTAAGGCCTCCCTCAAACACACTATCTGTGGGTCTCTTTCCTGTTATCATCTCCAATAATAAAATTCCATAGCTGTACACATCTCCTTTGGTTGACACCTCACTTCCTAAACCGTACTCTGTCATTAAGAATATTTAATATAGATAATGTATTCACATTATATTTTGGGAGCTCAAAAATAATCATTGTAAATATGGGAAAGCATATGTTAACAATTAAAAAGTACAGTAAATCATGTTTACCTGGAGGGGTGTACCCAATTGTTCCTCTTATTCCAATCAAACTACTTTCTTTCAAATAGGTAAGTCTTAAAAGAAACTTCGCAAGCCCAAAATCTCCAACATGAGCAATCATATCACAATCGAAAAGAATGTTGCTTGGCTTTATATCACAATGAACAACTGGCATTGGGCAATGGTGGTGTAGGTAATCAAGTGCACAAGCGACATCAATGGCAATGTTTGTTCTTTGAAGAATGTTCAGATTTCGAATCTCTACCTGCATGATATTTGTTTCTAGATCCATATGCAACCAATTTTCTAGACTTCCATTTGGCATGAACTCGTAAACTAGAGCCCTAAAATCATTGCCATGAAAATCCACACTTGAGCAACAAGTTATGATCTTCACAAGATTTCGGTGACGAATATTTTTCAAGGCTTCACACTCGGAGACGAAGCTCCTGGAAGCTCCTTGACGTTGAATATTTAGAACCTTAATTGCAACAATTGATCTATCGTCACCAAGGATGCCTTTATACACTGAGCCAAAACTACCAACACCAATCAAATTTGCTAATGAAAATCCATTAGTTGCTTTAAGGAGCATTTGGTAAGACACTCTCAAAAATGATTGCTTCAAGGAAGATTCTGAAGAATTATCATTTCTTTTATTTTTGCGCCAATAAAATAAGAAAAATGACACTATGGTTATTACCAAAATCACACATGCCATTGAGATTACCACTTTGACTGAAAAAGGCCACTTTATTTTCTTCTCTTCTTTTGTTAAGCACCTCGGCAAGTTTAGTTCCGATATGCCCCCACACAATCTACTATTTCCAATGAGTGATATTGCGCTAGCATTTGCGAAAACCCCTTTTGTCGGAACCTCTCCCTGAAAATCATTGAAGGATAAATTCAAATTCTTGAGGGAGAGTTTCTCCAAGAAATTTGGAATTTGACTAGAGAAGTTGTTCCGAGAAAGATCCATGACTTGAATACCCCTCGAAGAACTCAGGGATGTTGGAATTTCTCCTTGAAATAAATTACCCTCCAAGTAAAGATACTCAAGGCTTGTGCAAGAGGCTAGGCTGCTTGGAATTTTACCAGACAACTTGTTTTCAGATAAGTCCAGCCTATATAAATGGACAAGATTGCCGACCTCAGAAGGTAGTGAACCTAAGAAAAAGTTTTGAGCTAAACTAAGTCTAATTGACAGCATGGAAACTGCAAAGAGTTGCTTTGGAATGATGCCAGTGAGATTGTTTTGTGAAAGATCTAACAACAACAAATTTTGGCAATTTTCTATACTTGATGGGATAGTTCCTTGCAATTTGTTACTTCCTAAATAAAGTTCATTTAACCATGTTAGGTTTCCAAGGGTAATTGGTAACCTTCCAGAGAGTCTGTTGTTATTTAAATATAATCGCTGTAACTTTTGAAGATTGCCAATATCATCTGGGATCGTCCCAGAAAATTTGTTACCACTCATCTTTAAGGTTGTCAAGTTGACCAAATTACCCATCTCTAAAGGGATCTCTCCAAAAAGAAGATTTTCACTAATATCAATATAGGTAAGCTGGGTTGAAAGATTACCCAAAACATTAGGCAAGGTGCCTTTAAATTGATTCCCCGAAAGGCCTAATTTCCGTAAATTGCTACCATTGACTAGAGATTGAAAGAAATTCATTTCATCATCATCTCCACTTTCTAAATTATTATCATCAATAAATATTACCTCCAAACAGTGTAAGCCTCCAAAATTGACTGAAAGTTTTCCCGTAAAATTGTTATTGTTAACTTCTAAGTTTTGTAGCTCTGAAGCATTAGATAATGACATTGGAAGAGATCCGGTAAATTGGTTTTCATAGATTAGAAACCGCTGGAGATGCGGAAGGGTGAGGAATAAGTTTGTAGGAAGACTTCCACTAAGCTTATTTTGCTGCAGTCCAAAAAAAGTAATGGATGAAAGATTATATAAAGATGGAGGGATCAAACCAGAGAGTTTATTCCCACCCAGTCCAAGGAACGTTAAGCTTCTTAATTGACCCAAGGTATCTGGAATATGTCCTGCCAGAACATTGTCGAATACATTCAATAATTGTAGAGAGCTAAGATTCACAATAAAAGCTGGAATTTTTCCCTAGAGGTTATTTCTGTACAAGTATAATTCAGTAATAGACGAAAGATTATATAAAGAAAGAGGGATCAAACCAGAGAGTTTATTGTCATGCAGTGCAAGTAAATTTAAGCTTCGTAATTGACCCAAGGCATCTGGAATGTGTCCTCCAAAGACATTTTCGTTTGCAGATAAAACTTGGAGAGAGCTAAATTTCCCAATGAAAGGTGGGATTCCTCCCCTGAGATTGTTAATGCCAAGAGCTAGAAACTCTAGCTTTGACAAAGAAGCAAGCTCCTTTGGGATTGACCCCGAAAGTTTATTTCGACCGACTCTAAGAATCTTAATGTTGGAGCAATGGGAAAGGTTTGCAGGAATTTCCCCTTGGAAGGAGTTATTAGACAACCACAATACTTGCAACCTGAATAGACGGCCAACTTCATCAGGGATTTTGCCTCCAATGGTGTTGTTGTTGAGCACTATTTCCCTAATGAAGCTGAGGTTGCCTATGTATGGAGACAAGGAACCCACCAAACCTCTGGCCTGAAGATCTAATACAGTGACTCTTCTATGCTTGCGGCCGCATGTAACACCTTCCCACTCGCAGAAATGGAGGGAATCATTCCAAGAGCTGAAAACGTTTTCAGGGTCCTGTGTTATCTGTGTCTTGAAGGCCAACAAAGCCTGATGATCAGTCTCATTCCCACCGAAATAAGTGGAGGTGGAAATACTAATGCCAAAAACAGAAAGAGTTTGTACATGCAGTAGTACAACCAACAAGAGAAGGATGGTTTGGAATTGAATTGAGCACAATAATCTCAGACTCATTGCTTGCATTTTCATTTCCAATATGCAAAATTTATGTTTGCCTAACAAAATAAGGCGTCTATAAAGTAGAAATATGGGTGCACCAGCCTCTTGATGACGACAAAATAGGCGTCAATCCTACAAAGACCTAGACTTTTTTTGTGTGGGTATGGTTGATGCCTTACTTGTGACGACATACAACATTGTCTCGTCCTTGGGCTGTTGATAATGACCTTGAAGTCAACTTTTGAGTCTGAGCTGCAATTATTCTTTGGGTAACCAATTAATTATACATTTTTTTCCCCTAATGAGACAAAGACCAAGACTTCTTTTGGCAGTATTTGGTTGATGACTAACTTTGTTACCCATGTGCCGTTGATTACCGACCTTGAAGGTAGCTATTGAGGTTGAACTGCGATCGCCCATTTTTATTAAAATTTTCTTCCAATCTTAGTAGGTAACCAGTTTTATTGATGATAATTAACTAATTAATTCATTAGGAATTGGGTGCACTAGGATTCCCATGGAAATAAAACTAATTCATTGTTTGTGCATTCAGAACATTTGGATTTTGGAAGTACTGTACAGAATTCAAAATTCAGAGTTGCACCAGGAAAATAAATAATTGGCCTGTGTCAAAGTAATAGTATATCAATTAATCATATGAGTAGGTAATTGTTCAATATATAATGTCATTTTCTGAAATCACTAGGTTATGAGAATATGTATGGCTTTGAATGGATTTTGTGGTATGTATTTTTGTTAGAATTCCTGTCCTTTTTCTTGTGTGTGTGAGTTTATTTCTCAAAAAAAAAAAAAAAAAAAAAGTTAAAAGAATATGCAACTCTTTTCAATGCTTTCTACAATAGTGAATTAGTTCTATTTTCAAGGGAGTTCAACGTAGAGTTGATAATAATATAATCTAATCCTCCTCAAATCTTGTATAGAAACCATGATCCCTCGTACTGGAGTGGAGGTGTAGGTGACTAGAAAGTAGATAATTGTAAGAAGGTTAGTAGATTATATATTATTATTATTAACCGTCTACTGTTTGATTCAGATTCTACAAAGAATAAAGATGTAATTATAAGCGATTTTGTTTTTCTATTCAAGTTTGGACCTATTAAAGCTTCATGGTTTGTTTCATTTTTACCCTATGTTTAGATAGAAAGAGATTATTGAAAATGAGCGAAGATTGTAGAACTTATCACACTAAACATACTGATGGAGGAAGTTATTCATAGAATGCATAAACAAGATGAAACAATTTATTAGCATAGGATTGATCACCTTGACAACCAGGATTTGAAATTTTCTTGAAGGATTCTTATTAAGCAACTCTCTTACATTTTCATTGAAAGATGACATTGCAAATTTTATTCAACAGGTTCCGAATTTTCAAGAAAATTTATTTATTTTAAGAAATTAAAAGACATGGATGTTATTTTTATTCATTGCTTTTAATAAATAAATAAATTGGGGCAATGAATAAAGGACAGATTGTGAGAGTGAAAAGGAAGAAATTACTCAAATGGTTTTTTTTTTTTTTTTTTTTTTTTTGACAGTGACTCAATGGTATTAGTGTAAGTATAAGTGGGTTTTTTTCTACTTACCAAAAAAAAGTGTTTTTCTATATGGCTAATCCAGCTTTGCCATGGAGTCAATTTAATGCTAGTAGATTGGTCTTGCTTCAAACTTCTTTTATACTTTAGAAGACTTGTTAACAGGTCTTCTGAAAACTTCTTTTATACTTCAGAAGACTTGTTAACAAGTCTTCTGAAGTATAAAAGAAGTTTGTGCCCCATGATAGAGAGAGTGGTTTGAGTAGTAACATCTTGCATGTGGCCATTTGACTTGGAATATTTTTGGTATTCTTGGGAAATTTCTCTCGTCATTTCCCACAAAAAAAAGAGTTGAACAAGAATAAACTGAACCCAACTATATGAATGTGTCATTGTCTTTCATAAAAAAAAAAAAAATAAAATAAAAATAAAAAAAAAAAAAAAATTAAAAAAAAGGTGTCATTACCTAGAAAATATTTATATCTTAACTCTTAATTGCATCTCATTTTTAAAGATTAAGTGAGTCATGTGCATATAACAGGAACTAATGTTATATTCTTATTAGTGGTTGGAGTCTAAAACTACAAACATATTTAGAGCCAAACTGTACTTTTTTCCATTTGAATTAGCTTTGGCATAAGCTGGAAAACTTACTTGGACGTTTTTTTTTTTTTTTTTTTTTTTTTTTTTGGAGAAACAACTTACTTGGACGTTTGATTCGAATTTTCAGTATATATATGTTGGGCCCTCACCATACTCCAAAGGGACTACATTTATGAAGACCATGATGAGGTAGCTTCTTACAAATTCTGGTAGCACTGATGAAGGAAGGCCTAATCATGATTAGTAAAAACTTTTTCGGTTAAATATTATTGTTCTTTCTCATCAAACTTCTAAAAAAGAAAAAGCACCTCCAGCAGCAACTCCATGCAAATCCATAGATCTAGCTACATCTAGTAATCTCTCTTTCCCTTTACAATTCTTACAATATCACACATACTTTACCAACTATTCAAAATTTTGAAATTTTCAAAATTTTGAAATATTTTGTTTCTGTTATTAACGAAATGGTTAATATGTTAATTTTCTCCAAATCTCAAGGGAAAGTGTCATTCTCTTGAACTTTTCGGGTGGAGAAACATTCCACAAAAGTTTTGGTAATTGACCCTATTAAGTTTCTATATTCTTCCACTTTTTCTATTGTCTTTCCAAACACACAAAAGTAAAACGATTATCTTTTCCTTCCTTTTACTTTTCTATTCTTCATATATTTACCATCCATCGATTACTGCAAATTTTACACAAACCAGAAATAGTTCAAAATGAAAGTAATTTTTATTTTAGGGTCATACTAAACTAATTTTACAGTTTTTCATGCACCTCCTAATTAGTTGGACACCCCTTATGGTTTTAAACATCTAAATGACACAAATTAATACGATGAGAAGGATACGCTTTACCACTATTTAATATTTTTGGGACAAATCATTTTGTGAATTCCGAAAGTTCAAGAAGGGTCCAAAGGCCGAAAAGACCCAATAAAACTCCAGCTTACAAGCAACACATAGTGATGTCAGATGTGAGGAAGAAAGAGACTTCGAAAGTTCTACATATTTGGACAAAGTACTTTAACTCATAAATTCTTAACCATACTATACTTTTTTTTTTTTTAAATTGGAAAACCAATTTTGTGTTGAAGTGGGACATATGGCATATCTATAGGAGTTAGGCATATAGAAAACTTCCAAATGTACATGGAATCAAGTGAACTACTTAAAACTTACTGATACATACAACTACAGGTTTAGACATCTTCACAGGGAATGTATGTGCTTCACCCTCTGAATCACTTGCTTAACCTTGGTTGATGGTTCATCATACAAAATGGCAGGGTTGTCAAACTCAGATGCCAAACTCCTCTCCCCAAGAAAAGCACGAAATGAATCTGCCATTGAGTTTGAAAGAGAATCGAGATTGTATCCCCCTTCTAAGAAAAACACACATCGACCCCCACATAGATCTTTGGCAAGTTGTTTAATATTGGACGCTAGTGTGTAGTATGTTCCCGTTGTGAACTGCAGACTGGCTAGTGGATCCAATACATGACCATCATACCTAACACATTCATTTGCAAGATATGAAAGTATGAGAGAGAGAGAGAGAGAGAGAGAGAGAGAGAGAGAGATATGCAAGTGGGTGAATGACTAGATTGGCAATGATAATTTGTTATAAGCTACTTAAAGATCAAGACAATCTAAACCCAGGGGCAGGGGCAGAATTGCCCTCAGACCCATAGAGGATGTCTTTGTGCCATAGTCATTTGGCAGCAGATGATGTTGCCGCTTCTGGTTGTTGAAATTTGGAAGCATTACCAAATATTGACAGGAGCCTATCTTAAGGTCAAAGACTATGAAAGTTAAATATAAAATGTTTCTTTACATTTGAATGACTAGATTGACAATGATAATTTTTTTCAAGCTACTTAAAGATGAAGGCAATCTAAATCCAGGGGTGGGAGGCAGAATTGCCCTCAGTCCCATCGAGGATGTCTTTATGCCATAGTTTCATTTGGCAGCAGATGATGTTGTCCCTTCGGGTTAAATATTCAAAATTTTGTTTACATACGAAGTAATATCTAAATTATTGAAATCATGCGATAGATAATTCTGTTAATTTGATTAATTCAAATTTAAATTTCAATACTGGAGAAACACTAAAATGTCTATCCATGTTGAACCCTTGCATTCATTTCTCCCTCCCAGAAATAGCAAACTCAAAAAGAAAGAACAGGGAAAGAAAATGCTATATTTTGAAAAATAAGCTAATAAATGACAGATGTACTTACTGTTATTGAAAGAAAAATTTGCAGTTAAATTGCAGATGCAACACAACCATACAACTTGGAATTGGATGACCCCATAAAACAACTGAGCTGCAACCCTTATAAAATAACTTTCCAGTTTCATTATTTTCATCCTTCTTCATGACAACTTATATTTAAAAGCTCTATACAGTCATGGTAAAATCATTTTCCTTTAACCTTTTCTTAATTAGTATAGTATTCTCAGTATTTTATGTCATGGTTAGTATTCTTAATATTGCATCCATGCATTGTAATTATAAGTTGGGCGATGATCTGTTGCTATTTACATACATCCCCCTCCCCTTTTTTTCTCTCTCTCTCTCTTCCAATAAAAATTCTAGCTCCACCCATAGGAGCCTCACTTGGGATTACTCCTAGTCCTATACATACCTACATGTGATTTTATTTTACAATCTATGAAATAATTGAGATATTCACGGACTTACAAATAGAATTCTACAACTCTTCACCAAAGACAGAAATAAATTGCACAGTGAAGCTAATTAATTCAGCAAACATTGTCATGGCAAGAATGTATGCAATGCCATTTATAGAAATGGGATACTCACCCAGCAGAAACAAGAATTATATCCGGCTTAAAACTTTGAGCACAGGGTACAATAACTTCATCAAACACAGTTGTCATGGCAATATCACCTGATCCTCCAGGTAGAGGCAAATTTAATGTTGTTCCTTCACCATCTCCATGACCTACCTCATCAACTTTACCAGTACCAGGGTAGCTTCCATCCTAATTCAAAAGAAGACTAAATAGCATCAGATTGATTGCTGCAAAATGAACTTCTAAGAAGAACATTCATGCAGTGATCAAAAACAATAAACCGGACAAATCAGTTGGACAAATCAGTTATTAGAAAAAAGATACTGGACTATTGATAATAGAACATCTTTACGCATGCTTATTGGCATCTAGATTCTAGACACTACAACAGCTAGAGTACACCATAAGATCACATACAATTGCACATAATCTTGCCTCAACTACATAAAAATATTTAAAAATAATAATTTGAAAAGTGCAGGTATGTTCCTTTTCAATCTAGGTCAAACAAGAACTTGACACTGAATTCCTGATTCTCACCTATACATACATACATACATATATATGGGTCATTACTTGGTGACAGCATTTGGTTCCACCTAAATAAGGTCCTAGAAGAGGTGGCTTAGATATGGTCCTTTTCCAACACATTTGCACTTGACAATCCAAGACTTTACCATTGCAATAGAGTACCAGACAATGATCCCTTATACACATAAGTATGTATGTATGTATATTCACACTTTTAAGTCATATCTAACATTCTTTAAATGCGGGAGAAGATAAAATTCATATAATTGATGAGAGAGATTAAGGCCTTGAACATTAAGCAGGATAAAAAGTTTTTGATTAAATTGCAAGGTAAAACATATAAGACAGGACTGGACCAAATTAATACTTGGTGAGTTGAAAGGAAAAATATATCTGGATCATCATAAAAAGCGTCGTTTGTCCCATTTCCATGGTGAACATCAAAATCAATGATAAACACACGCTTCAACCCATGTACACGTTGGGCATAACGAGCTGCAATGGCCACATTTCCAAAAACACAGAACCCCATAGGCCCCTTTGGAATAGCATGATGTCCTGGAGGTCTTATCAAAGCAAAGCCCACAGGTGGATCCAGGCAATTTTTTGATGCTGCAACCTGAAATACAAAATAGAAAATGTTGGATAATATAAACTAGAATCTACTTCTACCAAATTCTGTGCAATTATGAACATTTAGCGGTGTCAAAAAAAGAAATGAAATTGTTTCAGCACAGCACATAAAATATAACAAATAAGAATAATCATAAGAGACTGACGTGCTAGGTCGAGGCATCACCACTGAATCAACTAAGGTGATTCCTGCTCCAGCTGCAACTAGTGACTCATGAAATGTCTGCATCAATATCCCATGATAAGAAAGAGTGGAATGTACAAGATATAGCTTGCAAATTGAAGCATCAAGATCCAACTCAAACATACACTATATGAGTATATGGTAAGATAAAAATCACATAAAACCATTGATATCACATTTCAAATTCAATAAAAGGACAACAAAAATGAGAGACATGCCCCATATTTACATTCAGATCAACTGGAAAACCTTTCTTTACCAGTCAGTTAAACTAACACACACATGACTCAACTAGTTGTAGAAACATTGACATTAAAAATGTCCTCAATTAGAATGTCGGAATCAAAAAAAAATGTTTTCTGGTTCACATACCCCTTCTATGAAAAGGTTTAACAATATGTGCGTTTCTTTTCATCAGCTGAATATATATCCATTGGAGCACACTAAGAAAGTTATCCAAAGTACCCGAATTTCAATGAAATTTTCAAACTGCGAGAATTTCTTTTGATCTGAATAAGTTATCGATGTGAATATACCTAAATTAAGCATACTAATATGAAATTTAAGTGTCATTGAATCCACCCATAAAGCACATAGACATATTACAAAATATGAGAGAAGTCTGCAATTGATTTTTTGAAGGCATGGACTTCCAAAAATAGTCATGATATACAATCTCAACACAATCACTTCCGCTAACTCATCTAATGTACACCTTCCCAATGAGAAGACAACTATCACTGATCTTGTTAGGAAACAAGAAACCTAACCCAGATCCATGGAATACAGTACCTGTGAACAGTGACCTTAGAAAGAAAGAAGAGAAAATAAAGAGAAAAGAGAAGGAGAAAGAAACAACAAAGGCCAACGTGCCTATTGCTCAAAACACTCAATTTTATTAATCAACTTATTCTATTTTGTTTGAATAGATTGAGCACAATATATATATATATATATATATATATATATATGTATATATAAAGACTCTTACTTGTACTAGAAGTATTAGAATTCCAACTAACATTGTGACTACTAATAAGGCCTAATAAATACTAACTTGGACCCAAAGTAAATAAACCTAAGATACTTAGACTACCTTAGAAGATTCTAGACTCAACTAAATTACCAAAATACCCTTAATTCGCAGGAATTGCAGAAATTACAGATTTGCCCCTCAATATAAAAGTAATAAAACTGACCATAACTAATAATTTTTTTTTTTTAGAAGAGACCACAACCAATAAAATTAAAAACCCAAATTAAAAACTGTATTAACCCTAAAAGACTCATACTTAGACCAATAAAAGGGCACGACTTTCACTTCAATTGGATTTCACACGAGGAACCAATAAAATAATTCTTGAATAGGCGAATTTGCAAAGTAATAGCATATTAATCTTCCATGACCCATCAAGAAAAGATCAACAAACGCACAGATTTACATGGTTCACCCAAAAAGTAAGGCTATGTCCTCGGGGTTGCTGCAATTTTATTATGACTGGGCTATAACAGGAGTTACAAAGATCATTAGAATATACTGCCCTATTATTTAGTCTACACACATGGGAAATTACAATAAAAAGGCCTAGAGCATCTAAAGAGATACCTCCAATAATTATACAGACACCAATGTTCAATTCAAGGTGGGCTGCCAGCCCCTGAACTCCCAGCATAACCAATACAATAAATCAAGCTCCACCTATATAGCATTTGATCTCTCTCTCTCTCTCTCTCTCTCTCTCAGTATAAAGACAAAGGTAAAAAAATTAAAAACACAGATTCAAATAAAGAAAGGTTCACCAATGTATTATGCAAGCTAACCACTATGCTGGAGATGCCACTTCTCTTTCTCTCTCTCTCTCACACACACACACGGTGACACACACACATCTCTCTCTACTGTAACGAAAATGCTCCTCCATATCAGGAGAGCTCAAAGTGGAATCCAGTTGAAAAATAAAAAATTAGGATCAAGTTTCAAATAAACTGATTTCAAGAGATCATCATTTTAATTATTCTAATAGTTATCCCTTTTCTTACCTTATCTTGATAGTTATATTGATTTGCTCATGTAACTATCAATTAATTAATCTGATTTGATGATGCAAAGAAATTATAGGCATCGATTATGACAAGTCCAGTGAAAAATATCTAGAAGCAAATGACTTTTAATACTTTAAACAGAATGAGTGTCTGTAAATATCCACAAGCTCAAGAAAGAAACAGATTCATCTAAAGTGTTGAACTTACAGTGGAAGTAGCATATGTTGGCCCAGAACCATCAATGAATATAATACCCTCTTGTGAAGCCTGATCCATTGCCTATAAAAATAAACCAAATAAGCCTGATTGGTTCCATGCAAGACTATGAACAATAAAAGTATATAATATTAAAATAAAACACCAGAATAATGTAAAAAAATTAACCATTCAAGGAAAATGGATACTTGAAACCTCAAAAAGTCACCAACACATTGACTGACTAATAAGGATATGCACATACATATCCCTCCAAATGTATTATAGCATCTTGAAGGTATAAACCCTACATGCAACGCATCCTAAACTTGCCGTTGCATTGAGGTCAAAACTTATTTCTAAGTCTCTAGCATCAGTCATCACAAACCAGATATAAAAAGAAAGCAAAAAAATTGCAAGCAAAGCCAAAAAGTGGGATCATGTACTAATTTGTGGTACTCTTCATATTTTTTCTCAAAGGACCTGCATATTAAGGTATCAAGTCATATTCAAATCATTCCCTCAATCTAAATTCTTATGCTTCTCACATTAGCTGTATATGTCAAAAAGGGTGGAGAAGGGGGACGGTGCCACCCATTTGTACCTATATATCAATTTGCCTTACCTATGATTCTCCTTCAGACTGTCATTCTCATTTTTGTTTTCAGTATTATGGATCTTGGTTCGCAATGGTACTTGTGGATAAAGATTTATGCATCAGTGAGGTCAATGTTGTACTTTTACATTTCAACTTTTTTTTTTTTTTTGATAAGTTGTAGATTGGTTCTATATGTGTAAAAAGAGTGAGGAATCAGTGAATCAACTTCTTCTTCATTGTCCTATTGCTTCTGAGTTACGGTCTATGGTGTGGGCTCTATTTGGTCTTCTATGGGTTATGTTGCAAAGTGTTACTGATTTATTTTCGAGTTCACAAGATTCCTTCGGTAGACATCAAAGCATAAATTTGTGGAGGGTTGTACCACATTGTGTCTTATGGTGTATTTGGCAAGAACATAACTCGAGATGTTTTGAGGTGAAGGAGCGGTCTATTCCGGAAATTAAATCTCTCCTTCTCCAACCTTGCTGGATTGGAGTTTGGATTTTAATCTTTTTCCATGTTCTAATTTTTTAGAAATGCTTGATCTTTGTAATTTAAGAGTTTGATGTACTGCTACCCATGTACACCCCCTGGTGTACCTAGTTTTTGATTAATACAACTCCGTTATTTATAATATTAAAAAAAAAAATTATAAGTAATAAAGCTTCATTGAAAAGACATCTCAAATACAAAGACCAAAGTACACAGGGAGTGTGTTGAGGAAAAACATAAATAAAGTCTTGCTACCTTCTCCACATGTCTTTTCCTTGGAAAACAGTGCGGAAATCAAAAGTGCCAACAAAGATCAGTTTCTTTATATAGATGGCGACGTTGGGTCAGATCTTAACTAATGATAATTAATGGAAGCCTCGGCTCTTTGTTATTGATTGGTGTTGTATGTATAAGAGGGATGGGGAGACTAGTAACCACTTATTGTTACACTGTTCTCTTGCCAGAGACTTATGGAGCACGTTGTTTTCACTCTTTGGGGTTGCTTGGGTTATGCCTAGTGGTGTGGTGGAGCTTCTAGCCTGTTGGTCGGACAAGTTTAACTAGCATAGAAACGGGGCAATTTGGAATATGATCCCTCATTGTCTAATGTAGAGCATCTGGCTAGAAAGGAATTCTCAAATCTTTGAAGGAACCGAAAAATCAACTCATGACTTGATCTTATTCTTCTTTCAGACTTTGCTTGGGTGGAAAAATGCTTTGGGTGTTCTCAATTTTACTTCTTTGTATGATTTACTTGATAGTTGTACTTTCTCTACTACTTAGTTTTGTCAAAGATTTGTTTAGTTGGAGAGATGAAAAAGTTGGAGAATAGAAAATTGGGAGAGGATAAAAAAGTGGAGGGATAGAAGAGATTTTAGTTTTCCCTCATGGTGTTAGGTTTGAGGGGTTGAAAAGTGGAAAGATGGAAAACTCTTTTGTTTGGTTGAGAAGAAAAATGAGAGGATAGAAAATTTTGTTTGCAAGAATTTACTCTCATGCCCCTATTAAATATTTTTATATTTATATAAATATTTTACAAGGAAAAAAAGGTTGGAGTTGGGGTATAAAAAATGCATGCCAAACGTTAACTTAAAAGTAGGGGAAATAAAAGGAGAAACAATTTGAAAACAGTGGGGAGCAGAATGGTAAATACCATCAATCCTCTCTTCTCTCCTATTTTCTCTCCATTTTGGGAGGGATTGAATTTTGGTGGTCCCGGAGAAAAAAATGCCAGGCCCCATTCTCCCCCCTCCCCTCCCAACCACACTCATTATCCATTTTCTATCCACCCGGTTTTCACACCAACCAAACACATCCTGTAGTAATTTTGAACTTCAAAAACCCCCTAGGATGAAGGTTTCCAACACAATTTATCTATGCTATCTCCACTCCATACTCCAGAATAAAGTGGATCCATGAAAGAGACAACTGACTCTAGCTCCCAGTCTTGTACTAATGATTTATATAAGTAGTCAACCACTCTCTATAGTAGTCTCTACTTCTAAATGAGATGAAGAATATGCATCTAATGAGTAAATTCCATCCACTTAAAGCATATATGCAACCCAGTTTCTAACCCTTGTCGGCATGCCCAAGGACTGCAGTAAGCCGCTTCCCTGTAGTCCTCACCTCGTTCTTGACAGATTTAATCAGGTGTTAATAATATGGAGTAAAAGGATTTGAGGTGACAAGGATTTGCTGGGAATTCCAGATCAAGGAAGAGGCAGATCAAAATATGGTCCAAAAAAACCCAAGTCGATATGAATGAAAGATGCCTCTGAAACTTCTTATTCTCAGACAGTTGAGGTAAAAACCACAATGTTACACCCCAAAATAGAACTATAAGGAGCCCCTTGTCCCAGTCAGCAAAAGCTAGTTTCCTGATATACGAACTCTCATCCGGCCAATCAATTAGGGGTCCAGAACCTCAAACGGATTTAGGCTGGCCAAGTTGTGTAAAACAGAACCTTCTTAAAAAATGTTTCTAGAGGTGGATTTAGCCTGGCAAGATCTACATTGACTACTGAGACCTCAACAAGGCATGCTTGTGCTTTTTAACTAAGAATATATCCTGTCTCTAAAGCAATGGTATACAAATCCGCCGAAGTAAAACAAACTTCTTTCACAAATTCCAAAACCACATACCAGTATATACAAGATTCAACATTCTCATGAAAAATGTATGAAAGTAAAAAATAAAATAAAATAAATAAACAAAACATTGGAAACTATACATATACAAACAACAAAAAACAAATGGCACTAGCCACATGCTTCCATTCCTTAAACCCATATAAATTTCAGCTAGTTTTAGCACTTATTATGATCTGACGCAATGAACACCGAACACAATAAGAAAAACAACAATAGTTAATTTTGAGGCTACCTTCTCAAGGCCTGATACATAGGCTCTTGCATGAACACTTGCAATGTCATCTACTGAAGCAGGCTTGAAATTGTGAAGTTCAATGATCTCTGAGCCACGGATCTATATAAAGGAAAACATGATTAAGCAAATTGGAACAACAAATTTCCTTATTCATAATATCAAAATAATTATCAAATCTCAATTAAAAAAAGGACTGGGCATTTTTCTAGTCACATGGGTCACACAATGGAAGTTTGGTGCAAGGAATGCAAGACAATTTTACTTTATGTAATTTAAGAAGTCAATTGTAATTGTTAAGATTTACATTGAATTTTATTATAGGTCTTACACTCTTACTAGTTTTCACAATTAGCAATTATTTAATTTCCTAAATTCAAGGGTACTTTTATAATTCAATAATTGGGCTTTCCTAAGTCGATGAGAATTAGGCTTAAGTCATACTATTTTATATAAGCACACTATTGTACTCCAATGGTGATAGTTAGGTTGAGTAGTAAAATTTATTGTTGCAGTTTTTCCTTCAAAAGCTTGGTGCTGATTCCAGGCAACTCTATGTACTAATTCCTAGATTTTGTTTTCTCTTGCTTGAAGCTGATTCCTAGAGTGTTTTTTTTTTTTTTTTTTTTTTCATATAATTATTTGGAATTACAAGCAATATTAATGGTTTCCATCTGAACCAATTAAAAAGAATGTTTTTTTTTCTCATTTTCAAGATCAGTTTCCTAAAAATATTTTCTAGAAAATACGTCATTTTCAAGAAAATGTTTACAGTCAAAACAGATGGAGCATTAGTGGCAAACCCTAATACTGCAACTACCAATACTAGTGTAATCAGCATCATCGTGTTATAGGTAACTCCTTAAGCTAAAAGTTCTCCAGAAATTTATATGTAATCCTAAACTCTTTCTACATTTTCTTTTCATCTTGGTTGCTAATGATTTGGGGCACCAGTTGTTCAATGCTACCATTTCATTCTGAAAATATAATCTTGCTTGTAGCAGTTCATAATACCAAGAGAGAATTGTTAAAACAAGAAAAATGAAGAAAAAAATTCAAGTATTAGACTCAAATATAAGGATTTGTTTTATAAGTTTTGGCCTCAATGGGAAAAGGGGGAATGGGAGATTTAAACTAGTGACATCCAATTCATGAGGGGTGGTTCACAGCCATTTGTGCTACCCTTTTTGGGGTTATTAACAAGGAAAATATCAAATTTCGTTCAGAATAAGAGTCTCAACAATATAGAATGAAGCATGTTGTACATTTCATTTAATACCTTTGGAGTCAGTTCCATCTTTTCAAGAGCATTAACAATTGCAGGAACTCTAAAATTAGATTCTGGATGGGACTCCTGTACACGGCAATAAATCCAGAGTTCAATTAATGGCATATACACAACTTCAAACACATTAGTAAGACCATGACTGAAAATAAAAGGGAATACACTTGGTATGCTAAAAAAATCATAGATTAAAAATGAAATTTCTGATTAGTAAATGAAGTGATGGATATCTTGAGAGCCATTGAATCAAAAGATCTCTTCCCTCCTCTGTTCTCTTGCACACTAAAAAGAATAATAAAAAATGAAGAACAAAAATCTGGAATTTCTGATTACCAATTGAAGTGATTGACCACTTTAGCTTGAAAGACAAATGTTTTTTTTTTTTTTCCTCTATTCCTTTCTGCATCCTAATTTTTCACCTTTAAAGAAGTACAAATAAGGATATAACACTCTATTCTAATTAAATTCTTTCAATGCTGATACCATTTGAAAGATCTTTCAACATGGAGTGGAGACTGGAGGGTCCATAATCTACACAGCATAGTCCTAATTCAGGTCCTATTCCACACTAAAACTAATAACTCAAACCTTTACCTTGACCAGTTGGTAGTTAAAAAACTCAATGATTTAATCATTTATAGTCACTCACGGGAAGTTTGGAACCCTGAGTACAGTGTTCCAACCATCCAGTTTTAGCAGGAAAAGGAACTTTATGTGAAATGGTGCTCAGATGAAAAAAGTACTTTTTTCAGCTATTGGATCAGCAAGGGTGTGATGGATGTTGATCAAGAGATGGTCAGGTCTATTGTCGACTAGGAAAGGCATTATGGAACTTCGGAAATGAAGAAAAAAATCATCTAATTTCACAAAGTGATTTATAACAAATATTAGAGGAATGAGGACTTAAAGATAATTCAAATTTGGTAATGTAGAGCGTCAAAAGAAACAATTATTGGAGGAGTTGAAAATATTAGACGCTAAGGAAGGGGATTTTGGTCTCACTGATGGGGAGCCATAGGGTAGATTTGAGGTACCAGGTGGAGCATCTTCTTTCCCTGGAAGAAATTTCCTGGAGACAAAAATCTAAGATGTTATGTATCAAGGAGGGGGATAATAATACCAAGTTCTTCCACAGAATGGCTAACTCCCATAGAAGGTATAATCATTTGACGACCTTGGAGGTGGATGGGGTGGTTTTGAGGAGGAATCTAAGGAAACTAATCAAGTAGTCCAGTTTTATAAAAATTTGTACAAGGAGTCTGAGGGGTGGAGGGCTTGGAGTTTGATCGTATTGGGGATATGGAGAGGGTCTGACTTGAAAGGAAGTTTGAGAGAGAGGAGATACTTCAAGTTGTAAATGATTTGGAAGGAGATAAAGCTCCAAGTCTGGATGGGTTTACTATGGCGTTTTATCATCATTGTTAGAGAGTAGTGGAGAAAGACGTCTTAGCAGTCTTTGAAGAGTTTTTTCAAAATTGTAAGTTTGAAAAATCCCTTAATGCTACCTTTATTGCTTTAATTCCTAAAAAGAATGACGCCTCTAATATTAGAGATTTCCCGCCTATTAGCTTGGTGGGGAGTGTGTATAAAATCTTGGCTAAGGTCTTGGCAAATCGTTTGAGAGTGGTTTTAGATCAGTTGATCTCTGAGACTCAGAATAGCTTTGTGGGTGGGAGACAAATCCTTGACTCGATTCTTATTGCAAATGAGTGTGTGGATAGTCGTGGGAAGAGTAGGGTTCCTGGAATCGTTTGTAAACTTGATATTGAGAAAGTGTACGATCATGTAAATTGGGAGGCTCTGCTGTATTTGTTGAATAGAATGGGCTTTGGAGTGAAGTGGTGTAAGTGGATTCGTACTTGTATTTCCACAGTTCAATTCTCTGTTTTGATTAATAGGTCTTCAACTGATTTTTTTGGTAGTTCAAGGGGTTTAAGACAAGGAGATCCATTATCTCCTATGTTGTTTTTGATTTTGATGGAGGTGTTCAGTAGGATTTTGAGAAGAATGGAGGGAGCTGGCTTGTTCAGTGGTTTTAAAGTTGCAGGTAGAAGGGGTGGTGGGGAATGTGTGTCACATCTATTGTTTGCAGATGATACTATCCTCTTTTGTGATGCAGATGTGGAGCAAATTCTTCATATTCGGTTGTTGTTACTCAGTTTTCAGGCGGTAACAGGTTTGAAGGTCAATGTGCACAAGAGTGAAATGGTTCCAATAGGGGAGGTTGATGATGTGCATGCCCTGGCTGAAATTTTGGGCTGTAGAGTTGGAACTTTGCCTATGTCTTATCTGGGCATGCCGTTGGGGGCTGCACACAATTCCCCTTCAATTTGGAATCCTATTTTGGAAAAAATTGAGCGAAAATTAGCCGGGTGGAAGAAGCTGTATTTGTCTAAGAGGGTCGATTGATGTTACTCAAGAGTACGTTATCTAGTCTTCCTACCTATTTCCTATCTCTATTCACCATTCCTACTTATGTGGCTAATAAAATTGAAAAGTTGCAAAGGGACTTTCTATGGGGTGATAGCAAGATTCATCTGGTAGGATGGGATAAAGTTTGTGCGCCTATAGGCAATGGTGGCTTGGGGATAAGGAAACTTACTACTTTCAATAAGGCCTTATTGGGGAAATGGCTGTGGCGGTTTGGGAAGGAAGAGGATCGGTTATGGAGGAGAGTGGTAGCGTCAAAATATGGGGAGGAATGGGGGGCATGGACCTCAAAGCTAGGTAGGGGAGTTCATGGGTGTGGTTTGTGGTTTGTGGAGAGGTCTTCGTATGGGATGGGAGGATTTTAGCAAGAACTGTCAGTTTGTTGTTGGGCTGGGGAATAGAGTGAGATTTTGGCAGGATGGGTGGTATGGGGATCAATCTTTCCAAGTGGCTTTCCCAAGGCTATATGGTATTGCCATTGATAAGGAGGCATCTGTAGAAGCTTCTTTGTCTAGGCAGAGGGTGGAGGATAGAAGAATTTGGGATGTTCGTTTTATTCGAGAATTTAATGATTGGGAGATGGATGAAAGGCTGCATTTTCTTCGTATATTGGGAGCTAATACTCCTCCAATGGATGTTGGAGACCGGTTGAGATGGAAGTTGAAGCCTAATGGGGAGTTTGACATCCGGTCGTATTATAACAAAATGCGGGCTTCTCCCTCAATTGCCTTTCCTTGGAAAGGTATATGGAGAGTAAAGGACCCTAGGCGAGTTTCTTTTTTTGTTTGGTGAGCTTGGAATAAAATCCTAATAGGTGATAACTTCAGAAGATTGAGGGGATTGGATTTTGTAGATTGGTGCATTATGTGCCAGCATTGTGGAGAGACGGTAGATCACTTACTTCTTCATTGTGAGATGGCTTATCGGTTGTGGAGTTTTGTCTTAATTACTTTTGGTTTGTCTTGGGTTATACCTAGATCGATCCCAGATTTGCTTTTTGGTTGGTGGAATTGGTTGGGGAAGCATTCGTCTCAGGTTTGGAACTTAGTTCCGTTGTGCATCCTATGGTGTATTTGGAAGGAGAGGAATCAGCAAACTTTTGAGGATGTGGATAGCTCCGGTGTTCAGATGATTGCTTCTTTCAGTGGGACTCTTTTTGATTGATCTCGCGCATGGGGACTCATGACTAGTGATTCTCTCCCCTCTTTTCTTAGCTCTCTTTCTCTTTTGTAATTATTATGTTGTTGGTTTTCTTTTTCTTTTCTTTTTTTTCTCTATTTTCTTCTTCTAGGTTTGCTCTATGTTTTTCATGCATAGAGTAGCCGTTCGTATATATAACATTCTTACTTATCAAAAAAAAAACTGCATAAGGGGGCCGTTAGAAGGTAGTATATGATGGAGAAAGAGGAGGACTTGTCTACTTAAAAATATTTTACAAATAAACTATAGGATAACTAAAATAACCTCAGAAGCTAAATAGTTTCTTAAAGGAGTATGTAGAATAAGGTACTTTCCAGAAATTCCTGTGACATAATTGCCAATTCAAACTACCCATACGTTATCTTTATTAGTCAGTTAAATTTTTTTTTTTTTTTTTATAAGTATTAGTCAGTTAAAATAACAGCCCAAGTCCTTTCATATTTTAATGTTTATAAGCCAAATTCCGCACAGAAAGAACTGATAATCAGATCATATATATTCATGACCCAAGAATTAAAATAACAAACAAAAATATAACCATATATATCCACCAGATCTTTTCCTGTTATGATATTATCCAGCATCTTAAGGTATGATACAAATTTGAAGTCATTTTACATTATTCAAAATGATTGCACTACAAAGTTGGGAAACCAGGAATTATGTATGTTATATATCATTTTTTTTTTTTTTTTTTTTGTTATATATCAAAACTAGACCATCAAAATAATCCCCCCATGTTGAAAATCGCAGCTGAAACAATTAGCCCCAGAAATCCATACTTAAAGGACCTCTTAACAAGCTCAAACAAAACTCATGACATTTTAAGAGTATAAAAGTGAGCTAGTTAGCTAAATAACCTGGTTGTGACCCATGGCAGGAGCAACAGCATAAATCAGCCTTGCATTAGTGATCTTTTCATTAGAAGGAACATATGGATCCTTCCCCATACTATTTGAACAAGAAATAGAAGCTCCTCCAATACTTCTTGAGAAACATCTCCTTCCTCCTCTCAATTTCTTTGGGGAAAATTGACCCCCCGCAAATTTCCCATCCATGTCAATTCTAATATGACTTTTCCACTTGTATAGATGATGCCGCACAAAAAATAACACATTCCCTAACACAAACACAATTATTTGATCTTAAAAACACCAGAGGCCAGACCATATTTCTAGGATTTTACAAAATTATTATATATATTAATCAAGACAGTTACCATATGGTGAATCTAGCAAGCCAAATATGAGCATAAGTCATATCCATGTTAAAGTACAGAGAAATTGATTCTGGATATCTGTAAATCTCTTCTTTAGGGCAGTTACTCAACAAGCAAACATTAACAGCTCTAACCTGTGATGGAGGCTTGGAGTTGCTTGAGAGCTGGAGCATAACATGAGGGAAATGCAGTACTAAAGTAGTTAGGGAACCAATATATTTATATTTAATGTGGTTCATTTGGGAGGTGGAGCTCCAATTAGATAGTCTAAAGCAAATATTTCTGAGATGATAAAGTTATTGTTCAATGAGACTCAATTCTTCCTTTTTTTTAATTGCAAAGAATTCTAAAATACAAACTGTATAATCCCCTCTTTTGTTATTTCTCACTTCTTAAAGCTTTTTATCAATTTGATTACTAAACCAATGTAACAACTTTAAAAACACATTATAACTGTATTTTACCAAATTCTAATAGCATTTTTATTAAGAAAATTTTTTTGCAAAATATTTATTGCTAAAAGCCTAAAACTATACATCCCACCACAATTCCAAATGGGCGCCAACTAAGCCAGGCTCAAGCTTGACTCTCATGCCAATTGTCTTGCAACCCAACTAGACATAAGAACAATGAGTAAAAAACAATGACACATGAGTCCAATTTATCTTTTGGAATCCTTTTCTATTTTGTTCTAGTAGTTTCTACTTGGTTTAGTAAGGGATTTTTTTTTTTTTTTTTTTTTAATCTTAGCCTGTTTAGGAAAAAGATTTTAAACCAATAATCCTATCAGAATTTTTATGCTTTGAGAGCATAATTACCTTCTCCTTTGTAGATATGATTGTTAAGAAACTTAAAAATGATTTTCTGGGTTTCATCATTTTTTTTTCTCCTTTCACTCATGATTTTAAAATTTTAATACCAAACAGACATCAATTTCCTTCAAAATCTTTTGGTAAGTGGTCAACCTTGATTAGTCTGTTGAGGATTCATAACCGAACCCAAAGTTTTACAATTAAGGTTTGGTTGTTGTAGTTGTTGTTGTACTTATCAAATTTCGATCCATTTTATAATATTATCATCCCAAAATTCCTTAAACAAAAAAACCCGTCCAAGAAACCTCAATTAGTGCTAAATTTCTAAAGTTGGTCCATCAAAAGATTCAGCATAATAGCTCAGTCCAGTACTCCTTACTTTCCTACATCACAAAAGCGTATCAAAGTGCAATATCTTTTTATTGGCAAGTTAGCCAAGAACTTTGTAACTCAACTGACACCTCGACTTCTAGACTTCAAATTCCCCATCCCCCATCGTAACTATCAATCATCAAAAAAAATATTTATTTGTAAGTTACAATGGTTCTTGAATGAACCCATGACCTCACCCTCCACCTTATGCTTACAAGATGAATATATGTGACTAGAGCTAGAGCTCACTGACAAAGTCTAAAATTTTTCTCCTCCTAAGATGGTGAATGACCAAAAATAATTTTTGTGTCCACTTTGAAAATAAACTAGAACTACCCAGCAATTCAAGAAAGACTCAATAAGTAACACTAACATGTTAAAATGAAAAACCCAACTGAAACACCAAACTATTAAAGAATTTAAAAGACACCCAAATCAAATTTCGTAGCTATCAATTTAACAGGCATATATGAATACATAATATACTACAACCCAGATAAACGATTTTTTATTTATTAAAGAAATAAATAAATTCAAGGAAACAAGGTTTAGTGGTTTATAAGTGCATGTCTGTGCAAGAGAGAGAGAGAGAGGTACCTGCAGAAGATGGAAATGGAGGGAATGCCTGGAGATACATATTGATGAGAGGGAGAGAGAGAGGGGAGAGAGAGAGAGAGCAGTTTGGAGTTAGGATGGTGCGTGAGCGCGCTCAGTCAAGCCTTTTTCTCTCAACATTTTGGCAACATTACATTTTAACCACAAATTAATAAATCCTTAAATTTTCAAAAATACTAAATTAAATTTTATTTTGAATAATAATAATAATAACTAGCCTCTGAATACTCGCGTGAAGTTTTTGTATTTTTTTGATAAAAATTAATAATTTATATTTATTATAATTTAGGATTTCTACTTTTTTTAATCATAAAAAAATTAAAAAAAAATACGTGAGGTGAATTTTGTAGATTAGAGGAGTTTTAAAACTAACAAAAAAAGTGATCTATTTTGTAGGGAGTTAGTGAGTAGAAGTAGGGATGACAATGAGACGGGGCAGGGCCGAAGAATGGAGTCTTCGTCCCCGCCCCGCATGGTTTTGTCTTACCCCATCCCTGCCCCGCCCCACATGATGGGGAAAATATTCTCTCCCCATCAAGCCCCTTGGGGCCCCGCGAAACCCCGCCTCACCCCGTAAAACTTTACTTTTTGTTAATTTGCCCTACAACTAGTACAATTTTTTTAATGAAACCTATTTCATTGATAAAAATATACTTGAAATTACAACTAAATTTATCCTATCAAATCAAATCAATTTTTAGAAAAAATTGAATAACATATCTAAGTGTTTAATAAGACAATCATAAAAAATAAAAATAAAAAAATCTCATAGTATAACACATAATAAAATAAAGACATAGAACTACATTAGATAGAATAAAATAAGTTAATATTGATATGTTTGTTTAAATAGTAGAGTTTTAGGGTATAATTGCCCCCCATTAATCGGTGTTTGTCCGCTTTAGGGAGCCAGGCCCTCACGGTTTTGTCACGAAGGGGTGGGAGCTAAGGATTTTTGCCATAAGGTGATTGACACCTAGGCTCACCCGAGTCCTACATCGCCTAAGTAACCCTCCCACTCATGGTCACTCCAGAAGCTTATAAACCATGAGTGGGAAGGTTACTTAGGCGATGTGGGACTCGGGTGAGCTTAGGTGTCAATCACCTCACGGCAAAAATCCTTAGCTCCCACCCCTTCGTGACAAAACCGTGAGGGTCTGGCTCCCCAAAGTGGACAAACACCGGATAATGGGGGGCAGATACCCACAATAACCTTTAGCAACGCAGGGCGAGACGGGGTGGGGACGAGGAGGGGCGGGGCGGGGTGGGTCTAAAAGTCTAAACCCATCCCCGCCCCGCCCCGTGGTGTGAGGCTAAAAACTTGCCCCATCCCTGCCCCACCACCTTTGCGGGGGTAGGGAAAACCCGCACAAGGTGAAGCGGGGAGGTGCGAGTTAAGCGGGGCGGGGGAAAATTGTAATCCCTAAGTAGAAGTAGGAATTTAAATCAACGTAAAAGTATGAGTTTATTAAAAGCATGAACGCATTTCAACGTAGAAGTAGGAATTTATTATTTTTGTCAATTTACTATTTTAACCCCATTTTTAAGTTTTAGGTAGGGGTATTTTTTACAGTAAAAAAAACAATAACTAACTTTCTTTTGCCAATTTACTATTTTAACCCCATTTTTAAGTTGTTGGTTAATTAATTTAGGGGTATTTTTGATAGGAAAAAAAGTAATAACTAACTTTTTGAATCCTCTTAATATATACAGATTTCTTTTGCCAATTTACTATTTTAACCCCATTTTTAAGTTGTTGGTGAATTAATTTAGGGGTATTAAATGTAAAGTATTGTGTTTGGAATTTAATATAAACCAAAAGTTTAATTTTTTATTTTACCCATTTTCTCACCAAAAAAGTTTTAATTTTTTTAAACTGTAGAATTTTATTTATTATTTTAAAAACAAAAAAGTTTAATTTTATTTACTTGTTAACAATTCAGGTTTAATTTATTGTGTGGGGCAAAGAATTTGTGGTCCTGGCCCATTTTTACATTGAGGCCCAAGGCCCGAGCCAAGGAGGGGTATAGCCGAGGACGTGTAATAAAAGTCCAAGTAGTCTTGAGACATGGTCGAGGATAATTTTGTCCTTGGCATATCCGAGGTCCCTCTGAAAGAAATGGCAAGAACGGTATAGGAACAGTTTTTGGAAAAAATCTAAAATATCTATGTCAATAGAGAAGGGGACGCTGGATAGTATAACGACCAAGGACAAAGGGAAAGCTGCCATTACTACCATTGAATACTTTGCACCTGACAGAACCATGCTTTTCAACTTTTACAACGACCCCCAACCACTTTGGGTATGGGCTGATGGGACAAGTATCAGTCCTGGAAAGTCGATCCTACACGTGGACGTAGGATAAGGGATACAGGCTAATAGAAAAGGAGAAGCAAGCAATCCGGAGAAGGGGCTGGAAAAAAAGGCTAAGAACCAGAGCCTCCCAAACCACCTCAAGGAGAAAGACTCCTTGAGCGAACACGGTTTAATTCTGTATGAAAACCACGACTAACCACCGTTCGGTGATCGAGGCCTAGCCTTTCAAACCCACGCTCTACAAATGATATTGTTTGGGCCTTTTTTACGTGCGAACCCAGTATCATTTTGGGTCGTTACAAATTGAGTCCTTACAATTGGCGCCGTCTATGGGAAGGGCTTGTGTCTTGGCACAGGCGTTGGGTTGAGACAATCCCCCACATCATTTCCAATTGCCGGTTATAGTGTCCTAGCATAAAGTTCCACTAGGGGCTATGCTTCGTAGCATCAGTAGCGTGGATAGTTCTAGGGGCTTGGCTGAGGAGCTAATCCCCCTAAACCACGGTCCCATGCCATAGCCGAGGGGTTAATTCCACCAACTACTTAAAAAGCTAAGTTTTGGACAGAACCAAGGTATTGCATGGTCCTCGGACTCGAACCTATGGGGAAACCAACTACTTAAAAATTAAGTTTTGGACAGAACCAAGGTATTGTATGGTCCTCGGACTCAAACCTATGGGGAAACCAACTACTTAAAAATCAAGTTTTGGACAGAACCAAGGTATTGCATAGTCCTCGGACTCAAACCTATGGGGAAACCAACTACTTAAAAAGCTAAGTTTTGGACAGAACCAAGGTATTGCATGGTCCTCGGACTCAAACCTATGGGGAAACCAACTACTTAGAAAATCAAGTTTTGACAGAACCAAGGTATTGCATGGTCCTCGGACTCAAACTATGGGGAAAACCAATACTTAAAATCAAGTTTTAAGAACAAGGTATTGCATGGTCCTCGGACTCAAACCTATGGGGAAACCAACTACTTAAAAAGTTAAGTTTTGGACAGAACCAAGGTATTGCATGGTCCTCGGATTCAAACCTATGGGGAAACCAACTACTTAAAAAACTAAGTTTTGGACAGAATCAAGGTATTGCATGGTCCTTGAACTCAAACCTATGGGGAAACCAACTACTTAAAAATCAAGTTTTGGACAGAATCAAGGTATTGCATGGTCTTCGGACTCAAACCTATGGGGAAACCAACTACTTAAAAAGCTAAGTTTTGGACAAAACCAAGGTATTGCATGGTCCTCGGACTCGAACCTATGGGGAAACCAACTACTTAAAAATCAAGTTTTGGACAGAACCAAGGTATTGCATGGTCCTCGGACTCAAACCTATGGGGATACCAACTACTTAAAAAGCTAAGTTTTGGACAAAACCAAGGTATTGCATGGTCTTCGACTCAAACCTATGGAAAAATCAGCTACTTAAGGAGAATTCTAAGTCACTCAGTCCTCGGATCAAATACCAGAAAAGACTAAGGCTATGAAGGTCATTAGGAAGATGGCAAAACGCCTTATTACCCAATGACCCGCAGGGGCTGTTCATTTTGGGTTACATATCCTCGGATGATTACTTCCTACACAGCACCGAGCATTCAGCCATCATCTCGTTCAGTTTGGGGTACACAACCCTTTTTCAGGTCAGTCTTATTGTGCACGATAGTTTCAATAAGTTCATAATAACATCTTTTCTTCTTAGTAAGGGTTTCGGCCCTAAGTATCGTTTTCTCAGGTCAGCATTTTTATGCCAGACAGCTCTAATAAGCTCATAATAACATCTTTTTCTTTTTTTTTTCTTAGTAAGGGTTTCTGCCCTAAGTATCATTTGTTCAAATCGGCATTATTATGCTGGATAGTTTCAATAAGCGCAGAGTAAAGTCTTTTTATTAATAGGGATTTCGGCCCTCAGCATCGTTCAGAGTATAAAAATGAAAAGAAGTCATACGGTAGTACGTCCATTCACGGCATAACTATTGCAGGAAAGAAAGAATACATAGAATAAAACAATGGCAACTTTTATTAATGTAAAGAAGTAGTACAGCGTACAATGAAGGGCTTAAACAAGCCTATGTAGGAAACAAATTACAAGAACTAGAAAAAAAAAAAAAAAAAGCAACAAAAATAAGAAGTCTTGCTAAATTCTGCTCTAGTAGCTACCATATTGAGAGGAGGACCTCTTTTGATGGATGAGGAGAAGAAGAGGAAAAAGGAAAAGCACCAGGATGGATCTAGTGATGGGAAAGAAGAAGAAGGGGAGGCAAAAGGAGGCAGCAGTGAAGGAACAGAGGAAGAAGCAGGGATACTTAGTCCCTGCGTCAGCCCTGACTCCTAACACGCTGGTGCTATATTAGCTATGCTCATAAGAGAGCGGCTGGTACTGATAATGGATAACCCTAACTCAATCGCATCAAAAGCTTGATGCGATTAGCACCTACTTCGGATTTTGGCTGAAGGAGGATGGGAAGCACCTTGAGTCTCTGCCAACCCTGCCCTGACCGAGCCATCTTAAGCTTCGGAGGGACATAACGCTTCTAAGAAGGATGTGATCTTTTCATCTCCGCTTTTGCTTCAAACGTGTCACACTATAGGCTTTGGCTATGCTGATAAGGAAGACTATGAGCACAGCTTGAGGTTCGAGGCTTTAGGAAGGTTAAAGAGTCTTTACACGAAGGGAATACCCTCCCGTCTGGCTTCTTATATAGAAGGTAATTTCAGTGGCATTTAATCCGTACAGATTTCCAAGAAGATCTGCAAATGAGATAGCGTTTGTTCAACTCCCCAATGTCATCTATAACCGTCAGATTTGATCGGCCTCGTAGTGAAAGTCTATTAAAGATGCGCCTCGTACACTAAAACGGTAGGAGTGCCCAGTGTGAAAATCTAGACGAATGTCTCGTAACCCAGCGCATTTACTAAATAGATGAAGGGACACCAACACTTATGAAGATTAGAGCTGAACGAACTGTAATAAAGGCTAGGCATCGCCAAAACCCTCCTTTCTGACTAAGAGGTCGGACAGCAGGATTTTGAGGGGCTATTGTGGGGCCCAAGAATTTGTGGTCCTAGCCCATTTTTACATTGAGGCCCAAGGCCTGAGTCGAGGAGGGGTATAGCCGAGGACGTGTAATAAAAGTCCAAGTAGTCTTGAGATATGGTTGAGGATAATTTTGTCCTCGGCATATCCGAGGTCCCCCTGAAAGAAAGGGCAAGAATGGTATAGGAATAGTTTTTGGAAAAAATCTAAAATATCTATGTCAATAGAGAAGGGGACGCTGGATAGTATAACGACCAAGGACAAAGGGAAAGCTGCCATTACTGCCATTGAATGCTCTGCACCTGACAGAGCCATGCTCTTCAGCTTTTACAACCACCCCCAACCACTTTAGGTATGGGCTGATGGGACAAGTATCAGTCCTGGAAAGTCGATCCTACACGTGGACGTAGGATAAGGGATACAGGCTAATATAAAAGGAGAAGCAAGCAATCCGGAGAAGGGGTTGGGAAAAAAGGCCAAGAACCAGAGCCTCCCAGACCGCCTCAAGGAGAAAGACTCCTCGAGCGAACACGGTTTAATTCTGTATGAAAACCATGACTAACCACCGTCCGGTAATCGAGGCCTAGCCTTTCAAACCCACGCTCTACAAATGATATTATTTGGGCTTTTTTTATGTGCGAACCCAATACCATTTTGGGTCGTTACAAATTGAGTCCTTACATATTGTTTTTTAAAACTACAAAATTTAATGTATCAAACACCCTAAATTCTAAAATGTAAATGTAATTTTCCTTAAAAAAGTTTCTCCAAAATTTTGAATAGACAACATTCCAAGTGGAAAATTATTGAGTACTTCCAAATCAATATATCTATATATATAATAATAGGTGAAACTAAGAGAAACTCAAATTAGAATTCCAAATTAGAGTTCCAATTTTGCGTCATATGTCTTAAATTATTTATTCTTAAAAAGTTTTATTTCTTAATTTTAGAATCAAATGTGGGATCACATCATAAATATTCATCAAATTGAGTTATTAAGTACAAAAACTAAAGAGTCTAGAATAAATGAATCGTTAAAAAAAAAAAAGTACTTTACAATAATTAAAAAAAATAAAATGGAAAATTTACATTTTATACCTAATAATATCCTTACAAAATTTTTTAAAGAGTAAACAAAATATAAAAATGACTATTAATAGTATTTAAATATTATATATATATATATATGAATTATATTATGCATCTTATTGTATATCTTTAAGTGTATCTATGCATATGCATGGGGTTACAAGCAAGTTATAATAATATCATATTCACTCCTCTAACTATTACCTAATAGGAGAGATTATAACATAATATAATTCCAAATTATTGTACACTTTGAAAACCTCTCTAGTCCATCATATCATACACTTTTTATTTTAACTCTTATCTCTGATATGATACCCATATTATTTGATTAAATGATTTAATAGTTCATTGTACACTAAGTTATTAACCAACATATTTGATGGTCATATGATTTTATTAAAAAATTTAATAGATCCTTGTACACATAAATAATTATCTTATAGATTTGAAAATCATATGAATTATTTAGAATTATCTAAATAAAATAAAATTAAATTAAAGATAGAGTGATTTTAGTCATCCACGTATATTAATTTGTTACATGACATTTAAAATTTATATGATTTGTTTATAACAAATGAAAGAGATGAGTTTTAAACCGAAATTCTTTGCCACGAGGGACTTAAACACAGTCATTGACACAAAATTCTTGACAATTATGTGACTAATTTAGATAACGATGTGGGTTAAAAATGGAAAATCAACTTAACTTGAGACAACTAATTTGTATTGTGGACTAATGATAATCCATAATAAGAGATTTAAACAAGAACAAGCATATACGTAAAAAGTTATATTACTCAAGTATGTGAAAGGTGTTACAATTTTCCTATCAAGAACAAGCTCTTGAAGGTGTTGTAAAGCTCCCTTTTTCTCTTTGTGATTCTCACTCTAAGTTTTTAATTTCTTTTTTTGTGTCCCCCCACTTTTGTCCTTATCCTCCTTTATATTTGCCCTACTTCTACCCCAAGGATGTGTTGTCCCTCTACTACTGGAGATCTTTATGTTTGACCAGGCTCTTCCTTCCTTACTTTTATGATGAATAGAGACTTTTGGGGCTCTTTGCACTATTCAGGCCAGTCACTCAGTAATAAATGCGACTGTACCAGGTAGGTGAGCCTCATTAATGCGAGCGTGACTGTGGATTTATCGATAAGTTTCAGCAAGCTTCCTGGAACAATCTCTTACATTCCAGAATTTTTCCTTGGAAGCTTGATAGGTACTTCGTCTTTGTTGGCTCGATTAGAGTCTTGTCTTTAGATAAGGTTCTCGATGAGTTTCATCTTTGGATCCAAGGTGACATATTGTCTGATCCGTGGTCCATGGTTTGGCTCTTTTAGTGAGGCTTATCCTTAAGGTGGGCTAGCTTGTATAGGGCTTATTTTCACCCATGGCCCAATGTTATTTGGGCCCAAAAAACCATCTCCCTACAATAACTTAATTTGTCATCTAAACGAAAATAGGTAGATGGTCATTTTAGTTCAACCACTGGGTAATGGGTTGAACAAAGATTCTTGGGTTGGAAGATAAACTATATCATTTTATATATATGCTTATATCCAAAGAGTTTGTCACAACGGATTGATCCCAAGATTATTGCTATTTTTCCAATATTTTCCTCTATGCGTATGGAGCAAAGGCAAAACGGCAGGCAGGGAAAATAGGCTCAGGCCAATTAGTATGGATACATACAACTTTTACAAGTTCTTGGCCATTGAACAAGTTGTCCAATTTTCTTTGTATTAACTATCAAGCAATACTAGTCACAGTCATGTACCTGCGAGATGTGCGAAAAAATTTCACAATTTTTTTTTTATTAAGTGAAAAATGAAAATAGATAACTATACTTATAAGTGTTAGTCCCAAATCCTTTTTAAAATGGTGTGATTAGTTTCTAACAAAGTATAGTTCATACAATATATTAAAATTTCTAAATTAAGCTATCTATATTTGGTATTTGAAAGTGTTTTAAATTTAATAAAGTCTTTTTTTCAAAGAAATATAATGCATTTTGCATTCAATTATTATATAAGGTTGACATATTTTATAAATAATGTAATGTGTGGTTAGAATTTGTTTCTTATGCTCCTTTCAAACGATTCATCCTTTATATATCTTAAATGGCCTAAAAATGAAGCATTTATAATTAAATATCATCACTTATATTACCAAAAAAAAATTACAAGACTTTAATAATATAAGGAAAATGTAATTTTATCAAGAACCTACTAACATATGTTGAAAATGTGTCATAATTGTCAATGAAACAACTCATCTTTCTATACAAACTTGTCTCCCAAAGCATCATCAAAGTGGTCTAAAATGGACAAATGGAGCAAATTGGTTTGAAATGGACCGATAATGGTCCAAAGTGGACCGAAGTGGACCAAACTAGTCTGAAGTGGACCACAATGGACCAAGGAAACAAGGTCTAGTGGTTTATAAGTGCATGTCTGTGAGAGAGAGAGAGAGAGGTATTTGCAGAAGATGGAAATGGAGGGAATGCTTGGAGATGCATATTGATGAGAGGGGGAGAGAGAGAGAGAGCAGTTTGGACTTTGGAGTTAGGATGGTGCGTGAGCGCACTCAGTCAAGCCTTTTTTTCTCAACATTTTGGCAATAATAAATTATAATATATAATAATACTAAATTTTCAAAAATGCTAAATTAAATTTTATTTTGAATAATAATATATAATAATGAATTCTATAATTTCAAGAGTAAAAAAAATTATATGATTAAATGTGAAAATAAAAAATTTAACTTCATCGCAATTAAGTGTAAAGTATTGTTTTCTCAAAAAAAAAAAAAAAAAGTGAGTATTGTGTTTGGAATTTAATATAAACCAAAAGTTTAATTTGTTATTTTACCTATTTTCTCACCCAATTTTTTTTTGCAAACATGTTTGATTCTGGCGCCATAGATCCAATCTAGATCAGTGTTGGTAATTTTAATTTTAGGATATGGTCCAACCAGGTCAACCACGTTTCAATATATATATAACTGACTTCTCAGGTACATTCTCCAGTCATACCCATCTTTGTAACCAATATTATCATAGACATGACTAACGCAACTTGATGATTGAAGTCTATGTAAATGGTGTCAATGTCCTTGAAAGATTAATGACTGCTGTTTTTTCATTGAGGCCCATCTGGATTCCTTTATAAATTATAATGAGGACAATCCTAACCTAATATAAGGCTATGGTGGTGAAGTAGGACGACCATAGTTTTCTAAAGTTTAATAATTGTTGTCTCACAAAAGATGAGTTGTGGAAGATTCTTTGTTGTGGTGTTTAACTGTAATTTAAGAGGAGGCATTACGTATTGCTGAGAATCAAAGAGTATTAGAAGATTAAATAAAGCTCAATTGCCAACCTTGTTTCAATTAAATAGAATACTAAAATCAAATCTCCATAAGTGTGTGTGCTTGCTCTCGTGTGAGAGAGAGATGAGTAGGAAAGAGGGAGTCATCAGTTTTGAGTGTCTGATACAATTACAGTGGGCTGGACTAGCAGCAATTCGCATTGTCAATTTGACATTACACAATGTTGAACTTGAACACACTTCAACCAAACTTCTGTTGGTTCATTGAAACTAAAGTTGATGCATTCTTGGTATTTTCTACAATGAGAAAAATAGAATTTTGGGAAGCTTCACTGGCTTGCATAGCTTGGCGTTTGGCCTAATATTACTGTCTGGATTTAGAAAAAAGAGAGGGATGGGATAAGTCACTCAGTTTTTGGACTACTGGAAAGGTCTAGAAAGCAAAAATGACAAGATATCTTTCATCAAGATCCATTAGGGTCTAATCTTATGAGTGACCTACCACTTGTTTCATTGGTGCATACCCCCTTTGGAGAGGTTCAGGCCTTGAGCAATGAGTGTTGAACAGCTGTAGGGCCACACACACACACAAACAAAGGGGGTGGGGTACTTGCTATACTCTTTTGCTTGCATGCTAAATAGCAAGAGTTTACATGCTGCTTACTTGTTTGATGCTTGATATTACATACTTGTTTTCATGAGAGAGAAAAAAGAGATAGATTGGAGTCTTAGAAAATTTCAAAGTAGAGATAGGCAATAGAACAGAAAAATGTCCTTCCCATTGATTGTAGAAGTGGCACCATGATATACCTTTCAGTGGTCCCATTCTTAAATTGGAATAGGGTGTTAGGATTTGTTAGCAAAATGTAGATACAACTAGAACTATTAAGAGATTGAAGAAGAAAAAAATGAAAAGAATAATCCTTAATTTATTGCATTACATTTTGTCTTCAATTAATATACTGTTCAAGATTATTATTTTTTTGTTGTTGCATCTTTCAGTGCAGTACTAAGCTACATTCATCTGAAGGAGTAAAAAAAAAACACAATTAAAAAGTTTATTTATTTATTTATTTATAATAATTAAGCAGTATTAGTAATACAGTTGGTGGCCTTAGGACAAGTACTAAAAATATCAAACTACATTAATGAATATAGCAAATGCCTACAGTTTTAGGGGTTAAAGAATAGTGATAATCTTCTTCTTCTTCATTTTTTTTTTTTTTTTTTTTTTTTTTTTTTTTTTTTTTTTTTTTTTTGTTAATGTCAGTTTGAATTGCCACCACAACAACCAGAATGGCTTATTTGAATTGGTTGATGCTCAAACAAATCAAGTTAAATTTGTTTAAAACTTGAATTCATTTACATACTATATGATACTTTGACTCACTTTTTTTTGGGACAAAATGGGCTTCTACCATTTTCAGGCAAATTAATTAGCCTTTTGCCCTTCTTCCCAAACTAAATAGGAAAATACCCCTCTTTTGAAAATCGAGTTTTTCAAAATCGATTTAAGCTCTATAGTAACGTTTTCAAAGACCTATAGTGACGTTTATAAATGTCACTATAGGTCCTTAAAAACGTCACTATAGGGCTCCAAATTTTTTTTTTTTTAACTCGATTTTGAGAAACTCGATTTTCAAAAGAGGGGCATTTCCCTATTTAGTTTGGAAAGAAGGGCAAAAGGCTAATTAATTTGTCCAAAAAGGACAGAAGCCCATTTTGTCCCTTTTTTTGTCGTCTCTTTAATTTTATTCAGATTACAAGAAATTAAGCCTTTCTCTATTCCATTTTTGGAATAAAGAAGAAGGTTAAGCTTAATTAACACAAGTTTACAACTGTACAGAACATGAATTTCAGCACATGATCAGTGAATGAGGACAAACCAGTGTGCTAATTAACCAAAGACAACCCATTCCCAAGGAACAAGGAATGGAATCCAGTGTTAATTATCTGTTAATTAATTCATATTTTAATTGTAAATCATCATGCAACTTGCATAAGTATTTATTTGTAGGGAAAGGTATTATTAATTCCTCTCTTAGTCAATCCTAATATATATAAGGCTAATGTGTAGAATGACTAATGATGGCATAAATGTTATGTTTTTATACATGTTACGGAACGAGTTTTTATTCTATTTATATTAAAAAAAAAAATTAAAAAAGAAGAAGAAGATGAAGAAGAAGAAGGTCATTTCCGTATAATCTTGTACTCTTCTTCCCAATTTAGATATTCTTGTTGGGTTCCTAAGATATTGTGCATAAACTGTTGGATGAGACTTCGGAAATTTTAAGTTCCAAAAATAATACTTTACAAGATTGATTAAAAATATATTTTTAGGGTCAATTGGATTCTTACAACAAACCAACTATTAACATAACACGTACTTGGACTTTAGAGATTTAGATAATATCGTATACTGTATTTTATATGAATTCGGAGTTATCATTCAATTTCAAATGGCCAATGCCATGGATCCAAATTTCTCCAAAGAGTAAAAATTTGAAATTCACAAGAACCCATCACATGTTAATGTAAACGTTAAATTCTAATTCAACTATTCTAGATATATAGTCACTAAACAATCAGTAAATAATTTATTTTCTCTCTCTTGCTAGGATCCTGCATAATATTTTCTTTTCCTTGTGATTTAGAGAATCCTTAGTGACAAAAGAAGGATTGTGAGGTTCTAGAATCAATTAATTAGGCATCATTATGCTAAGAGTATTGTAGCACATCCTAGTATTTTTAATGTAAATGTTCATATTAAATCCCCTCTTTCAATATATAAAATTATAAAATTAAATACTAAAAAATGCACCGTTCTAGTTGTAGGTAAAGCTTCACATCCTTTCCTCATGCAATGTGATGCTCAGTTTTCGATGCCCAAAAAAAAAAAAAATATATATATATATATATATATATATAAATTTCAAACAAGAAGTCCCTAAAGTCATCTTGAATGCGCGTGAGGTTTATTCATTATTGTTGAATCTTCAATATATTCTAACCTCTATCATTTATATGTTTTAGAGTAATGTTAATGAGTGTCCTTAGAACAATTGTTAATGATGATGCTGGAAATAGTACCACCAATGAGTTCACACGTTCCTCGTACGATCAAATGGCACCTGCACAACGAAAAGGAATAACCTAGCAGAGAGTACCGGTGTGGTACCGGCCAAACACCCTCCGAAGGTCAAGTTAGAAAATATTCTCACTGCTCTAGAGTGCTAGAGAGGGTAAATTATGCGTACCTCCTTTTGTGAGGGTGCTTGGGTTTTTATAGCAGTAGATGGTTGACCTCTCTTCCTTGGAGTAGAAGTCTTTTCCTTATAGGAGTCTTCTTGAGCGTATTTTACGGGATTCTTTCCATATAGGAGTCTCTAGGTTCCTTGAAACGCGGGGGGGCGAGTTATTTTATTTATATATGTAAACACGCAGATCAATCAATCTGTAGACTGACGCCGTCAGCTTAGGTTAACCCCGTCTGCCCAAGTCTATCCCGTTTGCCCAATTTTACCTCCGTCACTCTTCAGGATGCCCAGTTTTATGTGTTCTTCCTATATTCCTCCGTCAGCCTTGGAGAAATGCCCTCGGTATAGCTTCATCCCGTCACGCTTGTCCAGCTTGGACCGTCACTCTTGCCTGACTAATTTTATCCTCATCACTTGCCCCCTACTCCATACCTCCGTCAGACTTTATACTGATGGGTTATGGAGTTCGTTTTATAGGGATATCGTTCGCGTGGATCTTGTGCATTTAATGCCTTGGACAGGTGGCTTGCTCCTACTGGTTCTGCATTTCGACGAGACGTCGCCTCGTCTTCCGCGCCATTTTTTTTATATATATAAGCAGCACCTCCCCTCATTTTTCACTATTTCATTCTTGCTGATCTTGTGGAGAGAAAGACCGTCGCCCTTCTTCGTCGGCTTTACTTCCGTCGGCTTATCTGTTGCTGTCTTTTAGAGTCGTCCAGAAGGCCTCCATACCGGTAAGTTTTCATTTTCTCTTCCCTTCCTTCTTCTTTTCCCTTTTTTATTTTGCCTCATTGGTATGGTCGTCAGCCTAGGTACTTAGCTTAAACCCGTCACTTGTAGGTAGTCAGATGTCAAGTAACGCGTCTTGTGAGGAGTCGTCAGTCCGCGAAGGAGCGGGCTACGACGAAACCTTTGGTTCTGGAGATGAGTCAGACTTCTCCCTTCCGTCAGAGAGAGGGTCGTCAGCCCAATCTCCTAACGACGATAGGAGTTTTGCCGAGGGAGATGAGTATGAGGGAAGAGGGGATGGAAACGGCGAGGATGGAGTGGATGTTGACGGAGAGGATAGTGACGGGGATGAGAGATCCAGTGAAGGAACCTCAGAGGGTCCTGGAGATAGCCGTCCCTTCATCCTTCCTGAGGATTGGGCCGTCAACAAATTTTCGCCTGGGATGAGCGATAAAGTTTTTAGGGAATTACGGGTTCGTTACCAAATCCCAGACCACATCCCCCTCCGTCTCCCTTCAGAGGATGAGAGGTGTTACTCCGGGACGACAGCTGACGTTGGTATGTATGATGCCATATTTGCTGCGGGTCTGAGGTTACCGTTGACGGCTCTACACCGTCAACTCGCTGACTTCCTTGGAATATCCGTCACCCAGATCGCCCCAAACGCCTGGAGGACTTTTATAGGAGCTGAAATTCTTTGGGGCAGTCTAAGTGGAGGACACCGTCAGCTCACATTAGAAGAATTCTTTTATTGTTATAGGCCTCACCACATCGCCTCGTCTAAGGGGACGTATCATTTTAATGCCCGGGAGAAAGGGCTAAGGCTAGTGTCCGATATGCCAGACTCCAATAGGAACTGGAAGAGTCGATATTTTTTCGTTGAGGGGACGGATTGGGTTTGCCGTCAGGAGGAGTGGGCGACGATGCCCCGTGGTTATTTTGACAATACCTGGGCCTTCGTCAGGGATTCAGGTTAATCCCGTCACCTATGAGGCTTGTGTGTTTTTTGAGGCGACGCTAACAATACTTTATTTCTTTCAGCTTATACCCGTCCGCGCATAACTGACGAGCAGGAGGGGTTCATCCAACGGATTCTGGAAATTCCTTTGGAAGAACGTAAGTGCAGGGATTTGATCACCCTTGACACCCTTCACTTATACTGTGGGGGTCCAGATCCGTCAGCGGAAGCTCGAAGGTTGGAAGAGTTTGCACGCCGACTAAGTAAGCTTTTATTTATCCCGTCAGTTTTATCCCTCCGTCATCTGCCCCAACGGTGTTTTTTGTGTTGTAGAAATGGACTCTGCGAAGCAAAGGATAAGGGCTGCCGCAGCTCGTCAGAAGGAGGAGAGAAAAAATAAGGAGGCAGCAGGGGAGGCCTCGTCAACTCCAAAGGTCGTCGCCAAGGTGACGAAGAGGAAGCCTGACGGTGATGACAGCCGTCCCTCAAAGAAATCTGCCGTCACTCCTAGGGACGAACCATTGAAGGAAAAGTCCCTTCCCAAGCTCAGTCATGGTGCGGGCAAGGGGGTGATGACCTCCGCCGGTCCCGTCAGCGAGGGCCCCTGCCGTCTCCTGACTCACAAGGATTATGCCGTCGGGGAGGTTGGGTCCCTGATAAAACCGACGGACATTGAACCTTGTGACCAGGTGGGGACGGAGGAATTAGGGGCGTCAGCCCTTTTTGACCTCACCAGGGTATGTTCACTAAAATTTTGTTTGGAGAAGCTTTGCTTTGCTTTGGTATACTTTTCAACTGACGGATATGTTTTCTTAGGCCTTGGTGCGTGTCAAGGCTCTTCAAGATCGTTGCGCGGCGAAGGAGGGGGTCGTCACTCGAGTTCGAAATCATAATACCAACCTGATGAACCAGCAAGGTCAGTATAAGGAGGCCGTCCGTATCCTCAACAAGGAGCTGCAGGAAGTTAAGGAGAAGCTGACGGAAGTCAGTAGTCAGAATGATAAACTCCAGAAAGAGGTGACGGCTCTAGGTGAAAAACTGTAGACGGCGGGGGCTGACGCGATTAAAGATTTCAAAGTGTCGCAGCCCTTCTTTGACTCGTGTGGTGAATATTATGGCACCGGGTTTGAAGATTGCCTTCAGCAAGTTGCGTCGGCCTACCCGGAGTTGGATTTATCCGGGATCACCATGGATGACGGAGACAACAGCTTCCGTCAGCCTACTCCGAGGCGCGACGATAGTGTCATCTTAGCCCAGCCTGCTGCCAATCCTGCTGCTTCTGATTCTCCTGCCGTGACTGTGGATGTTGAAGACCATCGGACTAACGGCAAGGATGCTGACGTTCCTGCCCCTTAGCTTTTATTTTGTATTTTGGTCATGTATAAGATAGTTGTTTTGGAGAACAATTGTAACTTTAAACAATTTTTAAGTGCTCCCTTTGTTTCCTTCGGGCTTTTGTTTGTGTTCTGCTGTGTTTAATTCCTGTTGCTTTTATATTCCTTTGTCAAAGGTGGCCTTAGACGAAACTTTGGTAATTATTCCCGTCTACTTCAATCGCGTCAGCTATTTTGAACTGTTGGAAGCCCCTGTTAGCATGATGTCATGCCTAGGCTCCAAGCTCCGTCGGCTTGGTGACCGTTGGTTTACAGCTTTTGCTTTTGGTTTCTGTTTTCAGGTCGTCAATCTTTTAAATCCGTCACTTTGATGACTTGTTATTGTATGCCCTGGTTTGAGGGCTACGTCCATATGACGATTGCTTCATCTAATAGTCGTCAGCTTTTTTAGCCTTTAGCCTTTTCCTACCGTTATTTTTATGATGTTCTTGACATCTTTTTGCCCGTCAGTTTTTTAAGCCTTGGTGTATTTTAACACCTTCATTGGTCCTTAGTTTTTTAGGACTTCGTCCACATGATAATTGTTTCATTTTTTGGATCGTCGGCTTTTATATTTTCCGGACCGTCGGCCTTAGCTTTAAATGTCTTTTGACATCTTTTTTTTTTTTTGGCCCGTCGGCTTTTTAAGCCTTGGTGTTTTTAACACCGTTGGTCCTTGGTTTTTTAGGACTCTGTCCGTACGATGATCGTTTCATCTATTGGACCGTCGGCTTTTTATATTTTCCGGACCGTCGGCCTTAGCCTTAAATGTCTTTTGATATCTTTTTTGGCCCGTCAGCTTTTTAAGCCTTGGTGTATTTAACACCGTTGGTCCTTGGTTTTTTAGGGCTGTCCGTACGATGATCGTTTCATCTATTGGACCGTCGGCCTTAGCCTTGATGTCTTTGACATCTTTTTGGTCCGTATGTGATGGACTTAGCGGTTTTGGCCGCGAGCTTAATAGATCGTAGAAAAAATACATTTCAGTAATTTCTGAAAAACTCCTCTTATTACCACGCATTCGAATAAAAGTAATTAAAACCAAATCCTGCCCCTTGGGCTAAAAAGAAGAATTGTTGCAAAAAGATTAAAGTAAATGATAGTTCTGAGGAGTGAGACTAAATCTTGCTGGAATGTAAAATAAAATAAGAGAAAATTGAACTTCGTGCTGTCGCTCCTACTGGTAGTATTTTCGTAGGTGCTCGGTGTTCCATGGGTGCGGCAGTTTCTTTCCTTCCAACGTCTCTAGATGGTACGTGCCTTTCCTCTGCCACGACGTGACTCTGTAGGATCCTTCCCAATTGGGGCCGAGTTTCCCTTGTGTAGGGTCCCTAGCGGCGCCCATGACCTTTCTAAGAACAAGGTCTCCAACCTGGAAGTCCCTGTGTCGAACCCGGGAGTTGTAATGTTTAGCCATACGGTCCTGGTACCGAGCGAGCCTTTGTTCTGCTATTGCCCTAATCTCGTCTATTAGGTCCAGCTGTAGTCGCATAGCTTCGTCATTTTTGTTTTCGTCGTGGTTGTGCACTTTGTAGCTTGTGAGTCCCACTTCTGCTGGAATGACCGCTTCGCCTCCATACGTCAGTCGGAATGGTGTTTCTCCTGTGGGTGTCCTTGCTGTCGTCCTGTAAGCCCATAATATGCTTGGCAATTCATCGGGCCATATACCCTTTGCCCCCTCGAGCCGAGTCTTGATAATCTTAAGCAAGGATCGGTTCGTTACTTCGACTTGACCATTAGCTTGAGGGTGGGCGGGGGAGGAATAGTGGTTCTTTATTCCTAGTTGCGAGCAGAAATCTCGGAAGGGGTCGTTGTCGAATTGTCGTCCGTTGTCCGAGACGAAGACTCTAGGAATGCCAAACCTGCATATGATACATCTCCAAACAAAGCTTCGTACGTTTTTCTCCGTTATTGTGGCCAAAGCTTCGGCTTCCACCCATTTTGTGAAATAGTCGATGCCTACCACCAGGAACTTTAGCTGTCGTGCCGCTGTAGGGAAGGGTCCCATAATATCTAAGCCCCACTGTGCGAACGGCCATGGGGCCGTCATTGGGGTCAGCTCTTCGGTTGGTTGCCTAATAATGTTGCTGAACCTTTGGCACTTGTCGCAGGCCCTGACATAGGTTTCGGCGTCCTTTTGCATGGTGGGCCAATAGTACCCTGCTCGCACAAGTTTGTGCACCAACGACCTGGACCCTGAGTGGTTTCCGCAGATTCCTTCATGCACCTCTCTCATGACGTAGTCTGCCTCTTCCATACCCAAGCATCTTAAATATGGTCGGGAGAAACCTCTTTTGTAAAGGACGTCTTTTATTAGGACGAACCTCGCTGCCTGGACCTTAAGTCTCCTTGCGGCTTCCTTTTCGTCCAGGTAAGACCCCGTCTCTCAAGTATGAAACTAACGGCGTCGTCCAGCTTCTGTCGGAGCATATTTCCTGCATGTTGTTGAGGTCTATTAGCGGAGAAAGCTGTATGAAGGAGAGTACATTACCAGGGATGATCATTTGTTCTGCTGAGGCGGCTTTCGCGAGGCGGTCGGCTCGCTCGTTTTCTTCTCTAGGAATTTGGACAACTTTAGCTTCTAGGTCATCCACTCTCGCCTTTACTTCAGCAAGGTACTTCTTCATCTTTTCGCCCTTGCACTCATAGTCTCCATTTATTTGATTAGTTACGACCTGTGAATCGCAGTAGACGACTACCCTCGCGGCTCCTGCCGCTTTGGCGAGGTCGAGCCCTGCTATCAGAGCCTCATACTCTGATTGATTGTTGGTGGCAGGGAAGTCGAGACGGACCATGCATTCAATGGTGTCTCCTTCGGGCGATAATAGCACAATGCCGGCCCCTGCGGCTTGTTTGTTGGATGACCCGTCCGTATATATACTCCATTGAGGGGACTCTGCTGCCCCCTTGTCTTCATCATGAGTGAACTCAGCTATAAAGTCGGCGACGACCTGTCCCTTGATGGCAGTCCGTGGGCGGTATTGAATATCAAATTCGCTCAGTTCTATGGCCCATAATGCCAATCGTCCCGCGGCCTCGGGACTGCTCATTGCTCGCCTCAAAGGTTTGTCAGTCAGGACGTTCACTGTATGGGCTTGGAAGTACGGTTTGAGCTTGCGGGCTACCGTAATCAGTGTAAAGGCAAGTTTTTCCATGGGCGGGTATCTTTCTTCGGCCTCATGGAGCGCTCGGCTCGCGTAGTACACGGGCTTTTGCACTTTCTCTTCTTCTCTGATCAAGGCCGCGCTAACTGCCGCGGGGGAGACGGCTAGATAGAGAAAAAACTCTTCTCCTGGCTGCGACGGGCTGGTGGGGAGGAAAGGTAAGCCTTCAATTCTTCGAACGCTTGCTGGCATTCGTCAGTCCACTCGAAGGATTTCTTCAATGTTCGGAAGAAGGGTAAACACTTGTCCGTGGCCCTTGACACAAACCTGTTTAGTGCCGCTATCTTTCCGTTGAGGCTCTGCACCTCCTTCACATTTCTTGGGGGTGCCATATCCAGGATGGCCTGGATCTTGTCCGGATTTGCTTCGATGCCCCTCTGAGACACCATGAATCCTAAGAATTTTCCTGCCGTTACTCCAAAGGCACACTTTCTTGGATTGAGCTTCATATTGTAGGAGCGAAGTGTGTCGAATGTTTCTTTGAGATCTCCTAGATGATCTTCCTCCCTTCGGCTCTTTACCAACATGTCGTCCACATAGACTTGGACATTCCTCCCAATCTGCTGCGCGAACATTTTGTTCATGAGTCTCTGGTACGTTGCGCCTGCGTTCTTCAGGCCGAAGGGCATCACCTTGTAACAGAAGAGGCCTTGGCTGGTTACGAACGACGTTTTCTCTTGATCGGCTTCATGCATTCGGATTTGGTTGTACCCTGAGAAGGCGTCCATGAAGCTCAGCAGCTGGTGTCGAGCCGTAGAATCTACTAGGATGTCGACCCTCGGGAGGGGGTAGCTATCTTTGGGGCAGGCCTTATTGAGATCGGTGAAGTCCACGCACATCCACCATTTCCCGCTCGCCTTCTTGACCATTACCACATTTGCTAACCAGTCGGGATAGTATACTTCTCTGATAAAACTTGCTTCCCGCAGCTTTCTGACTTCTTTTGCTACGGCTCGGTCTCGCTCGGGGGCAAACACTCTCTTCTTCTGTCTAATAGGTGGAAAGGCGGGCGATACGTTCAACCTATGCACCATGACTGAAGGATCTATTCCCAGCATATCTTCATGATCCCACGCAAATACATCTCGATTGCGTCTGAGGAAGGTTATGAGCTCCTGACGGATCGTGGTGTTAGCGAGCGTTCCAATTTTGGTCGTTCGGCTAGGATCGGAACTGTCAAGGGGTATCTCTTCCAACTTTTCGACCGGCTCTGTTGCCGTCCGGCGCTCTTCTATGCTTAAAGCCTGAACCTGATCCTCCATCTCCATCATGGCTACGTCGCATTCGCGTGCGGCCATCTGACTTCCGCGCAGTTCACCTACTCCGTAATCAGTCGGGAACTTTATCATTAGGTGGTAGGTGGAAGTTACTGCCTTCCATGAGTTGAGCGTGGGTCGCCCGAGGATAGCGTTGTAGGCTGATGAGCAATCGACTACCAGGAATGTCACGTCCCTGGCTATCTGTTGAGGGTAATCACCTACGATGACGGATAATGTGACTGCGCCCAATGGGAATACCCGGCTCCTGCCAAAGCCAATGAGCGGGGCGTTGGTTGGGATCAACCGCTCTCTGTCGATCCTCATTTGCTGGAACGCTGTATAGTATAAAATATCCGCTGAACTGCCATTGTTGACCAGCACCCGGTGCATGTTGTAGTCCCCCACACGCAGGCTGACGACGAGCGCATCATCATGTGGATGGTGAAGGCGTCGCGCGTCTTCCTCTGAGAATCCGATTATGGGACCTTCTCTCCGTGCTATCTTCGGCACGACTCCCGTCAGCTGAACATTTTGTACCATCCGAAGATAGGTCTTGCGGGCTTTCTTGGATGACCCAGCGGCAGCCGCTCCTCCTACGATCATCCTGATATCCCCGATCGGAGGCCTCGGTCGCTCATTGTCCCGTCGGGGGTGTTGGTCTTGTGCGGGGGGATCTGCTTTATCCTTGCTAACGAATCTCTGCAGCTTTCCTTGTCTGATAAGGGCCTCAATCTACTGCTTGAGGTCATAGCAATCAGCAGTGTCGTGGCCGTGGTCGCGGTGGAAACGGCAATACTTATCCCTGGAACGTTTGTTGGGGTCGCTTTTCAGTTTTCCGGGGAACGTCAGAGCCTCTTCGTCCTTGATTTGCATAAGGACTTGATCTACTGGGGCTGTTAGCGGAGTGAAGCTCGTGAACCTTCCCCCCATGGGTCTAGGGCGCCTTTCTTCCCTCCGGTCTCCTGTTCTTGTCTTCTTTCGGCTTTGGTCCTGCCGATTGTCTTCCTGCCGTTCTCTTTTCCTTGGCTTCTCTTCTCGAGCCAACAGCGCATCTTCAGCGTTCATATACTTTGTGGCGCGGTAAAGCACTTCCGACATGGTCTTAGGGTCGTTTTTGTATAGGGAAAACAAAAACTTTCCCTTCTTCAAGCCATTCGTGAATGCCGCAACAAGGATCTTATCGTCGGCTTCGTCGACTGAGAGTGCCTCTTTGTTGAAGCGGGAGATGTAAGCCCTTAAAGTTTCATCTTCTCGCTGTTTCATGCTCATCAAGCACGCTGTAGACTTCTTGTATCGATGGCCTCCAATGAAGTGTGCGGTAAACTGAGCGCTGAGCTCTTTGAAGGTGCTGATGGAGTTTGATGTCAGTCGGCTGAACCAAATTCTCGCTGCGCCCTTCAGCGTTGTAGGGAAGGCCCTACACATGATGGCGTCTGCTACTCCTTGAAGGTGCATTAGGGTCTTGAAGGTCTCCAGGTGGTCCAGCGGGTCCTTGACCCCGTCATAACTGTCTATCTGGGGCATGCGGAATTTACTTGGTAAAGGGTAGGAGTTGACGGTGGCGGTGAAAGGCGAGTCAGTTCGGTTGACAAGGTCGTCCAGGTCGCTTGACACTCGTCCCTTGAGAGCATTCATCATAACCTCCATTTGTTCCTTCATGGCCTGCATCTCCGCGATAACAAGTGGCGGAGCAGTTTCTGCGAGGGAGGGGATGCTCGTGTTCTGCCGTTCTGGTTTGCTCGGGGCGTTGCTGGCCTGGGGCCCTTCCTGATTTCTCCTGTCGTCGCTGGTTCCCTCTTGATCTGCTCCTTGGTTGTTTGGGGCTGCATTCATCTGTCTCAGTTGCTCTTCTAGGTTGTTGTTTTGTTTGGTGAGGCGCTCTACGGCAGCTGCGAGTGTCCTCACCTGTCTTTCAAGAGCAGTCGTAGGGGTTTCTTCTTCTTGAACGTCGTTGGTAGTCGCCATTGAGCGAGTGAGTACCATGTAACTCTTTTGTCTAGGAAGCGAGAATGTGCTACGGCTTCCCACAGACGGCGCCAACTGATGATGTTGGAAATAGTACCACCAATGAGTTCACACGTTCCTCGTACGATCAAATGGCACCTGCACAATGAAAAGGAATAACCTAGCAGAGAGTACCGGTGTGGTACTGGCCAAACACCCTCCGAAGGTCAAGTTAGAAAATATTCTCACTGCTCTAGAGTGCTAGAGAGGGTAAATTATGCGTACCTCCTTTTGTGAGGGTGCTTGGGTTTTTATAGTAGTAGATGGTTGACCTCTCTTCCTTGGAGTAGAAGTCTTTTCCTTATAGGAGTCTTCTTGAGCGTATTTTACGGGATTCTTTCCATATAGGAGTCTCTAGGTTCCTTGAAACGCGGGGGGGTGAGTTATTTTATTTATATATGTAAACACGCAGATCAATCAATCTGTAGACTGACGCCGTCAGCTTAGGTTAACCCCGTCTGCCCAAGTCTATCCCGTCTGCCCAATTTTACCTCTGTCACTCTTCAGGATGCCCAGTTTTATGTGTTCTTCCTATATTCCTCCGTCAGCCTTGGAGAAATGCCCTCGGTATAGCTTCATCCCGTCACGCTTGTCCAGCTTGGACCGTCACTCTTGCCTGACTAATTTTATCCTCATCAGTTAATAAATTATATTAAAAAAAATTTAACACCACTTTCATTGGAAATATAACCAGCTTACAAAAAAAATTAATTGCTTTATTATTTACCTATGCAAATGTTTCTAAAAATAGTTATTAAATCAATACCCATATATTATTCATTAACATTTCCCTATGTTTTAATTTAGAGAGAGAATAAAAAAAATTGAAATAAGAAAATTATTAGATACTCATAATCTTAGTTTTAGAATACAACAATGTGATTACTTTATTCTTTCAAATGAATAATAAATCTTACCATTCAATTTATTAATACAACTCACTATTATATAAGAAAAATGAGTGCTATACAGTCTCTACTACTCTTCTCTAATAATACTAATAGTTTCTCTTCAAGAGTTATGTCAAGAATTGCCCAAAATACAACTCACTAAATAAATTATCAAGCTATTAGAGCACCAAAACTAGGACAAAAATATTTTGATTTGTACAACCACCACATCATCAAGATTCAAGGAATCATTTGCAATTCTAGCAAAATGGTAAAGGATCACAGCAAACGCATTCTCATGGGAAATCCACTAATAATGAGCTCTGCAAATCCTTAAAAGTTAAAGATTAAAACTATTACCTACATCCAAATCCCTAGAGAAGGCTACAGCTAAATAAACTATTACAATGTTCCAAATCATTTCCTTGCTAGAGAAGAAGTATTAAACAAACCGGCAATTTCTTATAAGAACTCTATCCAATTAGAAAACTGAGCTAGACTGAGACTCTGAGACAACAATTAAGAGTTCTAAAACAGATTTCCCATCAAATCAAACCTCAGATTACCTATGGTAAGCATTTGATACTTTTTTTTTTTCTTAATTCAAAAATGGGGTTTTTAGTATAGACTCATCAACCTCATACTACATGACAACAATAAGTAATATCATGTATATTACTAGAACGTTGGCTATTGCTTAAACCATTCAGCAAGTGAAGCAATTCGAGATAAGCATTTGATACCTAAGTTGAATGATTGGTGAGAGAGAAAATTGAAAATGGGTTCACGGGTTAAAGATGTGTAGGAAATGAGTTGTTCATTGGTGGGGCAGGTGGTGGCAAATGCCAAGTGGGGTTCACAAAGGGCCTTGATTGACCACACAGAAGATAGTTCACGGGTGCTACATATATCACATAAAATAATAAAAATAACACTTTCGGACAAAAATCAGCACCATTGTAATTTGTAAGAGAAAAATATTTAGAAAACAAAAAAAATGAAATGCAGTAAAAACAAAATAGAGGACAAATGAGCATTGAAAAGCCACAAGAAATGGATGCCAAATAAGATCTTCTCTCCTCTTCTCATCCACAAAAGAGATTCATTCCATGTCATCATATTCTTGGTAACCATTTGCAACCACAAATAAAGATGTTACTTTACCAGAGAAAATTTGAAACCACAAATTAAGATTTTACTTTTTTGGCAATAGTTGGTGTGTGGGGGCACTTGCAACTAGAGGTGGTAATTTCTTTAGCCGGACGATATATATGTGACTTGAAAGGTACATCACGTAAATGCCAAGAGTGAGGTGTAAGGTTGATTGAGGTGGCTTATAATATAAAACGTGATAATTACATATATATATATATATATATAATGTGTGAATGAGATATTCAATATTATGTAAGTTGAAATCTTTTTTTTTTTTTTTAAGATAAAAATATGAAATTATTATTGAAAATGTGACTTTATAATTTTATAATTTCATATTTTGAAAACGCAAAAAAATGCGTAAAAAATGTGTAACAAGAATTAACTTATCATATAACTATATAAATTAAAGATAACAAAGCTATTGAGTTATTCTCAATGAAATTATCTAGTGATTTAAAATTTTTTTTTTTGGACACCATAATGCATCGGTAGGTGAGCAAATAGTGACATATGAAACCAAAAGCATTAAAAACATTATATTATCGAGACTACGGACCGAAGGGTGAAATAGAAAAGCATATTAATTGCAAAGTTTTCAAGGTTCAGATGTTTTGGGGGGCCACAAAAGTGTTAGTGTAATTTCAGCCACTTATTAGAGGACCACTGGGGGCCACTGGCCCATTGCCTCTTGTTTTCATCCAATTCCTAGGGTCCTCCTACTCCTACGTATAACTCCAACGTGCTACGAGGGTTTACTAATTGTGTTTCATATAATGACATTGTTAACCCTTATTATTGATTGTTTGCATCTTCACGTTATTGGAATGCATGTCTTTTTGGGGGAGTTGGAAGTATAAATTTCTCGTACGTAATTGTACTGAAAAATTAATCAAGAGCAGCTCATTGCTTAGCCAAATGGGGTCTTAATAATAGGTGGCAGGAGTTTGTCAATGAAATGTCCTTACCTGAATAATTTGTGAATGTGATCAAGAATAATGCTTTGAATTGTATTCTGTAACGTTGTTTTCCAATGAAGCATGCTTGGATTTTCAAAAAAATAAAGAAAAAAAATAAATAAATAAATAAGCCAAAGCATTGCATATCAAAAGCCAATGTTTAGACAGAAATTACATAAATTTTAATTAAAACCCTCTAATGACAAAACATTGGTAATTTCCACTTTCTATGCTTTTTATTTTTATTTTTATAATATAGTAAAATTTCAACATATAAAATCCATTCCATGATGATTACTTTATATCATCAAGCCAAGACACTAATTGATTTTTAGTGTAAACGGGATTCAAACCACAAATCTTTTATTTGATAACAAAAAATTTTATAAGTTGAACTAACTAATCTACTTCTACATTCTATTTTTAAATCACTGTATCCTAGAAATTCTTGGGTGAATACCGTGAATGAGTTCTTTTTTTTTTTTTGTCTTGTTCCACTGAGCAAAATTTAAATCTACAACTTGACTGGATTTCATTTCGTTCTTTACCTCTTAATCAAAGCTAAAAGTTCAAGAGACAAGAATGACTCTCACAATCATCTATGATCTTAACATTTCCACTTCTTAATATATACTTTGACATTCAAACGTTGGAAGAGAAACCGCTGGCTTACCTATGAGATTATTATTGTAATGTCCTAACAAAATGGAAAATCTTATCCAGTTGTTCGGTTGTTCCAATAATGGTGTTGTGATGATTACTTTTTATATGATTCCTTGTTCTGTCATCTGTGCATTTGGAAATGCATAATTCCCTACCCCACATTTTATATATATATATATATATATATATATATATATACACACACACACGAAAACAATTCATGTTTTTATTCTAGAGTGGAAGAATATGGACAAGGTTTTGTCACAAATAATGCTACAAGAATTATGGGCAGTTAGACAAGCTTTATTAATTGTTTGGGAACTTGGATACAAATTTATAGACCTGTAAGTTGATTCTAAAATTGTGATATGTTGGTTAATATCAAATGAGATTACGGCTCTGGCTATAGCTCTATTAATTTGTGATTGCAAGCCCCTACTAAGCAGAGCGTGGACTGTCCTACTACATCACATCTTTCATAAAGCTAACAACATTGCAGATGGCCTAACCAAGAGAGAAGTAATGCAAAGAAGCAGCCTAGTGGAATATGCACAATGTCCAACTTTTGTAACTAATCCCTACATATGGGATCTTTTGGGAAAAAAAAAAAAGCATTCCTAGAGTGTTCCTTAACATCCTTGACCTTTAACGCTAGACTTTGTCCAAAAATGACTAATGGACCAACTTTTGTAACTACTACTTAATCAAATAAAACATCTCCTTTTTCTACCCAAAAAAAAGGAAAAAGAAAAAAAAAATTAATATATAACATTTTATGCAAAGCAAGAAAGGGATAAGCTGAAGCCAAATTCTTACATGACATAACTGAAGAAATCGGCAAACAGGCTAATAGATTTTTTGTCCCAAACCAAGTAATTATGTTAGTCGGTTGGTTGAATTTACTGCCTATTTTATATGAAAGTACAAAAAAGATGAAAGAGAGAGATGGGAGAGAAGAGAGAGAATGCGCTGATAGGATAATTTATATTATTTTACTGGGTTGAATGTAAAAATAAAAACTGAGATATTGAGTGTATTGTTAGATGAGTTGGTAAAATAGATAAAGTAGTGTTTGAGAATGTAAAATAGGTATTTTTTTACATCACCCATTGCTAGTGCAATGTACCAACTGACTATAGCTAGGTTGCAAATATTTTTAGGTATAACAACCTGGCTGGAGCATGATTTTATGAGTTTGGTGGCTAAAATAGCAACCAAGGGGTTTTTACACCACCAATGCTAGTGCTCTAAAGTTCTGGAAAAATGATAAGGAATGACCCATTATCCTTTAAATAAATCCATGTAGTCTTAAATTCAGAAGAGCAATCACTAAAAGACTCATCAAATGACTCCTCATGGTACTTGATGGCCATGGTTGCAACATCCACAAAACAAAAATTAGGAGTGAACTCTTTTATACAAGAATTTCAAACTCACTACAACAAAGGCAGGGGCAAATCCAAGAATAAGGATTGTCGACGCTCGGCCTCGATTAGGACGAAAGCGGAAAAAACTACCACCGTTGTCGCGGGCCCTTGTTCGACCACCCACCATGGCGATAGCTCTCGCGTGCACGTGGCCCCATTGGAGGGTCCCTCTCGATAATGGCGATGGTGTGCTTCGCGAGGAGTTTCGGGTGCTCTCTCTCTCTCTCTTGATGGAGGAAGGTAGGTCTACCTATTTCTAGTTGATTTTATTACCAATTCTAGGTTAAGAAAAAATGCATTTTTCCTGATCTAATGTGGATGGCAAAAAATCTTGATTCTTAGGTCCGGAAGTTTGGTTATGTGTGGGAAAGGTGTTAAGCACCCTACAACACCTATTCAAGGACAGTCTTTTGTTTTGATAAAACCTTAATTTTTGAAAATTGACAGTAAAAACATGATTTCGATATTGGCTTTCGAGGCTTTACATGCATGGGGGGTTTTGAGGTTTGGCTTTTAAATGGGTGTGGTCCCAATCTATACTTTCCTAAGGCATTTGAGCAGAGTGCCAGATTTCTACAGCGAAAATCTGGCGACAAGTCACCTTACTTTTGCGGCGGAAATTAGGCATTGCTTGCCTTAGGTGACACGGACTGTGACAATCATATCAGAAATGGGCAAGTAGGTATATATATATATATATATATATATATATACATACATCATGCACAATGCGAGCACACAAAGCAGTAAAGTAAATGCTTGCATCCTTAGAGCATGGCCCAAAATATAGGTGCAGGAAAGTAAACAGGGGTCGCCTACTCTAAAGATGAGGACGAATAGTACACAACATGATATACCTAATACAAACCATCTAGGGGAGAAAGGGAGGAGGAAGGAAGGGGTTTAGAAGAGTACATAACCAAAGGGAAAAGCTAAACCCTAAACCTACTGACTGTAGCCACTTGGTTCAAATCCACATGCTTGCATCCTTGCCCCTTTTGCTTGTGCTTGGGAAACCATGCCCTAGCTCCATGCGTCCTCGCTCCATGTGTGTGCATGCAAAGGCAAAGACAATAAACCAATAGACAAACAATGGAAAGAAAAAGGTGCAAAGAGCATATGGAAGAGGCATAAAGTAGACAAATGCGATAGACATGACAAGCATAGAAACAGGGATGCGAGTAAAAAAGCGAGAAAGCAAACAAACAAGCGAAAGGGAAAACAAGAAAGAAAGCAAACAAAAGGAGGTGTCTGTGAGGGACAAATGTAGGTTTGAATTGGGTGTCCAAGCATACAGGCATATGAAGGCATAGACATAGGCATAGGAGCATAGAACATGCATACAAACATGTAGATCTAAGTAAGGCATAACCATAGACATGATATCAAGTATGTGATCATGTAGATCTAAGCATAGATGAGGTAAGAAGCATGGAAACAAGCATGTGAGTATGTAAACCTAGACATGACATGCAAACATCACACAAGGTGCAAATCAATTATTCTAAATGAAGGTAAGCAAAAAGTGTGGATTTAAAGATAATTAAAAGACCTTGGAAGTTGTTTGAATGCCTTCAAACAACTTCTAAAGGGTTCAGGAGCCTCTTTGTGATTTTTGAAATGATTGAGGGTTTTATTGCAATTTTGGAAAGACTTAGGGTCAAGATGTAATTTTATGGAAAAAACTGAGGTCACAATATGAATATTGAAAAGTTCCGGGTCAAAAAGCAATTTTTGAGGAAGACGGGTCAAAACATGATTTTTGGGAATTTTGGGATTAAAACATGATTTTTGGGAATTTTGGTATTAAAACATGATTTTGAGAATTTATGAATTAATATGCAAATATGGGAAAAAACAAATTAGATACAAACAAGATGAAAAGAATTAAAATGCAAACATAGCGAAAATATGTGAATATGTAAATATGGGAAAAGGGATTAAAAAGAATGTAACAAAAGTACATAATAGCAAAATAAAGAAAAGATGGCATTTTATTAAAGAAAAGGAAACATGCATGGAGCCTTTTATTTAAAAGGTGGGCTGAATATGTTTAAAACAAGATATAGGTTTAAAACCAAAGTGGGCTGAAAGTCTGATGTGCATGTGGGTTCAAAATTAAAGTGTGGAGGCCTGGGTCGAATGCTAAGCCTTAAAACAAATTGGGGTTTAACTTTAGTGAAAGAGCTATCAACCCAATTAGAATAAAAGGGCTGAAGCCTTAAACCTGGTCCAAGAGACCAAACCCGAGCCCTCTCTATCTTCGATCTCTGCTCTCCCTAATCACTGAAACCCTTAGGCCGAGCCTTCATCGGACCTTCATGGCCGACCCTTCAAGCTCCCACTTTGAACATCAATGCCACCACAATAAATCTCACCGAGCCCTCTCTCTCACTCTAAACCCGAGCTCTGTCTTTAACCTCTGAAGCTCCCATGGCGGAAGCCCAAGCTTCCACTATCTCTGATCCTCATCACCACCACAGACGGTGGTTCCACATCTCGATCCCTTTAAATCCGAGCCAAAACAACACCTATCTCTAATTTCTACTCTCTTAACTCTCAACCTCAAAACCCACGTCTGATCTACCACCTATGATGGCACTAGACGGCGCGTGAGTTTATTAACAAAATAGAAAAAATGCTACTCTTGCTACACTATTCTTGAGTTTTTACTTCATCACATTGCTGCTGAGTTTATTTTCATGTCCATCACGTGGACCACTCACACCGGGTACACTTTATGTGTCTAATTCTGATTGCAAAGCAGTTGTTCATCAATCTTCTTTTCTTTATCTGTAGACATGGTTTCATTTATATTTTATTTTATTTTTTAACATTTGTAATAACACCTTGGCTTTTTTACCCTGTAGCCATACTAAACGCACCATACCATCTGGCACATGTATGCAGTTACCATAATAAAATTAGGCCCATCTGTGGAAAAAAAAAAAAAAAACCAATCAAGGAACTTTTAGTCTATACGACAATATGCAATACTAAAAGTTTCCCCCAGATAATCCAAACATTTATTGAAACTTCATTACCTTAAATCCAAGGTATACAAGTCCCAAAGTCACCCTTCCTTTGTTCTTGTTTTGGGCAAGGCAGAAGGGCTAGTAGGAGAACCTGGAGGAAGAGGCTGACAACAACATTGACTCTTTCCATCTTCTAGCTTTCCAATTGGAGACTTCAGGCTCAAGCCATAATGTGGGAGAAGAGGTGATGTGGGACTTGTGGGCCACCTCAAACCTGGACCAGAGCGTCTTGATCACATGTTGAACATGGTATCACCATGTCATCTGCCACCAAGATACAACACCAGTTACTATTCACGGAAGCATTAAAGAAGCATAATTAGAATTATCCATTAACATCTTTTTTTGGCTTTTTAGATAGACAACAGAATAATTGATCTTACGGTATCTATTAAAAAAAAAATCCTAATAATTATTATCTTTTGAGTTGAACACATACTTCCTCCCCTCTAAGGCTCTAACTATAGTACCCAAACACTCAAATACGACAATAAATTCACGTCAAACACCAGGTAAAGATTATCTAAAATGAATAACGACTTATCTTAATATGATACATTTTTTGCTCATACAACACTTCATTGGTTGAAGTTGAAATACTTTTGAATCTCAGTTCCTGGTATTTTAATAGAACAATTCCAATATCCTCCTAGTTCTCAATACTGCTTGCATTTAGCAAATACAAGAAATTTAAGTAACATGAATTTGGAGAAAATAACAAATATTGTTTTTTTATAACTTAAACAAGAGAGAGAGATCACCTGATTCAATACTGTGCTTGATGTTTTGGATCCAACCCTATGCAGTTCCTTGCATCCACCATTCCCATTGATTGTGGAAGCCTTGGAATTTCTCAAAGCTGCTTGCAGTTGTCAATGTCAAGAAGTTCTAATCTAGGGGAGCTACTAATGCTTTCTAGGAGAGTAACAATATTGGAGTTAAATAGAAATAGAAATTCCAATACAGGGAAGTTATCGGGCTTCATGAATTCAATTATATAATTATCACAGCCAACGAGTTCCAGACTAATCACACTGAGAAACCCATATCCCTAAAAACTGACTAAAGGAACTGTGTGCTAATAGGGTCCAGTACCCATTAGCATCTTGTGACTTCGCTTGCTTCACCTATTGTTCCACTGCTGTTACACTTGCTTCCAGTTTACACTTTATCCCTGCACATGAAATTATGGAAGCGAAGTCAGTCATGTCACACAATTATGAAGCATGAATGAGGATAGAAAGGAAGGATAACCAAACATGTATAACCAAAAAATCATACGTGTAATATGACAAAATTTTACAATTTCTACAAAACCCAGATGAGCAAAATACAACACAAAGCTGTGATTAATTAGACTACCAGGGCACTGATTGGCATCAAAAACCGTGACAGTGAAAGTGGAAAACAGAGACAATTCTGAGGATTAAACAATCTCAATTCCCACAAATAATGAAGCATCAAGTTGCACAGAACCCACAAAAATAAATAAATTAATTAAAACAAATGGGTATCTTTGGAAAAATGGAAGAAAGTGGAAAACAGAGACAAACCAACCCAAGGATAGTGAGAGGAAATCCCATATGAGTGGTCTTTGTGTGTGGGCATGATGAGTTAAGAAATGATGCCTCTTTCTCTTTGAAGAAAGAGTCCACTGAGAATAAAAAAAAATCCTTTGGGCACATCTATTGGCCTTTTCTTGTTACCATTTGTGTTGGGAGGAACGGGTTTCAGATAATGAACAATATTGCGAACACATTTTTCTTTGAGAGGGAAAAATGTGAATGCGTTCACGTCAAATACTAGGTAAAGGTTATCAGAATAACAACTTATCTTAATCTAATACATTTGCTGACCAACAAGAGCATTACTTGTGGAGCTACTAAAAAAGGTCTTGCATAATAAACTGTCTTTTTAACTGTTCTTCATCACGATTAGGTGACTCCAAATTTTGAAACACACAAGAAAAGCAGAAGTAATAAAAAAAAATTATCTTTTGTAAAAATTAACAATCAAAACTTAACAATTGGTGACTTGCTAAGTTAGAAACATGTTAGCAAGCAGGTTCAATATTCTGAAGAAGCATTTCATCAAACAACTTGTGTGCTTGACTTAAATTTCAATTTAAAACAATCATCAAACATAGTCATTATTTGGTAAAACTGAAACACAAATTTATTAGAAAGTTTCAAATTCAAAGTATACATGTTTTCCAAAAAGGAATTGGAAAAAGAAAGACACTGTGAATCTTTCAATACCTTGATATAACTTGACTCACTTAACTTCTATATATAACTTGACTTTGAACTCTAATTTTTTTTTCCCAGTTGAAAAGTGACAATACTCACATTCAACATAGATAGCAAATGTAAAATTAAAAATCATTATAAAATCCACAACATTTGAATATTAAGAAATGCATTTTGAAGAACAAAAGCAAAATTTGAATATCTAAAGATAACAAGAAGAGATATAACCTCAACCTCAACGTGATTCTGTCTGAATCGAAATAAATACTCATCCTCCTGCGTAAAAGATACAAAATCTATGAGCAGATGCTCAAACAAATCTATTATATTTTCAATGTGGATATGTTTTTTTACTACCATTGATGGAAATGTAAAAGGAGAAACTTCGGTCTAGTGCCTCCACCAATCAAAAGAAATTCAAAGGGCAAATTTTGAAATATTGCGACCAACCCAGAATGATACAGAATTTCCAACACTTCAATGGTTGAAGTTAAATACTTTTGAATCTCAATTCCTGGTATTTTAATTGAACAATTCCAATATCCTCCTAGTTCTCAATATTGCTTGCATTTAGCAACTACAAACAATTTAAGAAACATGAATTTGAGAAAAGTAACAAATATTGTTTCTCTATAACTTAAACTAGAGAGAGAGAGAGAGAGAGAGAGATCTCACCTGATTCAATAATTTTCTTGATGTTTTTGGATCCAACCCTATGCAGTTCCTTGCGTCCACCATTCCCATTGATTGTGGAAGCCTTGGAATTACTCAAAGCTGCTTGCAGTTGTCAATGTCAAGAAGTTCTAATCTAGGGGAGCTACTAATGCTTTTTGGGAGAGTAGCAATATTGGAGTCACCTAGAAATAGAAATTCCAATACAGGGAAGTTATCGGGCTTCATGAATTCAATTATATTTGTATCACAGCCAACGAGTTCCAGACTAATCATGCTGAGAAACCCATATCCCTAAAACTGACTAAAGGAACTGTGTGCTAATAGGGTCCAGTACTCATTAGCATCTTGTGACATCGCTTGCTTCACCCATTGTTCCACTGCAGTTCCACTTGCTTCCAGTTTACACTTACCCCTGCACATAAAAGTATGGAAGCGAAGTCAGTCATGTCACACAATTACGAAGCATGAATGAGGATAGAAAGGAAGGATGTTACCACCACAGGCTTTTAAAAGCTGTTGAACTGGGAGCCACTAGCATTGTTGCATAATCTCTATCAATCAAAGTGATTTTTTTTTCTACTTGAATTTTGGATGGAGTTCCAAAACTGGCTGCTCAGAAAGTTAAAGTAGGGATTAGCTTAAAAATTAGCTGTGGATATAGATTTAAATTCCAAATATCTTATAGAAAAGAAAGTGAAACTAGATATTCAACCTTTGATATCATTAGTTTTCTAAAATGTCATATGAATAGATGACTTTAATTCTTTTGCTGACAATTATCTACGGTTTAAGACATTCTTTTTCACCTATATAATAATAATAATAATAATATATTTTTTTAAAAGGTGAACAGTAATAGGAAATTTGAAAGATGTGAAGGGGGAAAATGAGGAGAATGTGCATATTGCATGTCAATGAGAAGCAGAGAGGGAGTTGATGTGGGAAGGAGAGACAGAGAGCATATACCTCTGGTGCCATTCTGTAAGGACTTCCCTTGAAATAATGCATGGAGGAGGAAACTCTTATCTTGTTCAGAATAACCAAAAATCAGAAATGCTTTTGATGATTAACAGGAAAGCATATAAAAATAAATACAAAGAATACAAATACATACTATTCTCAATGTTCATAGGTCAAGTATTTTTATGGGCTCCCTAATGTGTCAGGCTAGCTTCATACCGGTAAATCATATGTCCTTCATTCTAGTTGGCTTATAGAAAAATATGAGAGAGTGAGAGAGATAAAATCTTATGACTATTTGGGGTTCAGGTGTACGGTGAAAGACAAAAATTAATTTATATTACCAGTATTACGTAAACAGCATTTAATTCAGTCTGTATTCTTGAGCACATTATTGTTCTAGAAAGTGTATGCTTTTGAAACAAAAGTAAACTTTTATTTATGGGGTAAGATAAATGTACATGTTTAGCCATGTCGATGTCCCTGCCAAGAAAGCCACATTATTTAATAACCATAAAGAAATTAACAAAGCTGCAATTCCTGGAACAAACAACTAAGGAACCACAATTAATACCCAAATACTTGTGCACTGTATTCCTTTCATGTAACTATGACAGATCCAATATTTACATATTACATAGATTTGAACATGAGAAGTCCTTCGTTCTCCCTCCCTTTGTCCCAATTATCTATATTACTGTATGTGCATGCGGTTGTATGTGCATGTGCATGTGCATATCCACTGGCCTTTATGAGATCAACTTTTACCAATTCATTTCCATAGTGTCAAACAATATTTGGATGTGAAAGCTGACTAAGAAAATTTATTTCCTGTTAACAAGTACAGATTCAACTAAAAACTTATATATTTGACAGTGGCAATTCAACTATTCAAGTAACAAAAATATAAAAACTGAAGAGAATCTTATAAATAAAAATTACAAAGCCCAGCAACTTGATTTCTCTATAAATACTCATCCTATGATTGAGCCTATAAATTCAGAGAGAGAGAAAGAGAGAGAGAAAGAAAGTAACAAAGGCAGCCAAAGATTTTGATAAAGGAGGCATACCTTGGCATCAAGGTTGTTTTTCAAATGGAATCATATTTCTTTGAAGTTCAATCTTGTCTACAGACTGGTGTTGGAATCATCACTGACAAAGGTATGGGCCACCGAAGACGAACCATCAAAGCCATTTTTAAATCCCAAATCTAGCTGACTTAAGCCTAATTCTAATCCATTTGTGGCAACCAATGGAACCTAGCTTTCTGCTCGGCCTCTTCAATATGAGTTGGAGGTAGGGTTTTTGGGGACGTTTGGCATGGGTTGGTTGATGGTTTCGTCTTCGCCATTGGCATCAGATTCCGGCACATCTATGTGGAACCAAGGAAGACCCATAACCACAACAGATGCATTCTACATGGACCCTATCTATTTTATGAAATCAGTGTGATTGATGTGCCACAAAGTCACCCTTCCTTTGTTCCATTTGTTCTGTGTAGAAGTTTTGTTTTTAATGACACTTGTTCTTGTGTTGAGCAAGGCAGAAGGGCTGGTAGGAGAACCTGGAGGAAGAGGCAGACAATGACATTTACTCTTTCCATCTTCTTGCTTTCCAATTGGAGACTCCAGGCTCAAGCCATAATGTGGGATAAGAGGTGATGTGGGGCTTGTGGGCCCCCACGATCCTGGACCTGAGTTTCATGATCTCATGTTGAACATGGTATCACCATGTCCTCTTTCACCAAGATACAACACCAGTTACCATTCACGAAAAAATTAATTACAAGTTGAACCATCGACTTACACCTCTGTAAAGAGGGGAAGTACTAGTAGGGTACAAGGCCATTGATCGGTTGGGTTTTTTTTTTTTTTTAACTATTATCTGTAAAGAAATATTTATTGCAAAAAGATTACTACAATTGACATGAAGAAGTCTAAAGAATTACAGATTAGCAATATTATGTACATAAAGATGACGACTCCATACACTCTAGGATGGAATGACTAGGTGGTAAATTCCCAAACGCAAGACCAATCAAATAAAGAACTAGTAAACAGAGCTACATTGGCCACATTATACATAAAGGAACAATGTTTCTAGCAATCCAACGTGTGCTTGCCAACCCAATAAATCATACATATAGTAAAATAACTTGTATAACCAAAAAAGAACCCTAACAAAAAATCAAAAGCAAAATAAAATCAAACATGTATAACCAAAAAATCGTACCTGTAATATGAAATATCCAACAATAAGACAATTTCTACAAAACCCAGATGAGCAAAATACAATACAAAGCCGTGATTAATTAGACCACTAGGGCACTGATTGGCATCAAAAACCGTGACAGTGAAAGTGGAAATCAGAGACAAACCTGAGGATAAAACAATCTCAATTCCCACAAATAATGAATCATCAAGCTGCACAGAACCCACAAAAATAAATAAATAAAAACAAATGGGTATCTCTGGAAAAATGGAAGAAAGTGGAAAATAGAGACAAACCTGAGGAAATCCCATAGGAGTGGAGTGGTCTTTGTGTGTGGGCATGATGAGTTAAGAAATGATGCCTCTTTCTCTTTGAAGAAAGAGTCCAAAATCCTTTGGACAAATGTAATTTACACTGATATAGCCAAATCGACCATCCCTCTATTTTATGAGCTCATGCTTTAAAGAAAAATATATTGACGAAGGGAAGCAAGTGAAAAATAATTCTTATTATTTGTAGAAAATTATTTTACATCTACAAATAAAGTTGGTATTTAATTGTCCAAGCATAATATATAACAATAGATTTAATACACTAATACAAGATTGTAGGAAATTATTTGAGCTACTCACACGTATTAAAAAAACATATAGAAGACAAGGTATATGAAACATGCAGAATACTTCTTATTCAATGAATAACCATAAGCAAGCTTATCTAGAATGCCAGAAAAGTCTTTCCATCCAATGTAACACTTTTAAGGAGCTAAAGACTTTTTGGACCTGCGAGTAGTTAGTAGAAAACAACATTAAGAGAAAATATCAAAATAAGTAAATAACTTAATACCAACATTAAGATGGTGAGCTAAGTTTGATTTTTACCTTCCATATAGCCAAGTATGTTGTGTTAAATCCTAGCACCAAGAATAATGTCCCTAACCAAATGCAACTCAGAGATGGCCTTACTGATGTCCCATCGTTCTTGTGGCAACTCCATAGAGCATGCCACTCCGACCTTGACCATGGATATCAAACACTCCTTTATTTTATTTGCAAGGCTACCATTGTGATTTCCAAGAACTTCATCAACATTATTTAGAAGTTTGGGATCCACAACTTCCATTACACCATCAGGTAAGGCCATGCTAGCATAGTTGTGAAGGTTAAGGCCTCCCTCAAACACACTATTTATGGGTCTCTTTCCCGTTATCATCTCTAACAATAAAATTCCATAGCTGTACACATCTCCTTTGATTGACACCTCACTTCCTAGACCATACTCTGCCATTAAGAATATTTAATATAGATAATGTGTTCACATTATACTTTGGGAGCTCAAAATAATCATTGTAAATATGGGAAAATATATGTTAACAATTAAAAAGTACAGTAAATCGTGCTTACCTGGAGGCGTGTACCCAATTGTTCCTCTTATTCCAATCGAACTACTTTCTTTCGAATTGGTAGGTCTTAAAAGAAACTTCGCAAGCCCAAAATCTCCAACATGAGCAATCATATCACAATCAAAAAGAATGTTGCTTGGCTTTATATCACAATGAACAACTGGCATTGGGCAATGGTGGTGTAGATAATCGAGTGCACAAGCAACATCAATGGCAATGTTTGTTCTTTGAAGTATGGTCAGATTTCGTATCTCTACCTGCATGATATTTGTTTCTAGATCCATATGCAACCAATTTTCTAGACTTCCATTTGGCATGAACTCATAAACTAGAGCCCTAAAATCATTGCCACGAAAATCCACACTTGAGCAACAAGTTATGATCTTCACAAGATTTCGGTGACGAATATTTTTCAAGGCTTCACACTCAGAGATGAAGCTCCTAGAAGCTCCTTGACGTTGAATATTTAGTACCTTAATTGCAACAATTGATCTATCCTCACCAAGGATGCCTTTATACACTGAGCCAAAACTACCAACACCAATCAAATTTGCTAACGAAAATCCATTAGTTGCTTTAAGAAGCATTTGGTAAGACACTCTCAAAAATGATTGGTTCAAGGAAGATTCCGAAGAGTTATCATTTCTTTTATTTTTGCGCCAATAAAATAAGAAAAATGACACTATGGTTATTACCAAAATCACACATGCCATTGAGATTACCACTTTGAGTGCAAAAGGCCACTTTATTTTCTTCTCTTCTTTTGTTAAGCACCTCGGCAACTTTAGTTCTGATATGCCCCCACATAATCTACTATTTCCAATGAGTGATATTGTGCTAGCATTTGCAAAAACCCCTTTTGTTGGAACCTCTCCCTGAAAATCATTGAAGGATAAATTCAAATTCTTGAGGGAGAGTTTCTCCAAGAAATTTGGAATTTGACTAGAGAAGTTGTTCCGAGAAAGATCCATGACTTGAATACCTCTCAAAGAACTCAGGGATTTTGGAATTTCTCCTTGAAATAAATTACCCTCCACATAAAGGTACTCAAGGCTTGTGCAAGAGGCTAGGCTGCTTGGAATTTTACCAGACAACTTGTTTTCAGATAAGTCCAACAATCCTAAATGGACAAGATTGCCTACCTCAAAAGGTAGTGATCCTACAAAAAAGTTTTGAGATAAATCAAGTCCAATTGTCAGCGAAGAAATTGCAAAGAGTTGCCTTGGAATGATGCCACTGAGATTGTTTTGAGAAAGATATAACTCCAGCAAATTTTGGCAATTTTTTATACTTGGTGGGATAGTTCCTTGCAATTTGTTACTTCCTAAATGAAGTTCATTTAATGATGTTAGGTTTCCAAGGGTGATTGGTAACCTTCCTGAGAGTCTATTGCTATGTAAATATAATCGCTGTAACTTTTGAAGACCAGTAATATCATCTGGGATTGTCCCTGAAAACTTGTTACCACTCATCCTTAAGGTTGTCAAGTTGACCAAATTACCCATCCCTATAGGGATCTCTCCAAAAAGAAGATTTTCATCAATTACAAAATAGGTAAGCTGGGTTGAAAGATTACCCAAAACATTAGGCAACGTACCTTTGAGTTGATTCCCTGAAAGATTTATTTTTCGTAAACTGCTACAATTGACTAGAGATTGAAAGAAATTCATTTCATCCTCATCTCCACTTCCTAAATTATTATCTTCAATTAATAATTCCTCCAAACGGTGCAAGCCTCCAAAATTGACTGAAATTTTTCCCGTAAAATTGTTCATGTAAACTATGAAATTCTGTAGCTCTGAAGCATTAGATAATGAGATTGGAAGAGATCCGGTAAATTGGTTTTCAAAGATTAGAAACCACTGGAGATGCGGAAGGGTGAGGAATAAGTTTGTAGGAAGACTTCCACTAAGCTTATTTTTATAGAGATAAAAATCAGTAATAGACGAAAGATTATATAAAGATGGAGGGATCAAACCAGAGAGTTTATTGCCAGACAGTCCAAGTAAATTTAAGCTTCGTAATTGACCCAAGGTATCTGGAATATGTCCTTCCAGAGCGTTGTAGGATACATATAAAAATTGTAGAGCGCTAAGATTCCCAATGAAAGCTGGAATTTTTCCCTTGAGGTTATTTCTGGACAAGTTTAAATCAGTAATAGACGAAAGATTATAGAAAGATAGAGGGATCAAACCAGAGAGTTTATTGTAAGACAGGTCAAGTAAATTTAAGCTTCGTAATTGACCCAAGGCATCTGGAATGTGTCCTCCAAAGACATTATAGGATGCAGATAAAACTTGGAGAGAGCTAAAGTTCCCAATGAAAGGTGGGATTCCTCCCCTGAGATTGTTAGTGCGAAGAGCTAGAAACTCCAGCTTTGATAAAGAAGCAAGCTCCTTTGGGATTGACCCCGAAAGGTTATTTCCACCGACTCTAAGAATCTTAATGTTGGAGCAATGGGAAAGGTTTGCAGGAATTTCCCCTTGGAAGGAGTTATTAGACAACCACAATACTTGCAACCTGAATAGACGGCCAACTTCATCAGGGATTTTGCCTCCAATGGTGTTGTTTGCCAGCATTATTTCCCTAATGAAGCTGAGGTTGCCTATGTATGGAGACAAGGAACCCACCAAACCTTTGGTCCCAAGATCTAATACAATGACTCTTCTATGCTTGCGGCCGCACGTAACACCTTCCCACTTGCAAAAATGGAGGGAATCATTCCACGAGCTGAAAACGTTTTCAGGGTCACGTGTTATCTGTCTCTTAAAGGCCAACAAAGCTTGATGATCAGTCTCATTCCCACCGACATAAGTTGAGGTGGCAATACTAATACCAGAAACAGAAAGAGTTTTAATATGTAGAAGTACAACCAACAAGAGAAGGATGGTTTGGAATTGAATTGAGCACAATAATCTCAGATTCATTGCTTGCATTTTTATTTCCAATATGCAAAATTTACGTTTGCCTAACAAAATAAGGCGTCTATACAGTAGAAATATGGGTGCACCAGCCTCTTGATGACGACAAAATAGTCGTCAATCCTACAAAGACCTAGACTTTTTTTGTGTGGGTATGGTTGATGCCTTACTTGTGATCTTGAAGTCAACTTTTGAGGCTGAGCTGCAATTATTCTTTGTGGGTAACCAATTAATTATACATTTTTTCCCCTAATGAGACAAAGACCAAGACTTCTTTTGGCGGTATTTGGTTGATGACTAACTTTGTTACCCATGTGCCGTTGATTACTGACCTTGAAGGTAGCTGTTGAGGTTGAACTGCAATCGCCACTTTTATTAAAATTTTCTTCCAATCTTAGTAGGTAACCAGTTTTATTGATGATAATTAACTAATTAATTCATTAGAAATTGGGTGCACTAGGATTCCCATGGAAATAAAACTAATTCATTGTTTGTGCATTCAGAACATTTGGATTTTGGAAATATACGATTGCATGGTACAGAATTCAAAATTCAGAGTTGCACCAGAAAAATAAATAATTGGTTTGTATCAAGGTAATAGTATATCAACTAATCATATGGGTAGGTAATTGTTCAATATATAATGTCATTTTCTGAAATCACTAGGTTATGAGAATATGCATGGATTTTGAATGGATTTTATGGTATGTTGTTTTGTTAAAATTCTTGTCCTTCTTCTTGTGTGTGCGTGAGTTTATTTCTCAAAAAAAAGAAAAAAAAAAGAGAGGTTAAAAGAATATGCAACTCTTTTCAATGCTTTCTACAATAGTGAATTAGTTCTAATTTCAAGGGAGTTCAACATAGAGCTGATAATAATATAATCTAATCCTCCTCAGATCTTGTATAGAAACCAAGATCCTTCTTGTACTGGAGTGGAGGTGTAGGTGATTAGAAAGTAGATAATGGTATGAAAGTTAGTAGATTATATATTATTATTATTAACTGTCTATTGTTTGATTCAGATTCTACAAATAATAAAGATGTAGTTATATGCGATTTTGTTTTTCTATTCAAGTTTGGACCTATTAAAGCTTCATGGTTTGTTTCACTTTTACCCTATGTTTAGATAGAAAGAGATAATTGAAAAGGAGCGAAGATTGTAGAACTCATCACCCTAAACATACTGATGGAGGAAGCTATTCACAGAATGCCTAAACAAGATGAAATGATTTATTAGCATAGGATTGATCACCTTGACAACCGGGATTTGAAATTTTCTTGAAGGATTCTTATTAAGCATCTCTCTTACGTTTCAATTGAAAGATGACATTGCAAATTTTATTCAACAAGTTCCGAATTTTCAAGAAAATTTATTTATTTTACAAAATTAAAAGACATGGATGTTATTTTTATTCATTGCTTTTAATAAATAAATAGATTGGGGCAATGAAAAAAGGTCAGATTGTGAGAGTGAAAAGGAAGAAATGACTCAATGATATATATATATATATATATATATATATTTTTGACAGTGACTCAATGGTATTAGTGTAAGTACAAGTGGGTTTTTTTCTACTTACCCAAAAAAAAAAAAAAAAAAAAAAAAAAAATTCTATATGGCTAATCCAGCTTTGCTATGGAGTCAATTTAATGCTAGTAGAATAGTCTTACTTCTTTTTTTATACTTCAGAAGACTTGTTAACAAGTCTTCTGAAAACTTCTTTTATACTTTAGAAGACTTGTTAACAGGTCTTCTGAAGTATAAAAGAAGTTTGTGCCCCATGATAGAGAGAGTGGTTGAGTAGTAACATCTTGCATGTGTCCATTTGACTTGGAATATTTTTGGTATTCTTGGGAAATTTCTCTCGTCATTTCCCACGAAAAAGAGAGTTGAACAAGAATAAATTGAACCAGTTATATGAATGTGTCATTGTTTTTCATAAAAAAATTAAAAAATAAAATAAAATAAAAAAGTGTCATTACCTAGAAAATATTTATATCTTAACTCTTGGATTTTGGAAGTACACAATTGCATGGTACAGAATTCAAAACTCAGAGTTGTACCTGAAAAATAAATAAATGTCATTTTATGAAATCACTAGGTTATGAGAATATGCATGACTTTTGAATGGATTTTGTGGTATGTCTTTTTGTTAGAATTCCTGTCCTTCTTCTTGTGTGTGTGTGTGTGAGTTTATTTCTCTATAAAAAAATAAAAATAAAAAGTTAAAAGAATATGCAACTCTTTTCAATGCTTTCTACAATAGTGAATTAGTTCTATTTTCAAGGGAGTTCAACATAGAGTTGATAATAATATAATCTAATCCTCCTCAAATCTTGTATAGAAACCATGATCCTTCTTGTAATAGAGTGGAGGTGTAGGTGACTAGAAAGTAGATAATGGTATGAAAGTAGATTATATATTATTATTATTAACTGTCTACTGTTTGATTCAGATTCTACAAAGAATAAAGATGTAATTATATGCGATTTTGTTTTTCTATTCAAGTTTGGACCTATTAAAGTTTCATGGTCTATTTCATTTTTACCCTATGTTTAGATAGAAAGAGATAATTGAGAAGGAGTGAAGATTGTAGAACTTATCACCCTAAACATATTGATGGAGGAAGTTATTCACAGAATGCCTAAACAAGATGAAACAATTTATTAGCATAGGATTGATCACCTTGACAACCAGGATTTGAAATTTTCTTGAAGGATTCTTATTAAGCCTCTCTCTTACATTTCAATTGAAAGATGACATTGCAAATTTTATTCAACAAGTTCCGAATTTTCAAGAAAATTTATTTATTTTACAAAATTAAAAGACATGGATGTTATTTTTATTTATTGCTTTTAATAAATAAATAAATTGGGGCAATGAAAAAATGTCAGATTGTGAGAGTGAAAAGGAAGAAATGACTCAATGATATATACATAGATATATATATATATATATATATATATTTATATATATATTGACAGTGACTCAATGGTATTATTGTAAGTACAAGTGGGTTTTTTTCTACTTTTGCCATGGAGTCAATTTAATGCTAGTAAAATGGTCTTACTTCAAACTTCTTTTATACTTCAGAAGACTTGTTTACAGGTCTTCTGAAAACTTCTTTTATACTTTAGAAGACTTGCTAACAGGTCTTCTGAAGTATAAAAGAAGTTTGTGCCCCATGATAGAGAGAGTGGTTGAGTAGTAACATCTTGCATGTGGCCATTTAACTTGTAATTTTTTTGGTATTCTTGGAAAATTTTCTCTCGTCATTTCCCACAAAAAAGAGAGTTGAACAAGAATAAACTAAACCAACTATATGAATGTATCATTGTCTTTCATAAAAATAAAATGTGTCATTACCTAGAAAATATTTATATCTTTACTCTTGATTGCATCTCCTTTTTTTAGATTAAGTGAGTCATGTGCACATCACAGGAACTCATGTCATATTCCTATTGGTAATTGGAGCCCAAAGCTGCAAACATATTTAGAGCCAAATTTTCCTTCTTTTTTTCCATTTGAATTTGACTTACTGGAATTAGCTTTGGCATAAGTTGGAAAACTTACTTGGACGTTTGATTCGAATTTTCAGTATATATGAGGGATGTTTGGTACATGTACTTAAATAATAGTTTTCAGTATTTAAACAACATTACATGTATTTTTATACACTTTTTTACCCACACATATTTCTAAAAAATACAAATAATGTTACTAGAACAATATTACCAAACAAGCCCATATATGTTGAGCCCTCACCATACTACAAAGGGACCACATTTATGAAGACCATGATGAGGTAGGTTCTTACAAACTCTAGTAGCACTGATGAAGAAAGGACTAACCATGATTAGTAAAAACTTTTTAGGTTAAATATTATTGTTCTTTCTCATCAAACTTCTAAAAATGAAAAAGCACCTCCAATAGCAACTTCATGCAAGTTCATAGATCTAGCTACCTCTAGTAATCTCTCTTTCCCTTTACAATTCTTACAGTATCACACATACTTTACCAACTTTTCAAAATTTTGAAATATTTTGTTTCTGTTATTAACGAAATGGTTAATGTGTTAATTTTCTCCAAATCTCAAAGGAAAGTGTCATTCTCTTGAACTTTTGGGATGGAGAAACAGTCCACAAAAGTTTTTGTAATTGACCCTATTAAGTTTCTATATTCTTCCAATTTTTCTATTTCTTTTCCAAACGCACAAAAGTAAAGCGATTATCTTTTCTTTCCTCTTACTTTTCTATTCTTCATATATTTACCATCCATCTTTTTTACTTTCTATTCTTCATATATTTACCATCCATCGATTACTGAAAATTTTACACAAACCAGAAATAGTTCAAAATGAAAGTAATTTTTATTTTAGGGTCATACTAAACTAATTTTATAGTTTTTCATGCACCTCCTAATTAGTTGGACACCCCTTATGGTTTTAAACATCTAAATGACACAAATTAATTCGATGAGAAGGATAAGCTTTACCACTATTTAATATTTTTGGGACAAATTATTTTGTGAATTCCGAAAGTTCAAGAAGGGTCCAAAGGCCGAAAATACCCAACAAAACTCTAGCTTACAAGCAACACATAGTGACATCAAAGATGTGAGGAAGAAAGAGACTTTGAAAGTCCTACATATTTGGACAAAGTACTTTAACTCATAAATTCTTAACCATACTATACGTTTTTTTTAATTGGAAAACCAAGTTAGTGTTGAAGTGGGACATATGACATTTCTATAGGAGTTAGGCATATAAAAAACTTCCAAATGTACATGGAATCAGGTGAACTACTTAAAACTTACTGCTACATACAACTATAAGTTTGGACATCTTCACAGGGAATGTATGTGCTTCACCCTCTGAATTACTTGCTTAACCTTGGTTGATGGTTCATCATACAAAATGGCAGGGTTGTCAAACTCAGATGCCAAACTCCTCTCCCCAAGAAAAGCACAAAATGAATCTGCCACTGAGTATGAAAGAGAATCGAGATTGTATCCCCCTTCTAAGAAAAACACACATCGACCCCCACATAGATCTTTAGCAAGTTGTTTAATATTGGACGCTAGCATGTAGTATGTTCCCGTTGTGAACTGTAGACTGGCTAGTGGATCCAATACATGACCATCATACCTAACACATTCATTTGCAAGATATGAAAGTATGAGAGAGAGAGAGAGAGAGAGAGATATGCAAGTGGGTGAATGACTAGATTGGCAATAATAATTTGTTATAAGCTACTTAAAGATCAAGACAATCTAAACCCAGGGGCAGGGGCAGAATTGCCTTCAGACCCATAGAGGATGTCTTTGTGCCATAGTCATTTGGCAGCAGATGATGTTGCCGCTTCTTGTTGAAATTTGGAAGCATTACCAAATATTGACAGGAGCCTATCTTAAGGTCAAAGACTATGAAAGTTAAATATAAAACGTTTCTTTACATTTGAATGACTAGATTGACAATGATAATTTTTTTTAGGCTACTGAGAGAGAGAGAGAGAGAGAGAGAGAGAGAGAGAGAGATGCAAGTGGGTGAATGACTAGATTGACAATGATAATTTTTTTAAGCTACTTAAAGATGAAGGCAATCTAAATCCAGGGGTGGGAGGCAGAATTGCCCTTGGTCCCATAGAGGATGTCTTTATGCCATAGTTTCATTTGGCAGCAGATGATGTTGTCCCTTCTGGCTAAATATTCAAAATTTTGTTTACATATGAAGTAATATCTAAATTATTGAAATCATGTGATAGATAAGTCTGTTAATTTGATTAATTCAAATTCAAATTTCAATACTAGAGAAACACTAAAATGTCTGTCCATGTTGAACCCTTGCATTCATTTCTCCCTCCCAAAAATAGCAAACTCAAAAAGAAAGAACAAGGAAAGAAAATGCTATATTTTGAAAAATAAGCTAATAAATGACCGATGTACTTACTGTTATTGAAAGAAAAATTTGCAGTTAAATTGCAAATGCAACAAAACCATACAACTTGGAATTGGATGACCCCATACAACAACTGAGCTGCAACCCTTATAAAATAACTTTCCAATTTCATTATTTTCATCCTTCTTCATGAAAGACAACTTATATTTAAAAGCTCTATTCAGTCATGGTAAAATCATTTTCCTTTAACCTTTTCTTAATTAGTATAGTATTCTCAGTATATTATGTCATGGTTAGTATTCTTAATATTGCATCCATACATTGTAATTATAAGCTGGGTAATGATTTGTTGCTATTTACATACAACCCCCTCCCCTTTTTTCTCTCTCTCTCTCTCTTCCAATAAAAATTCTAGCTCTACCCATAGAAGCCTCACTTGGGATTACTCCTAGTCCTATATATACCTACATGTGATTTTATTTTACAATCTATGAAATAATTAAGATATTCAGACTTACAAATAGAATTCTACAACTCTACACCAGAGACAGAAATAAATTGCACAGTGAAGCTTCAGCAAACGTTGTTTTTCATGGGAAGCATGTATGCAATGCCATTTATAGAAATGGGATACTCACCCAGCAGAAACAAGAATTATATCCGGCTTAAATCTTTGGGCACAGGGTACAATAACTTCATCAAACACAGTTGTCATGGCAATATCACCTGATCCTCCAGGTAGAGGCAAATTTAATGTTGTTCCTTCACCATCTCCATGACCTACCTCATCAACTTTACCAGTACCAGGGTAGCTTCCATCCTATTTCAAAAGAAGACTAAATAGCATTAGATTGGTTGCTGCAAAATGAACTTCAAAGATGAACATTCATGCAGTGATCAAAAACAGTAATACCAGACAAATCCAGAAATTAAAAAAAAAAGATAATGGACTATTGATAATAGAACATCTATTACGCATACTTATTGGCATCTAGATTCTAGACACTACAACAGCTAGAATACACCATAAGATCACATACAATTGCACATCATCTTGCCTCCACCACATAAAAATATTTTTTTTAAAATAATTTGAAAAGTGCAGGTATGTTCCTTTTCAATATAGGTCAAACAAGAACTTGACACTGAATTCCTGATTCTCACCTATACATACACACATACATACATACATACATACATATATATGGGTCATTACTTAGTGACAGCATTTGGTTCCACCTAAATAAGGTCCTAGAAGAGGTGGCTTAGATATGGTCCTTTTCTAACACATTTGCACTTGACAAACCAAGACTTTACCATTGCTATAGAGTACCAGACAATGATCCCTCATACACATAAGTATGCATGTATGTATATTCATACTTCAAGTCATATCTAACATTCTTTAAATGCGGGAGGAGATAAAATTCATATAATTGATGAGAGAGATTAAGGCCTTGAATATTAAGCAGGATAAAAAGTTTGTGACTAAATTGCAAAGTAAAACATATAAGACAGGTCTGGACCAAATTAATGCTTACTTGGTGAGTTGAGAGGAAAAATATATCTGGATCATCATAAAAAGCGTCATTTGTCCCATTTCCATGGTGAACATCAAAATCAATGATAAACACACGCTTCAACCCATGTACACGTTGGGCATAATGAGCTGCAATGGCCAGATTTCCGAAAACACAGAACCCCATAGGCCCCTTTGGAATAGCATGATGTCCTGGAGGTCTTATCAAAGCAAAGCCCACAGGTGGATCCAGGCAATTTTTTGATGCTGCAACCTGAAATACAAAATAGAAAATGTTGGATAATATAAACTAGAATCTACTTCTACCATCTTCAGTGCAATTATGACCATTTAGCGGTGTCAAAAAAAGAAATGAAATTGTTTCAGCACAGCACACAAAATATAACAAATAAGAATAATCATAAGAGACTGACGTGCCAGGTCGAGACATCACCACTGAATCAACTAAGGTGATTCCTGCTCCAGCTGCAACTAGTGACTCATGAAATGTCTGCATCAATATACCATGATAAGAAAGAGTGGAACTACAAGATATAGCTTGCAAATTGAAGTGCCAAGATCCAACTCAAACATACACTATATGGTAAGATAAAAATCACATAAAAGCATTGATATCACATTTCAAATTCAATAAAAGGACAATAAAAATGAGAGACATGCCCCATATTTACATTCAGATCAACTGGAAAACCTTTCTTTACCAGTCAGTTAAACTAATAAATACATGACTCAACTAGTTGTAGAAACATTGACATTAAAAATGTTCTCAATTCGAATGCCGGAATAAAAAAAAATGTTTTCTGGGTCACATATGAACCCTTTCTTTGCAAAGGTTTAACAGTATGTGCGGTTCTTTTCATCAGCTGAATATATTTCCATTGGAGCATACTAAGACAGTTATCCAAAGTACCCAAATTTCAATGAAATTTTCGAACTGCAAGAATTTCTTTTGATCTGAAAAAGTTATCAATGTGAATATACCTACATTAAGCATACTAATATGAAATTTAAGTGTCATTGAATCCGCCCATAAAGCTCATAGACATTTCACAAAATATGAGAGGAGTCTGCAATTGATTTTTTGAAGGCTTGGACTTCCAAAAATAGTCATGATATACAATTTCAATACAATCACTTCTGCTAACTCATCTAATGTACACCTTCCCAATGAGAAGACCACTATCACTGATCTTGTTAGGAAACAAGAAACCTAACCCAGATCCATGGAATGCAATACCTGAGAACAGTAACCTTGGAAAGAAAGAAGAGAAAATAAAGAGAAATGAGAAGGTGAAAGAAACAACAAAGGCCAACAAGCCTATTACTCAAAACACTCAATTTTATTATCAACTCATTCTATTTTGTTTGAATATATTGAGCACAATATATATAAAGACTCTTACTTGACTCTTTCTTGTACTAGTAGTATTAGGATTCCTACTAGTATTATGACTACTAATAAAGCCTAATAAATACTAACTTGGACCCAAATTAAATAAACCTAAGATACTTAAGAGTACCTCAGAAGATTCTATACTCAACTAAATTACCAAAATACCCTTAATTCGCAGAAATTACAGATTTGCCCCTCAATATAAAACTGACCATAACTAATAAATTTTTATTTTTTATTTTATTTTTAGAAGAGACCATAACTAATAAAATAAAAAACCCAAATTAAAAACTGTTTTGACCGTAAAAGACTCATACTTAGACCAATAAAAGGGCATGACTTTCACTTCAATTGGACCTCACACGAGGAACCAATAAAATAATTCTTGAATAGGCGAATTTGCAAAGTAATAGCATATTAATCTTCCATGATTCCATCAAGAAAAGATCAACAAATGCACAGATTTACATGGTTCACCCAAAAAGTAAGGCCATGTCCATGGGGTTGCTGCAATTTTATTATGATGGAGCTATAACAGGAGTTACGAAGATCATTAGAATATACCGCCCTATTATTTAGTCTACACCCATGGGAAATTACAATAAAAAGGCCTAGAGCATCTAAAGAGATAACTCCAATAATTATACAGACATCAATGTTCAATTCAAGGTGAGCTGCCAGCCCCTGAACTCCCGGCATAACCAACACAATAAATCAAGCTCCACCTATATTGCATTTGATCTCTCTCTCTCTCTCTCTCTCTCTCTCTGTGTGTAAAAAGACAAAGGTAAAAAAACCAAGTAACAGCGATTCTAATAAAAAAAGGTTCACAGATGTGATATGCAAGTTAACCATTACGCTGGAGATGCCACTTCTCTCTCTCTCTCTCTCTCTCTCTCTCTCTCTCTCTCTCTCTCTCACACACACACACACACACACACAAACACACACATCTCTCTCTACTGTAATGAAAATGCTCCTCCATATCAGAAGAGCTCATAGTAGAATCCAGTTGAAAAATAAAAAATTAGGACCAAGTTTCAAATAAACTGATTTCAAGAGATCATCATTTTAATTTTTCTAATAGTTATCCCTTTTCTTACCTTATCTTGATAGTTATATTGATTTGCTCATGTAACTATCAATTAATTAATCTGATTTGATGATGCAAAGATATTATAGGCATCGATTATGACAAGTCCAGTGAAAAATATCTAGAAGCAAATGACTTTTAATACTTTAAACAAAATGAGTGTCTGTAAATATCCACAAGCTCAAGAAATAAAGCAGATTGATCTAAAGTGTTGAACTTACCGTGGAAGTAGCATATGTTGGCCCAGAACCATCAATAAATATAATACCCTCTTGTGAAGCCTGATCCATTGCCTATAAAAATAAACCAAATAAGCCTGATTGGTTCCATGCAAGACTAAGAACAATAAAAGTATATAATATTGAAAACAAACACCAGCATAATGTAAAAAAATTAACCATTCAAGGAAAATGGATACTTGAAACCTCAAAAAGTCACCAACACATTGACTGACTAATAAGGATATGCACATACATATCCCTCCAAATGTATTATAGCATCTTGAAGGTATAAACCCTACATGCAACACATCCTAAACTTGCCATTGCATTGAGTTCAAAACTTATTGCTAAGTCTCTAGCATCAGTCATCACAAACCAGATATATATAAAAAGAAATTAAAAAATTAAAAATAAATAAATAAATAAATAAATAAAAGAAGAAGAAGAAGAAGAAGGAAGCAAAAAAATTGCAAGCAAAGCCAAAGAGTGGGATCACGTACTAATTTGTGGTACTCTTTATATTTTTTCTCAAAGGACCTGCATATTAAGGTATCAAGTCATATTTAAATCATTCCCTCAATCTAAATTCTTATGCTTCTCACATTAGCTGTATATGTCAAAAAGGGTGGAGAAGGGGGAGGGTGCCACCCATTTGTACCTATATATCAATTTGCCTTACCTATGATTCTCCTTCAGACTGTCATTCTCATTTTTGTTTTCAATATTATGGATCTTGGTTCGCAATGGTATTTGTGGATAAAGATTTATGCATTAGTGAGGTCAATGTCATACTTTTACATTTCAACTTTTTTTTTTTTTTTTGATAAGTTGTAGATAGGTGCTATATGTGTAAAAAGAGTGGGGAATCAGTGAATCGTCTTCTTCTTCATTGTCCTATTGCTTCTGAGTTATGGTTTATGGTGTGGGCTCTGTTTGGTCTTCTATGGGTTATGTTGTGAAGTGTTACTGATTTATTTTCGAGTTCACAAGGTTCCTCCAGTAGACATCGAAGCATAAATTTATGGAGGGTCGTACCACATTGTGTCTTATGGTGTATTTGGCAAGAACAGAACTCAAGATGTTTTGAGGTGAAGGAACAATCTATTCCGGAAATTAAATCTCTCCTTCTCCACACCTTGCTGGATTGGAGTTCGGTTTTTAATCTTTTTCCATGTTATAATTTTTTAGAAATGCTTGATCTTTGTAATTTAAGAGTTTGATGTACTGCTACCCATGTACACCCCTAGTGTACCTGGTTTTTGATTAATACAACTCCATTATTTATAATAAATAAATAAACATTTTTTTTATAAGTAATAAAACTTCATTGATAAGACATATCAGATACAAAGACCAAAGTACATAGGGCGTGTGCTGAGGAAAAGCATAAATAAATTCTTGCTACCTTCTTCACATGTCTTTTCCTTGGAAAACTGCATGGAAATCAAAAGTGCCAACAAAGATCAGTTTCTTTATATAGATGCCGACGTTGGGTCGTATGTCAATTAATGATAATTTATGGAAGCATTGGCTCTTTGTTATTGATTGGTGTTCTATGTGTAAGAGGGACAGGGAGGCCGGTAATCACTTACTCTTACACTATTCTCTTGCCAGAGACTTAATCTTACATTGTTCTCTTGCCAGAGACTTATGGAGCAAGTTGTTTTCACTTTTGGGGTAGCTTGGGTTATGCCTAGTGGTGTGGTGGAGCTTCTAGCCTGTTGGTCGGGCAAATTTAACCAGCATAGAAATGGGGCAGTTTGGAATATGATCCCTCATTGTCTAATGTAGAGCTTTTGGCTAGAAAGGAATTCTCGAATCTTTGAAGGAACTGAAAAATCAACTCATGACTTGATCTTGTTCTTCTTTCAGACTTTGCTTGGGTGGAAAAATGCTTTGGGTGTTCTCAATTTTACTTCTTTGTTGGATTTACTTGATAGTTCTACTTTCTCTATTACTTAGTTTTGTCAAAGATCCGTTTAGTTGGAGAGATGGAAAAGTTGTAAGATAGAAAATCAGGAGAGGATAGAAAAGTGGAAAAATAGAAGAGATTTTAGTTTTCCCTCATGGTGTTAGGTTTGGGGGGTCGAAAAGTGGAGGAATGGAAAACTTTTTTGTTTGGTTGAGAAGAAAAATGAGAGGATAGAAAATATTGTTTGTCAAAATTTACTCTCATGCCCCTATTATGTATTTTTATATATAAATATTTCACTAGGAAAAAAAGATGGATTGGGGTATAAAAAATGCATGCCAAACATTAACTTAAAAGTGGGGGAACAAAAAGGAGAAACAATTTGAAAACAGTGGGGAGCAGAATGGTAAATACCATCAGCCCCCTCTCTTCTCTCCTATTTTCTCTCCATTTTGTGGGGATTGAATTTTGGTGGTCCGGGAGAAAAAACTGCCAGGCCCCACAATTTTCTCCCCCCTCCCCTCCCAACCACACTCATTATCCATTTTCTATCCACCCGGTTTTCACACCAACCAAACACATCCTGTAGTAAGTTTGAACTTCAAAAACCCCCTAGGATGAAGGTTTCCAACACAATCTATCCATGCTACCTCCCCTCCATACTCCAAAATAAAGTAGATCCATGAAAGACACAACTGACTCTAGCTCCCAGTCTTGTACTAATGATTTATATAAGTAGTCAACCACTCTCTATAGTAGTCTCTACTTCTAAATGAGATGAAGACTATGCATCCAATGAGTAAATTCCATCCACTTAAAGCATATAGGCAACCCAGTTTCTAAGCCTTGTCGGCATGCCCAGGGACTGCAGTAAGCTGCTTCCTGTAGTCATCACCTCGTTCTTGACAGATTTAATCAGGTGTTAATAATCTGGAGTGAAAGGATTTGAGGTGACAAGGATTTGCTGGGAATTCCAGATCAAGGAAGAGGCAGATCAAAGTATGGTCCGGAAAAACCCAAGTCGATGTGAATGAAAGATGCCTCTAAAACTTCTCTCGTACAGTTGAGGTAAAAACCACAATGTTACACCCCAAAATAGAACTATAAGGAGCCCACTTGTCCCAGTCAGAAAAAGCTAGTTTCCTAATATACGAACTCTCATCCAGCCAATCAATTAGGGGTCCAGAACCTCAAACGGATTTAGCCTGGCCATGTTGTGTAAAACAGAACCTTCTTAAAAAATGTTTCTAGAGGTGGATTTAGCCTGGCAAGATCTACATTTACTACTGAGACCTCAACAAGGCATGCCTGTGCTTTTTAGCTAAGAAAATATCCTGTCTCTAAAGCAATGGTATACGAATCTGCTGAAGTAAAACAAACTTCTTTCACAAATTCCAAAACCGCATACCAATATATACAAGATTCAACATTCTCATGAAAAAAGTATGAAAGTAAAAAATAAATAAAACATTGGAAGCTACACATATACAAACAACAAAAAACAAATGGCACTAGCCACATGCTTCCATTCCTTGTAACCATATAACTTTCAGCTAGTTTTTAGCACTTATTATGATCTGACGCAATGAACACCAAACACAAGAAGAAAAACTACAATAGTTAATTTTGAGGCTACCTTCTCAAGGCCTAATACATAGGCTCTTGCATGAACACTTGCAATGTCATCTACTGAAGCAGGCTTGAAATTGTGAAGTTCAATGATCTCTGAGCCACGGATCTATATAAAGGAAAAAATGATTAAGCAAATTGGAACAATAAAATTTTCTTATTCATAATATCAAAATAATTATCTAATCTCAATTTAAAAAAGGATTAGGCATTTTTCTAGTCATATGGGTCACACAATGGAAGTTTGGTGCAGGGAGTGCAAGACAATTTTATTTTATGTAATTTAAGAGGTCAATTGTATTTTTTAAGATTTACATTGAATTTTATTATAGGTCTTATACTCTTACTAGTTAATTTGACTATTAGTATTTATTTAATTTCCTAAATTCAAGGGTACTTTTATAATTCAATAATTGGGCTTTCCTAAGTCGATTAGAATTAGGCTTAAGTCATACTAGTTTATATAAGCACACTATTGTACTCCAATGGTGATAGTTAGGTTGAGTGGTAAAATTTATTGTTGCAGTTTTTCCTTCAATAGCTTGGTGCTGATTCCAGGCAACTCTATGTACTAATTCCTAGATTTTGTTTTCTCTTGCTTGGAGCTGGATCCTAGAGTGTTTTTTTTTTTTCAGTTTTTGTGAATGAAATATTTTTTCATATAATTATTTGAAATTACAAGCAATATTAATGATTTCCATGTGAACCAATTAAAAATATGTTTTTTTGCTCATTTTCAAGGTCAGTTTCCTAAAAGTATTTTCTAGAAAATACTTCATTTTCAAGAAAATGTTTTCAGTCAAAATAGATGGAGCATTAGTGGCAAACCCTAATACTGCAACTACTACTACTAGTGTAATCAGCATCATCGTGTTATAGGTAACTCCTTGAGCTAAAAGTTCTCCAGAAATTATATGTAATCCTAAAAACTTTCTACATTTTCTTTTCATCTTGGTTGCTAATGATTTGGGGCACCAGTTGTTCAATGCTACCATTTCATTCCGAAAATATAATCTTGCTTGTAGCAGTTTGTAATACCAAGAGAGAATTGTTAAAACAAGAAAAATGAAGAAAAAAAATTCAAGTATTAGACTCAAACATAGGGATTTGTTTTATAAGTTTTGGCCTTAAAGGGAAAGGGGGGAATGGGAAATTTAAACCAGTGATATCCAATTCATGAGGGGTGGTTCACAGCCATTTGTGCTACCCTTTTTGGGGTTATTAACAAGGAAAATATCAAATTTCGTGCAGAATAAGAGTCTCAACAATAAAGAATGAAGCATATTGTACATTTCATTTAATACCTTTGGAGTCAATTCCATCTTTTCAAGAGCATTAACAATTGCAGGAAGTCTAAAATTAGATTCTGGATGGGACTCCTGTACACAGCAATAAATCCAGAAATTAATGGCATTTACACAACTTCAAACACATTAGTAAGACAATGACTGAAAATAACAGGGAATACACTTGGTATGCTAAAAAAATCATAGATTAAAAATGTAATTTCTGATTAGTAAATGAAGTGATGGATATCTTGAGAGCCATTTAATCAAAAGATCTCTTCCCTCCTCTGTTCTCTTGCACACTAAAAAGAATAATAAAAAATGAAGAACAAAAATATGGAATTTCTGATTACCAATTGAAGTGATTGATTAGCTTGAAAGACAAATGTATTATTTTTTTCCTCTATTCCTTTCTACATCCTAATTTTTCACCTTTAAAGAAGTACAAATAAGGATATAACACTCTATTCTAATTAAATTCTTTCAATGCTGATACTATTTGAAAGATCTTTCATCATGGAGTGGAGACTGGAGAGTCCATAATCTACACACATAGTCCTAATTCAAGTCCTATTCCACACTAAAACTAATAACTCAAACCTTTACCTTGACCAGTAGGTAGTTGAAAAACTCAATGATTTAATCATTTATAGTCACTCACTGGAAGTTTGGAACCCTGAGTACAGTGTTCCAACCATCCAGTTGTAGCAGGAAAAGGAACTTTATGTGAAATGGTGCTCAGATGAAAAAATACTTTTTTCAGCCATTGGATCAGCAAGGGTGTGATGGATCAACCAATAAGAGATGATCAAGTCTATTGTCAACTAGAAAAGGCATTATGTAACTTCGGAAATGACGAAAAAAATCATCTAATTTCACAAAGTGATTTATAACAAATATTAGAGGACTGAGGACTTAAAGATAATTCAAATTTCAAAAAAACTGCATAAGGGGGCCGTTTGAAGGTAGTATATGATGGAGAAAGAGGAGCACTTGTCTACTTATAAACATTTTACAAATAAACTATAGGATAACTAAAATAACCTCAGCAGCTAAATAGTTTCTTAAAGGAGTATGTAGAATAAGGTACTTTCCAGAAATTCTTGTGACATAATTGCCAATTCAAACTACCTATACGTTATCTTTATTAGTCAGTTAAAATATATTTTTTTATAAGTATTAGTCAGTTAAAATAATAGCCCACCAAATAATAACAAAAATAAGTCCTTTCATATTTTAATGTTTATAAGCCAACTTCAGCACAGAAAGAACTCAAAATCAGATCATATATATTCATGACCCAAGAATTATATTAACAAACAAAAATATAACCATATATATCAACCAGATCTTTTCCTCTTATGATATTATCCAGCATCTTAAGGTATGATACAAATTTGAAGTCATTTTACATTATTCAAAATGATTGCTCTATAAAGTCGGGAAACCAGGAATTATGTATGTTATATATCAAAACTAGACCATCAAAATAATCCCCATGTTTGAAAATTGCAACTGAGACAATTAGCCCCAGAAATCCATACTGAGGACCTCTTAATAAGCATAAACAAAACTCATGACATTTTAAGAGTATAAAATGAACTAGTCAGCTAAATAACCTGGTTGTGACCCATGGCAGGAGCAACAGCATAAATCAGCCTTGCATTAGTGATCTTTTCATTAGAAGGAACATACAGATCCCTCCCCATACTATTTGAACAAGAAATGGCAGATCCTCCAATACTTCTTGAGAAACATCTCCTTCCTCCTCTCAATTTCTTTGGGGAAAATTGACCCCCCACAAATTTCCCATCCATGTCAATTCTAATATAACTTTTCCACTTGTATAGATGATGCCGCACAAAAAATAACACATTCCCTAACACAAACACAATTATTTGATCTTAAAAACACCAGAGGCCAGACCGCATTTCTAGGATTTTACAAAAGTATTATATATCAATCAAGACAGTTACAATATGGTGAACCTAGCAAGCCAAATATGAGCATAAGTCATATCTATGTTAAAGTACAGAGAAATTGATTCTGGATATCTGTAAATCTCTTCTTTAGGGCAGTTACTCAACAAGCAAACATTAACAGCTCTAACCTGTTATGGAGGCTTGGAGTTGCTTGAGAGCTGGAGCATAACATGAGGGAAAAGCAGTACTAAAGCAGTTAGGGAACCAATATATTTATATTTAATGTGGTTCATTTGGTAGGTGGAGCTCCAATTAGATAGACTAAAGCAAATGTTTCTGAGATGATAAAGTTATTGTTCAATGAGACTTGATTCTTCCTTTTTTTTAATTGCAAAGAATTCTAAAATACAAAGAACTTTATAATCTTCTCTTTTGTTATATCTCACTTCTGAAAGCTCTTTATCAATTTGATTACTAAACCAATGTAACAACTTTAAAAACACATTATAACTGTATTTTACTAAATTCTAACAGCATTTTAGTAAAAAATATTTTTGGAAAATATTTATAGCTAAAAGCCTAAAACTATACATCCCACCACAATTCCAGATGGGCACCAACTAAGCCAGCTCATGCCAGTTGTTTTGCAACCCAATTCTATTTCATTCTAGTAGTTTCTACTTGGTTTAGTAAGGGTTTTTTTTTTTTTTTAAATCTTAGTCCGTTTAGGAAAAAGATTTTAAACCAATAATCCTATCAGAATTTTTTTTTTTTGATAGGTAATAATAATATTATTAAAACAAACTAAAAAATAGACAAAAGCCAATACAAGGTGTTCATGATGGTGAACACAAGGAAAAGCAATAAACAAAATAAACAGCAAACAACTAAAAGGAAAAACTTAAAACGCAATACTAAGGGTCAATTTCCTTCAAAATCTTTTGGTATGTGGCCAACCTTGATTAGTCTGTTGAGGATTCATAGCCGACCCCAAAGTTTTAGGATTAAGGTTTGGTTGTTGTTGTTGTTGTTGTACTTATCAAATTTCGATCCATTTTACAATATAATCATCCTAAAATTCCTTAAACAAAAAAACCCCTCCAAGAAACCTCAATTAGTGCTAAATTTCTAAAGTTGGTCCATCAAAAGATTCAGCATAATAGCTCACTTCAGTACTCCTTACTTTCCTACATCACAAAAGCGTATCAAAGTGCAATATCTTTTTATTGGCAAGTTAGCCAAGAACTTTGTAACTCAACTGACACCTCTTAATGTTTTCAACAGAGACTTCTAGACTTCAAATCCCCCATCCCCCATCGTAACTATCAAACATCAAAAAAAATATTTATTTGTAAGTTACAATGGTTCTTGAATGAACCCATGACCTCACCCTCCACCTTATGCTTACAAGAGGAATATATGTGACTAGAGCTAGAGCTCACTGACAAATTCTAAAACTTTTCACCTCCTAAGATAGTGAATGACCAAAAATAATTTTTGTGTCCACTTTGAAAATAAACTAGAACTACCCAGCAATTCAAGAAAGACTCAATAAGTAACACTAACATGTTAAAATGAAAAACCCAACTGAAACACCAAACTATTAAAGAATTTAAAAGACACCCAAATCAAATTTCGTAGCTATCAATTTAACAGGCATATATGAATACATAATATACTACGACCCAGATAAACGATTTTTTATTTATTAAAGAAATACATAAATTCAAGGAAACAAGGTCTAGTGGTTTATAAGTGCATGTCAAAGAGAGAGAGAGAGAGGTACCTGCAGAAGATGGAAATGGAGGGAATGCTTGGAAATGCATATTGATGAGAGGGAGAGAGAGAGGGGAGAGAGAGAGAGAGCAGTTTGGAGTTAGGATGGTGCGTGAGCGCGCTCAGTCAAGCCTTTTTCTCTCAACATTTTGGCAACATTACATTTTAACCACAAATTAATAAATCCTTAAATTTTCAAAAATACTAATAATAATAATAATAATAATGAATTCTATAATTTCAAGAGTAAAAAAAATTATATGATTAAATGTGAAAAATAAAAAATTTAGGGGCTGTTTGGCTTCACTTTTTTGATCACTCAATTTCCATCACTCATCACTCATCACTCATCACTCAATTCTTCACACCCGTTTGGTATCATCACTCAATATTTTTCACACTATTTGTGGGCCCATACCTATAAGTCGGTGCAACTTTTTTTTTTTTTTAAGTACCCAAACTCATCGAAGCTAAAAAAAAAAAAAAAAAAAAAAAAAAACCAAAACTAAAGACCGAACAAGTGAAATAATAAAAAAAAGTTAAAAGATGGTCAAAAGTTGCGGTTGTGGGTTTATGAGTTATGGAAACTGAAAACAGCCAAAATGTGTTTTCAGTTTCCATAACTCATAACTCAAAAAATCAGAGAATTGAGTGATGGAAACAGAGTTATCGTTTGCCAAACAACCTTTTTGCTATAAGTCCCATCATTTTTGAGTTATGAGTTATGGAAACTGAGAATTGAGTTATCAAAATTTGCAATCCAAACAACCCCTGAACTTCAACGCAATTTTTTTTTTGTTTTTTTTTTGAGGGGGAACTTCAACGCAATTAAGTGTAAAGTTTTGTGTTTGGAATTTAATATAAACCAAAAGTTTAATTTGTTATTTTACATATTTTCTCACCAAAAAAGTTTTTAATTTTTTGAAACTGTAGAATTTTATTTATTATTTTAAAAACAAAAAAGTTTTTAATTTTATCTACTTGTTAAAAATTCAAGTTTAATTTATCGTATTTTAAAACTACACAATTTAATGTATCAAACACCCTAAATTCTAAAATGTAAATGTCATTTTCCTTAAAAAAAGTTTCTCCAAAATTTTAAATAGACAACATTCCAAATGGAAAATTATTGAGTACTTCCAAATCTATATATCTATATATATAATAATAGGTAAAGTTGAGAGAAACTGAAATTAGAATTTCAAATTAGAGTTCCAATTTTGCGTCATATGTCTTAAATTATTTGTTCTTAAAGAGTTTTATTTCTTAATTTTAGAATCAAATGTGAGACCACATCATAAATATTCATCAAATTGAGTTATTAAGTACAAAAACCAAAAAGTTTAGAATAAATGAATAGTTAAAAAAAGTACTTTACAATAATTATAAAAATAAAATGAAAATTTTACATTTTATTACTAATAATATCCTTACAAAATTTTTTAAAGAGTTAACAAAATATAAAAATGACTATCAATAGTATTTAAATTATATTATGCATCTTATTTTATATATTTAAGTGTATTCATGCATATGCATAGGATTATAAGTAAGTTACAATAATATCATATTCACTCCTCTCACTATTACCTAATAGGAGAGATTATAACATAATATAATTCCAAATTATTGTATATGTATAATTACTCGTTTGAAAACCTCTCTAGTCCATCATATCATACACTTTTTATTTTAACTCATATCTTTGATATGATACCCATATTATTTGATTAAATGATTTAATAGATCATTGTACACTAAGTTATTAACCGACATATTTGATGGTCATATGATTTTATTAAAAATTTTAATAGATCCTTGTACACATAAATTATTATCTTATAGATTTGAAAATCATATGAATTATTTGGAACTATCTAAATAAAATTAAATTAAAAATAGAGTGATTTTAGTCATCCACGTATATTAATTTGTTACATGACATTTAAAATTTATATGATTTGTTTATAACAAATGAAAGAGATGAGTTTTAAATCGAAATTCTTTGCCACAAGAGACCTAAACACAGTCATTGATACAAAATTCTTGACAATTATGTGACTAATTTAGATAACCGTGCGGTTTAAAAATGGAAAATCAACTTAACTTGAGACAACTAATTTGTATTATGGACTAATGATAATCACAATAAGAGATTTAAACAAGAACAAGCATATATGTAAAAAGTTATATTACTCAAGTATGTGAAAGGTGTTACAATTTTCCTATCAAGAACAAGCTCTTGAAGGTGTTGTAAAGCTCCCTTTTACTCTTTGTGATTCTCACTCTAAGTTTTTAATTTCTTTTTCTATGTCCCCCCATTTCTGCCCTTATCCTCCCTTATATTTGTCCTACATCTAGCACAAGGATGTGTTGTCCATGTACTACTGGAGATCTTTATGTTTGACCAGGTTCTTCCTTCCTTACTTTTATGATGAATAGAGTCTTTTGGGGCTCTTTACACTATTCAGGCCAGTCACTCAATAATAAATGTGACTATGCCAGGCATATGAGCCTCATTAATGCAGGCATGACTGTAGATTTATCAATAAGTTTCAGCAAGCTTCCTCGAACAATCTCGTACATTCCAGAATTTTTACTTGGAAGCTTGATGGGTACTTCGTCTTTGTTGGTTTGATAAGAGTCTTGTCTTCAGATGAGGTTCTTGGTGAGTTTCATCCTCGGATCCAAGGTGACATATTGTCTGATCCGTGGTCCGAGGTTTGGCTCTTTTAGTGAGGCTTATCCTTAAAGTGGGCTAGCTTATATTGGGCTTATTTTCACCCATGGCCCAATGTTATTTGGGCCCAAAAAACCATCTCCCTACAATAACTTAATTTGTCATCTAAACAAAAACAGAGTAGATGGTCATTTTAACCACTGGGTAATGGGTTGAACAAAGATTCTTCCAATTGGGTTGGAAGATAACTATATCATTTTATATATATGCTTATATACAAAGAGTTTGTCACAACAGATTGATCCCAAGATTATTGCTATTTTTCCAACATTTTCCTCTATGCGTATGGAGCAAAGGCAAAACGGCAGGCAGGGAAAGTAGGCTTAGGCCAATTAGTACGGATACATACAACTTTTACAAGTTCTTGGTCATTGAACAAGTTGTCCAATTTTCTTTGTATTAACTATTAAGCAATACTAGCCACAGTCATGTACCTGCGAGATGTGCGAAAAAATTTCACGATTTTTTTTTATTAAGTGAAAATGAAAATAGATAACAATACTTATAAGTGTTAGTCCCAAATCCTTTTTAAAATGATATGATTAGTTTCTAACAAAGCATAGTTCATACAATATATTAAAATTTCTAAATTAAGCTATCTATATTTGGTATTTGAAAGTGTTTTAAATTTAATAAAGTCTTTTTTTCAAAGAAATATAATGCATTTTACATTCAATTATTATATAAGGTTGACATATTTTATAAATAATGTAATGTGTGGTTAGAATTTGTTTCTTATGTTCCTTTCAAACGATTCATCCTTTATATATCTTAAATGGCCTAAAAATGAAGCATTTATAATTAAATATCATCACTTATATTACCAAAAAAAAAGTACAAGACTTTAATAATATAAGAAAAATGTAATTTTATCAAGAACCTACTAACATTATGCTAAAAATGTGTCATAATTGTCAATGAAACAACTCATCTTTCTATACAAACTTATCTCCCAAAGCATCATCAAAGTGGTCTAAAATGGACAAATGGAGCGAATTGGTTTGAAATGGACCGATAATGGTCCAAGGTGGACCAAACTAGTCCGAAGTGGACCACAATGGACCAAACTAAACTGAAGTAGACCGAAGTAAACGAAAATGGACAAAATCTTTTTTTTTTTTTTTGAGAAACAAAAATGGACAAAATCTAAGTGGACTAAAATAGGATGCTAATGTAGTTCAATAAGATTGTGACAACAAAAAATGTTATGCTTTAATTATTAAATATTAAATAGATGCAGCAAGGTATTTCTAGTTTGCAACTGCTGGAAAAGAAACAAGAGATGCATTTCTGCTTTCTTTTCAGTTCACTTCCACAGAAAAACTTATTTAGGATTAGGATCCTTTTCCGATTGTTATATTGATAGTTTTGAATTATTATATTGTTATTATTATTATTTTGCAAACATGTTTGATTCTGGCGCCATAGATCCAATCGAGATCAGTGTTGCTAATTTTAATTTTAGGATATGGTCCAACCAGGTCAACCACGTTTCAATATATATATATATATATATATATATATATAACTGGCTTCTCAAGTACATTCTCCAGTCGTACTCATCTTTGTAACCAATATTATCATAGACATGACTAACGCAACTTGATGATTGAAGAAAATGTATTGAAGTCTATGTAAGTGGTGTCAATGTCCTTGAAATATTAATGACTGCTGTTTTTTCGTTGAGGCCCATCTGGATTCCTTTATAATAAGGACAATCCTAACCTAATATAAGGCTATGGTGGTGAAGTAGGACGACCATAGTTTTCTAAAGTTTAATAATTGTTGTCTCACAAAAGATGAGTTGTGGAAGATTCTTTATTGTGGTGTGTAACTGTAATTTAAGAGGAGGCATTACTTATTGCTGAGAATCAAAGAGTATTAGAATATTAAATAAAGCTTGCCAACCTTGTTTTAATTAAATTGAATACTCAAATCCAATCTCCATAAGTGTGTGTGTGCTTGCTCTCGTTTGAGAGAGAGATGAGTAGGAAAGAGGGAGTTATCAGTTTTGAGTGTCTGATACAATTACAGTGGGCTGGACTAGCAGCAATTCGCATTGTCAATTTGACATTACACAATGTTGAACTTGAACACACTTAACCAAACTTTTGTTGGTTCATTGAAACTAAAGTTGATACATTTTTGGTGCTTTCTACAATGAGAAAAATAGAATTTTGGGAAGCTTCACTATCTTGCATAGCTTGGCGTTTGGCCTAATATTACTGTCTGGATTCCGAAAAAAGAGAGGGATGGGATAAGTCAATCAGTTTTTGGACTACTGGAAAGGTCTAGAAAGCAAAAATGACAAGATATCTTTCATCAAGATCCATTAGGGTCTTATCTTATGAGTGACCTACCACTTGTTTCATTGGTGCATGCCCCCTTTGGAGAGGTTCAGGCCTTGAGCAATGAGTGTTGAACAGCTGTAGGGCCACACACACACAAACAAAGGGGGTGGGTACTTGCTATACTCTTTTGTTTGCATGCTAAATAGCAAGAGTTTACATGCTGCTTACTTGTTTGATGCTTGATATTACATACTTGTTTTCATGAGAGAGAAAAACGAGATAGATTGGAGTCTTAGAAAATTTCAAAGTAGAGATAGGCAATAGAACAGAAAAATGTCCTTCCCATTGATTGTAGAAGTGGCACCATGATATACCTTTCAGTGGTCCCATTCTTAAATTGGAATAGGGTGTTAGGATTTGTTAGCAAAATGTAGATACAACTAGAACTATTAAGAGATTGAAGAAGAAAAAAATGAAAAGAATAATCCTTAATTTATTGCATTACATTTTGTCTTCAATTAATATACTGTTCAAGATTATTATTTCTTTGTTGTTGCATCTTTCAGTGCAGTACTAAGCTACATTCATCTGAAGGAGTAAAAAAAAAACACAATTAAAAAGTTTTATTTATTTATTTATTTATAATAATTAAGCAGTATTAGTAATACAGTTGGTGGCCTCAGGACAAGTACTAAAAATATCAAAATACATTAATTAATGAATATAGCAAATGCCTACAGTTTTAGTGGTTAAAGAATAGAGATAATCCTATTTTTTTTTGTGTTAATGTCAGTTTGAATTGCCACCACAACCACCAGAATGTCTTATTTGAATTGTTGATGCTCAAACAAATCAAGTTCAATTTGTTTAAAACTTGAATTCATTTACATACTATATGATACTTTGACTCACTTTTTTTGTCGTCTCTTTATTCAGATTACAAGAAATTAAGCCTTTCTCTATTCCATTTTTGGAATAAAGAAGAAGGTTAAGCTTAATTAACACAAGTTTACAACTGTACAGAACATGAATTTCAGCACATGATTAGTGAATGAGGACAAACCAGTGTGCTAATTAACCAAAGACAACCCATTCCCAAGGAACAAGGAATGGAATCCAGTGTTAATTATCTGTTAATTAATTCATATTTTAATTGTAAATCATCATGCAACTTGCATAAGTATTTATTTGTAGGGAAATGTATTACTAATTCCTCTCTTAGTCAATCCTAATATATATAAGGCTAATGTGTAGATTGACTAATGATGGCATAAATGTTATGTTTTTATACATATTACAGAACGAGTTTTTATTCTATTTATATTAAAAAAAAATTAAAAAAGAAGAAGAAGATGAAGAAGAAGAAGGTAATTTCCGTATAATCTTGTACTCTTCTTCCCAATTTAGATATTCTTGTTGGGTTCCTAAGAAATTGTGCATAAACTGTTGGATGAGACTTTGGAAATTTTAAGTTCCAAAAATAATACTTTACAAGATTGATTAAAAATATATTTTTAGGGTCAATTGGATTCTTACAACAAACCAACTATTAACATAACACGTATTTGGACTTAAGAGATTTAGATAATATCGTATACTGTATTTTATATGAATTCGGAGTTATCATTCAATTTCAAATGGCCAATGCCATGGATCCAAATTTCTCCAAAGAGTAAAAATTTGAAATTCACAAGAACCCATCACATGTTAATGTAAACGTTAAATTCTAATTCAACTATTCTAGATATATAATCACTAAACAATCAGTAAATAATTTATTTTCTCTCTCTTGCTAGGATCCTGCATAATATTTGTTTTCCTTGTGATTTAGAGAATCCTTAGTGACAAAAGAAGGATTGTGAGGTTCTAGAATCAATTAATTAGGCATCATTATGCTAAGAGTATTGTAGCACATCCTAGTATTTTTAATGTAAATGTTCATATTAAATCCCCTCTTTCAATATATAAAATTATAAAATTAAATACTAAAAAATGCACCGTTCTAGTTGTAGGTAAAGCTTCACATCCTTTCCTCATGCAATGTGATGCTCGGTTTTCGATGCCCAAAAAAAAAAAAATATATATATATATATATATAAATTTCAAACAAGAAGTCCCTAGAGTCATCTTGAATGCGCGTGAGATTTATTCATTATTGTTGAATCTTCAATATATTCTAACCTCTATCATCTATATGTTTTAGGGTAATGTTAATGGGTGTCCTTAGAACAATTGTTAATAAATTATATTAAAAAAATTTTAATACCACTTTCATTGGAAATATAACTAGCTTACAAAAAAAAATTAATTGCTTTATTATTTACCTATACAAATGTTTCTAAAAATAGTTATTAAATCAATACCCTTAGATTATTCATTAACATTTCCCTATGTTTTAATTTAGAGAGAGAATAAAAAAAATTGAAATAAGAAAATTATTAGATACTCATAGTCTTAGTCTTAGAATACAACAATGTGGTTACTCTATTCTTTCAAATGAATAATAAATCTTACCATTCAATTTATTAATACAACTCACTATTATATAAGAAAAATGAGTGCTATACAGTCTATACTACTCTTCTCTAATAATACTAAATAGTTTCTCTTCGAGAGTTATGTCAAGAATTGCCCAAAATACAACTCACTAAATAAATTATCAAGCTATTAGAGCACCAAAACTAGGACAAAAAGATTTTGATTTGTACAACCACCACATTATCAAGATTCAAGGAATCATTTGCAATTCTAGCAAAATGGTAATGGATCACAGCAAACGCATTCTCATGGGAAATCCACTAATAATGAGCTCTGCAAATCCTTAAAAGTTAAAGATTAAAACTATTACCTACATCCAAATCCCTAGAGAAGGCTACAGCTAAATAAACTATTACAAAGTTCCAAATCATTTCCTTGCTAGAGAAGAAGTATTAAACAAACCGGCAATTTCTTATAAGAACTCTATCCAATTAGAAAACTGAGCCAGACTGAGACTCTGAGACAACAATTAGGAGTTCTAAAACAGATTTCCCATCAAATCAAACCTCAGATTACCTATGGTAAGCATTTGATACTTTTTTTTTTTCTTAATTTAAAAATGGGGTTTTCAGTATAGACTCATCAACGTCACACTACATGACAACAATAAGTAATATCATGTATATTACTAGAACGTTGGCTATTGCTTAAACCATTCAGCAAGTGAAGCAATTCGAGATAAGCATTTGATACCTAAGTTGAATGATTGGTAAAAGAGAAAATTGAAAATGGGTTCACGGGTTACAGATGTGTAGGAAATGAGTTGTTCATTGGTGGGGCAGGTGGTGGCAAATGCCAAGTGGGGTTCACAAAGGGCCTTGATTGACCACACAGAAGATAGTTCACGGGTGCTACATATATCCCATAAAATAATAAAAATAACACTTTAGGACAAAAATCAGCACCATTGTAATTTGTAAGAGAAAAATATTTAGAAAACAAAAAAAATGAAATGCAGTAAAAACAAAATAGAGGACAAATGAGCATTGAAAAGCCACAAGAAATGGATGCCAAATAAGATCTTCTCTCCTCTTCTCATCCACAAAAGAGATTCATTCCATGTCATCATATTCTTGGTAACCATTTGCAACCACAAATAAAGATGTTACTTTACCAGAGAAAATTTGCAACCACAAATTAAGATTTTACTTTTTTGGCAATAGTTGGTGTGTGGGGGCACTTATAATTAGAGGTGGTAATTTCTTTAGCCGGACGATATATATGTGACTTGAAAGGTACATCACGTAAATGCCAAGAGTGAGGTGTAAGGTTGATTGAAATGAGATGTAAGGTTGATTGAGGTGGCTTATAGTCTAAAACGTGATAGTTACATATATAACGTGTATATGAGATATTCAATATTATGTAAGTTGAAATCTTTTTTTTTTTTAAGATAAAAATGTGAAATTATTATTGAAAATGCAATTTTATAATTTTATAATTTCATATTTTGAAAATGCAAAAAAATGTATAAAAAATGTGTGTAACAAGAATTAGCCTATCATATAACTATAAAAATTAAAGATAACAAAGCTATTGAGTTATTCTCAATGAAATTATCTAGTGATTAAAAAAAAAAGTTTGGACACTATAATGCATCGGTAGGTGAGCAAATAGTGACATATGTAACCAAAAGCATTAAAAACATTATATTATCGAGACTATGGACCAAAGCGTGAAATAGAAAAGCATATTAATTGCAAAGTTTTCAAGGTGCAGATGTTTTGGGGGGCCACAAAAGTGTTAGTGTAATTTCAGTCACAAATTAGAGGACCACTGGGGGCCACTGGCCCATTGCCTCTTGTTTTCATCCAATTCCTAGGGTCCTCCTACTCCTACGTGTAACTCGAACGTGCTACGAGGGTTTACTAATTGTGTTTCATATAATGACATGATTAACCCTTACTATTGATTGTTTGCATCTTCACGTTACTATTAATCAAGAGCAGCTCATTGCTTAGCCAAATGGGGACTTAATAATAGGTGGCAGGAGTTTTCAATGAAATGTCCTTACCTGAATAATTTGTGAATGTGATCAAGATTAATGCTTTGAATTGTATTCTGTAACGTTGTTTTCTAATGAAGCTTGCTTGGATTTAAAAATTAAAAAAAAAAAAAAAAAAAAATTAAGCCAAAGCATTGCATTTCAAAAGCCAATGTTTAGACAGAAATGGCATAAATTTTAATTAAAACCCTCTAATGACAGTACATTGGTAATTTCCACTTTCTATGTTTTTTATTTTTATTTATATTTTTATAATATAATAAAATTTCAACATATAACATCCGTTCTATTATGATTACTTTATATCATCAAGCCAAGACACTAATTGATTTTTGGTGTAAATGGGGTTCAAGCCACAAATCTTTTATTTGACAACAAAATTTTTTACAAGTTGAACTAACTAATCTACTTCTACATTCTATGTTTAAATCGCTGTATCTTAGAAATTCTTGGGTGCACGAGTTCTTTTTTTTTTTCCACTAAGCAAAATTTAAATCTACAACTTGACTGGATTTCATTTCGTTCTTTACCTCTTAATCAAAGCTAAAAGTTCAAGAGACAAGAATGACTCTCACAATCATCTATGATCTTATACATTTCCACTTCTTGATATATACTTTGACATTCAAACGTTGGAAGAGAAACCGCTGGCTTACCTATAAGATTATTATTGTAATGTCCTAACAAAATGGAAAATCTTATCCAGTTGTTCCAATAATGGTGTTGTGATGATTACTTTTTATATGATTCATTGTTCTGTCATCTGTGCATTTGGAAACGCATAATTCCCTACCCCACATTATATATATATATATATATATATATATACACACACACGAAAAACAATTCATGTTTTTATTCTAGAGTGGAAGAATATGGACAAGGTTTTGTCACAAATAATGCTACAAGAATTATGGGCAGTTAGACAAGGTTTATTAATTGACTGGGAACTTAGTTACAAATTTATAGACCTGTAAATTGATTCTGAAATTGTGATATGTTGGTTAACATCAAATGAGATTACGGCTCCGACTATGACTTCATTAATTTGTGATTGCAGGGCCCTACTAAGCAAAGCGTGGACCGTCCTACCACGTCACATCTTTCATGAAGCTAACAGCATCGCAGATGGCTTGGCCAAGAGAGAAGTAATGCAAAGAAGCAGCCTAGTGGAATATGCACAATGTCCTACTTTTGTAACTTATCCCTATATATGGGATCTTTTGGAAAATAAGCACTCCTACAGAGTGTTCCTTAACATCCTTGACCTTGAACGCTAGACTCTGTCCAAAAATGACAAATGGACCAACTTTTGTAACTACTACTTAATCAAATAAAACGTCTCCTCTTTCTACCCAAAATAAAAACTAAATATATAACATTTTATGCAAAGCAAGAAAGGGATAAACCGAAGCCAAATTCTTACATGACATACTGATGCAAAATAGGCTAATAGATTTTTTGTCCCAAACCAAGTAATTATGTCAGTCGGTTGGTTGAATTTAGTAATTTACTGCCTATTTTAGTCGTTTAGCTAACTTAGTTGATTCAGGCCTAAGTTCTTTGTTCTCGTCTTTTGGTGCACCGTGATAATAATTTAGCCATGTTTAAGTGGTCGGCACCTTTTGGTGTTTCTAACAAAAATATTCAGGGTTTGAATTTCCCCATCTCCAATTACCAAATTATCAAAAAAAGTTATCTTTGTAACAACTTTAGGTGGTTGTCTTTGAGTGTATATATATATATATATATATATATATATGTAGCAGGCTCCCCTAATTGTATGAAGGCAGCCTAAAAACTTTGTATTTGCGACATAGCAAGACAGTTTATGGGATGTATTTGAAGTTTCGGTTTCGTAAATGAACATTGACATCGCTCTAAGGCTGGACCACATGCTACCTAGGCATTTAGATTAGTTTTCTTTGGAGATTTTTCCTAATTGGTATGTGAATCCGATATTTGGAAAGAAAGATGGTGAGTCGTCTACAAAAATTTCAGCAATTAGAGCTATGGTCCTTAATACTAATAATGCAAAGAAGTCTGATGGAATGAAAAAAATATTTTATTATGGGGTCTCTAAGGTAAAGCATGGAAAAAATTGGAGGCATTATTTTGTCTCTAAAAGCTGGAGCCTGGAAGCCATACAAACTTTACAACGTGAACTATGCAAATTTCCATGACAAAATATCTGTAGCAAAAGATGCACGTGAACCATCCATAGAAACCCGAGGACCCAAGTGTCTTTGCCTAAACTACTCACTGTTTTCACAGTTCGTAGTTGAAGCCAAAACCAGGGATTAAATAAGAAAATAAACAAGAAAAAAATCAGTTGAGAGTACTTACTAGTACTACACAAATTGATCAGCTAGAGAAACCCAAGTGAGTAAAGAAAAAAGAGAGAGAAAAGAGTGCATCTTCAATGAAGAAACAAGGCTGTGAGATTGAAGCAATAGGCATCAACTATCAGATTCAAACACAAAAAAGAGAGCACCCTTTTAAGATCTTTAGCAGAGAGCCACAAAAGAGTCATCATGAAGTGGTTCAAGAACCTGAAGAACCACAAGCCAAGGTTGAAGAACTATGTCCATGCCCCGGAGTCCGCCAAGTGTTAAAGGACGTGAACTGCCAGGCAAAACCATGGGAGATTCTAGCCATTGTCGGTCCAAGTGGAGCTGGAAAGTCTTCCCTACTAGAAATCCTAGCAGGGAAACACACACCACAAAGTGGTTCCATTTTTGTGAACCAAAAGCCTATAGACAAAGCTGGGTTCAAGAAAATATCAGGGTATGTCACTCAAAAGGACACCCTATTTCCTTTACTTACAGTGGAAGAAACCTTAATGTTTAGTGCTAAGCTAAGGTTAAGGCTTCCACCAGCTGAGCTGAGCTCCAGGGTGAAGTCATTGATTCAGGAGCTTGGCTTGAGTCATGTAGCTGGGGTTCGTGTTGGAGACGACAGAGTTCGTGGGATATCTGGTGGAGAAAGGCGTCGTGTTTCGATTGGCGTGGACGTGATACATGACCCCAAAGTGCTGATTCTTGATGAACCAACTTCAGGTCTGGATAGTACATCAGCGCTTCAAATTATTGACATGCTCAAGTCCATGGCTGAAACCCGAGGCAGAACCATAATTCTCAGTATCCACCAACCAGGGTCTCGTATTGTGAAGTTGTTCAATTCAATTCTACTGTTGGCTAATGGATGTGCCTTGCACCAGGGCACAGTGGATCAGCTTGGTGTGAACTTGAGGCTAATGGGTTTAGAGCTTCCTCTTCATGTCAATGTTGTTGAATTTGCCATTGAATCCATTGAAGCCATTCAACAGCAGCAAAAGTCTAAGCCAGTCCACCAACAAATGCTACCACAGTTGCCATCAACAACACAACAGAAGAAAAGAGATGAACCAGGTGAGTGTAGAAGCGGTAAGTGCACACTACAACAGCTCTTTCAACAATCCAAGGTTATTGATGAAGAAATCATCAATGTTAATGGTATCGATTTCCCTTGTGGCTTTGCCAACTCTAGATTGCAAGAAACCATAATTCTCACTCATAGATTCTCGAAAAATATCTTCCGGACCAAGGAGCTCTTCGCATGCCGGACAATTCAAATGCTGATTTCTGGGCTTGTCCTAGGCTCCATCTTTTACAATCTAAAAGATGACTTGGTTGGAGCTCAAGAAAGGGTAGGTCTATTTGCTTTTATATTGACTTTTCTGTTATCATGCACCACAGAAGCTTTGCCAATATTTTTGCAAGAGAGGGAGATTCTTATGAAGGAGACCTCTAGTGGAAGCTACAGAGTCTCATCCTATGCCATAGCCAATGGACTAGTTTACTTGCCATTTCTGCTAATCCTGGCCATTTTATTCACAATACCCTTATACTGGCTCGTTGGACTCAATCACAATTTCATGGCCTTTTTGCACTTCTTGTTGCTGATTTGGTTAATTCTGTATACGGCAAATTCTGTTGTGGTATGTTTCAGTGCTCTAGTGCCTAATTTCATCGTCGGCAATTCTGTGATTGGAGGTGTCATGGGATCCTTCTTTCTCTTCTCTGGTTACTTCATATCAAAGCATGGAATTCCAGATTATTGGATTTTCATGCATTACATATCATTGTTCAAGTATCCATTTGAAGGGTTTCTAATAAATGAGTTCTCCAATTCAGACAAGTGCTTGGAGTACATGTTTGGGACATGTATGGTGAGTGGAGAAGATGTGCTTAGAGAAGAAGGCTATGGGGAGGAAAGCAGGTGGAGAAATGTGATGGTTATGGTGTGCTTCATATTGCTTTACAGGTTTATTTCTTACGTCATTCTTAGGTGTAGATGCTCTCAGAGAGGGCTCAAGGATTCCCTTGTCTGAAGAATATAGTGAAATCTCTCTCTCTCTCTCTCTCTCTCTCACGAGTTGTTGAAAACATTGTTCAATGTTCACATGTTTTGGACTTTACTTAAGATAGCATCCAAAGAAGAAAAATCACATATATAATAATAAAAGAAGATATGTAATATCTGTCACCAGATTGTACTAACATGAAATGTTGGTTTTTTATTTTCTATATTTCTTAATGATATGTGACTCTCTCTCTCTCGGCCTATCGATTTTTAAGATGATAAACAAAAGAAAGTTTTCATTGTGAAGGAAAAACCAACACACTGCAGCACTTTGTTCGTGTAACAAGGTTTCTAAAGGCTTGGTCCATCTATCTTTTTAAGTCCCCAAAATGCTTAATATTCTGAATAACTGGAGGATCCAGACCACATTGAATTCCTAACAATCTGCAACTGTAAACAGTGCAAATTCTAACTGACCACTTATCACCGGGGTACGTACACATCTGATAATACATGTAGCAAACTAGAAACAATGCAGAACTTTAAACCATCATTAATATATAAATCTAAGGTGCTCCTCGAATCATAGACATGGCCTATTTCCAAGAAAACAATTGAATATAGGGTAAATTACATTGACCTCCCCCTAGGCTCAATGTAATCTTCCAACTAGAAGGGAGGGAGATCAAAGTATTTTAAGTATTTTTTGATAATCAAAGTAATTTAAGTTCAAGAGTAGTAGCTGTCTTTCTGAATAATGTGTAATGGTACAACATTTAAGCATTACAGTTATGAGAACTACTGACTACTATAACTTGCTTATTAGTTCTAAAACTTTTTTTGGTAAGTACTTATTCATTCCGATTAGATTAAATGATTAAATTCACCATTTCCTAATGGCTTAAACTTATGAAAAAAAGGGTAATTTATCCATTCCAAAAGTCGAGAAAAAAATCAATTGGATGTTGGTGAAAGAGGATACCGGGAACAAAGCATCTGAATTCAACCAACATCCACCGCCATTTCCATTTCATAACATAAGGTGAATTCAGATTCACTCTGCTCATCAAAGGCCTCATGGTCACCATCATCTGGCACATAACCAGCTCTCCTCATCTGTTCCGTGAGCATCTTCAAAAGTAAATAGATCTCCTTCCTCTGAGGATGCCTATTATCTTTCACCATAAAAACATGTGAATTACTCTGGATTTTAATCCAACTGCAACCTGGCTGCTTTTTAACTCCCTGTTGTCTCATCCGTTTTCTAACTTTCATAGCATCCTTCCATTTTCCTTGCTCAGCATACATGTTTGAGAGAAGAACATAAGGTCCGGAGTTCAAAGGATCAATCTCTAAGAGATTCTCTGCCACATACTTCCCTAACTTTATGTTCTTATGGACCTTACAAGCAGCAAGTAAAGATCCCCAAACAACAGCATCAGGCTGCATTGGCATTGTGTCTACCAAACTCTTTGCTTCATCAAGGCATCCAGCTCGACCGAGTAAATCAACCATACATGAATAATGGTCCTTCAATGGAGCCAAACCATGCTCTATGCTCATTGAGTGGAAATAATGACGCCCCTCCTCAACCAGCCCAGCATGACTGCAAGCACATAGAACACCAATCATCGTGACATGGTCTGCTTTCTCTCCAGATGCCAACATTTTCTGGAAAATTTGTAGAGCTTCAGTTCCATAACCATTTTGTGCGTGTCCCACTATCATGGCATTCCAAGAGACATAATCCCTTTCCACCATATTTTCAAATACCCGGCTTCCATCTTCAACTGATCCACATTTCATGTACATATCGACAAGAGAGTTTCCCACAAAAATGTCACTCTCCTCTCCAGATTGAAAGCGAAATCCATGCTTCAAAACATGACTATGAGCCTGTCTGCCCAGCTGCAGTTCAGCGAGATTGGCACAAGCATTGAGTAGATTCCCAAAGGTGTAATGGGTTGGCAAAATAGATTCCCTCTTTAGGAGGAGGAAAAGTCTAAGCGCCTCTTCATTCTCCCCATTCTGTGTATATCCTGCAATAAGTGCATTCCAAGATACTACATTCCGGTCCATCATCTTTGTAAACATTAACCTTGCAGCTTTCACACTTGCTGCCTTTGCATACCCACTTACCATGGAGGTTTCAGACACCACATTCCTAATTGGCATCCTATCGAAAACCCATCTGGCTTCAGTGATTCTACTACATTTTGCATACATATCAACCAATGCATTTCCCAAAACAAGATCATCCCTAAATTTGTTGCATTTCACAACACGGGCATGAATCTGTATACCTTCTCTAATTGCTGACAAACTCGCACATGCACTGACCACACTAGCTAGAGTGACCTCATCGGGTTCAATCCCACAATCCATCATCCTCACAAAAACCTCCAAAGCTTCACTTGCGGGACCATTTTGCTCATAGCATGTAATCAAGCTGTTCCAAGAAACTCTATTCCGTTCATTCATCCCATCAAAAGCTCTTTGAGCACAAGCCACGCTCCCACATTTAGAATACATGTCAACAAGAGCAGACCCCATATAAACATCCAAAGAGTACCGTGATTTCGAGACCAAAGAATGAATTTGAATACCCATTTTCAAATCCATCAGACCCGAACAAGCACTAAGAGCACTACCAAATGAGTACTCATTAGGCACAAAATTCTCCCTATACATCCTAACAAAATACTCCAAAGCTTCATCAAAACGATCATGTTGTGCAAAACCTGCAACCATCAAGTTCCACGAGCATTGGTCCTGCTCAGGCATCGACCCAAAAACCTGCACAGCCTCATCTAGAAAACCCAATTTCGTTAACGCAGTTATAATGGAATTCCAAGTGAAAGTGTTCTTCTCAGGCATTTGATCGAACACTTTGCGTGCATCTCCCAAACAGCCACATTTTCCATATACATCAATGAGCCTGTTCTGGATAAAAACTTCAGAGGAAAACTGGGTCTTGATGATACGTGCGTGTATGCGGCGCGTGTCGTGTGCCGACTTTGATTTGACGCAAGAGTCCAAGAGCTTTGCGAAAGGCGATGAGTCGAGGAAAGAGAGGTCGCCCACCACGAGTTTTTTGAGCAGGCCATGTCTACTGGTACCCATTCCATTCTCTGTGAAGGAGACAGGTTCATGGGCATGTTTCGCTGAGGTTTGGGAATGCTCTGAAACTCAATGAATATGAAAGTGAAAGAAAGCGTGGTTTTTGAGCTTTCATTTCCAATTCCATATATGAAGATTTTTCAAATTCCTGTTGCTTTTTAAGACTATGGTTCCCCGCGTCTTTTTGCTTAGCCGACCGTTGTGTTAATGGGTTTACGTGTGCCACTCATAACAAGTTTGGGCATCTCTAATTTTATATTTTCTTACGCATTCACTATTTCACATTTTCACCTCCTTTTTCTTTTCTCAAAAAAAAAAAAAAAACTTTTTTTTTCTCAAAATAATTTTTCCTATAAACTTCTTAAGTTTTAAAATATGAACATTCCAGAACACATAGATGTGAACTAGTGTGAAAATAATTTCCCTTCAAGAAATGGGGCTAAAAGCCCAACTACATATACAATAGTACTGATTACATATAGATAAAAGCAATAAATAAAAATTTACTCCTTGGTGTTTTTTGTGGAAATATTTACTTGTTGCTTTTTGTCACACCTTTTTTAGTATAATAAAAATAGCAAAACTAGCATTATAAAAAATGAATTAACTTCTATCTTTTTACTTTTTGTTTTTTTAAATTATCTTCTAATCTTGTATTTAACAAATAAAATGATAGAAGATTACGAGATGCCAACCAATTAGGATGTATTCTTAAAATATTGACAACGTGACTCTAAAGAGGGTATTATGTATAATGGTTACGTGTGTAACTACATTAACACTTGTGAGACTCCATCCATGTAGGTGGGGTTGTGTATGTAACTATTACGTAAATAAAAATTTGTGCTTGAGTTTCGAGTCTGGTTCTTGTGGCTTTGAGTATCAAGCCCTCATGGCTTTGGGTCAATGGAAGGCTGTGACTTTGAGTTGCAAGTTCTTATGGCTTTGGACTTTGGAGCACAGCCCAATTTTTTTTTTTTTTTTTTTTTAAATCACCTAGCCAAACAAGATTTTTAAATAAGAACTATCACTTTTTGTTTTTGTTTTGTTGTTGTTGTTGATGAAAGACAATTTCATTAAACAACTAAAAGATTACAAGAGGGGCAGGACAAGACCTGTTCAAATAGACTCCATTATAGTCATCCTCAAAAACTTTTAAAACATCCACAGGTGGACTATTAAAAGCCATACAATCTGCTTCTTGGTTATAGCTCATCTTAGCTAAAGTATCTGCAACACGGTTCCCTTCACGATAGCAATGATTAAATTTTATCCGGCTGAAACGGGAGTTGAGTAACCTGCAGTCATCCAATATAGGAGAAATAATATTGTTCACATACTAATCATTCCTGAAGGGCTCTATAACAACTCTAGCGTCTAGTTCAACAATAAGAGATGCTATGTTAAGATTGCAACACATAATAAGACCCTCCCTTAGGCCCCACAACTCAGCAATAAAACTGTTAGTAATTCCTATGCGCTTGGTGAATCCCGAAAGCCAATTCCCACATTCATCCCTTATTACTCCCCCACAGCCAGCCACTCCCAAACTGCCAAACACCGACCCATCTATATTGAGTTTCATCCACCCAACAGGAGGTTTTTCCCATCTATTCCTTTTAACACATCTACGTATCATCAATCTAGGGGAAGCTATACAAGGAATGAATTCAAACGTTTGATTCAGAATTTCAACATGAAGCTGCTGGTTCAGTCTTTTCCTTTGAAAAATGAAGTTGTTCCTACTCTTCCAAATATTCCAAACAGCGAAAGAGAACAAGGTTTTCCACGGTGGATTCATAGTGGCTGATGTGCTTCTATGATTCCCATTCCTGCTAAGCCAAACCAGCAACTCACTTCTCCAAAACTCCTGGTCAACTTCTACTTTTCCCAAATGATTCCATACTGCTTTAGCCCAAGGACAATCACAAAGAGCATGTAAAATTGATTCCTTCACTTCTTGACAAATAGGACACACAGGACACACAGCTTCTTCACTTTTTGTTTTCAAAACATGAAACTTCTTTCTAAGGCCAAAATGGCCAAATGGCCATAAAATTGTTAGTATATAGTTAGTAGGCTCAGTTTACAAACATTATAACTTACTAGTATCTCGAGTCTTAAAGAGTCGATTTTGGGCCCCAAAATCGAGTCTTTGAGGCTCGGTTTGTATGCTTGGATCAGCTCTGATGTGGCATAGTTGCCACTTGGCATTCACATGGAAATCGAGTCTCTAAGACTTGATTTCCACATATGTGCCAACGTGGATGATCCACGTGGAGGCCCCTGGAAATCGAGTCTGAGAGACTCGGTTTCCAATTGGGCTTTTTCAAAATTAAGGTCTTCGTCTCTATTCTCTCACTCTCACTCACACTCACACTCACACCCTCTCACTCTCACACAAACCAGAGCACTCTTACTCTCTCAGCCTCACCTACATTTTCCCACTTACATTTTCATTTCCCACATAAAAGTTTCATTTCTCACACAAAGTTTTTACTCATAAAACTCTCTTATTTTCTCTCTATTTGTCACACGGCCTCTCACATTCACACACGCTCACACACACACAACCCCGCCGGCGTTGACGAGCAGAGCCCAGCCCAGCCCAACGACGACGCCGACGAGGTTGAGCCCAGCCATCGACTCCTCTCCTCCTCGATCTCTCTCTCCCTCACTAGAAGATCCTTTCTCCTTTTCTCCCTTTCTTTCATTACCACCCCCATACCCATTCATTTTTCCTCACCATACCCATACCTATACCCATTCCGATTTTGCTTGGTAAGTTATTTATTTCATTTTTTGTTTTGATTATTGTGAAATTTTGGGTTTGGATTTGGATACTTAACATTTAGGTTATTTATTTAATTTTCAGTTTTGATTTTTGTGAAATTTGGGTTTGGATTTTGTGGTGTAATATGTAGATACTTTATTTAATTTTTATTTTATGATTTTTATGAAATTTGGGTTTGGATTTGGTGAAGTAATTTAATTTCTCTTCCTTTCTACAATAATTTGAAATTACATGTAATTTGCTTTGTATAGGAAGGTGGACCCTCCAATTCAGTGCAGATGACATTCAACTCTCTTTGGCTGAAGTCAAACTTGCTTGGATAGAGCATATTGTTGTTGCCATCCTTAAGACTTTCCAAATTTCTGGCTTCAGGTTAAATTTTTATTGCTGATTAGGATTATAGCTTTTAGGAGAGAATTGTATATCTCATTAGGCCCATTTGCTTGTCTATTAGGAGCTTAGGACTTACAAGTTTATATTAAATAGTTATCTCATATATTTAAATGTTATAGTACCATTACAAATTACTAAATTATATGCATATAAAAAAGCACTTAGTAGTTTGCTATTGAAGAAACAAATTACATAGTCTTTTTTCAGTTATGTAATGTCTTTAACTACTCATTCCCAACTATTTTATGCTACAAAGGGCTCTCTCACTGAATAGACCATTTATTATACTTCAACATGAGTTACTGAATTAATTTGAAAGGTTAGAATTGCATCATTTATCTTATGTTGCATTTATTTTTAAATGAATTTCTATTTCATTTGCACTGCCTGATTACTGAACAAATAAATAGAGAGTAGAGTCAGTATTTGGCTGTCTTCACACTAACGTCGAGCCTCTTGCCACTGTTATGCCAGAACCACTACCAGTAATTTTTTCTCTTCGCTTTTAAGTTTGACCATTAAATAAGATCAAAATTTGATATTTGTTTGGGTAGTTTTGATTTAGATCTTTAAGTTATGTTTTTATCTTAGCTTTTTAGTTTGTGCATTAAATATGATCAAGTTTTTTGATATTTGTTTGGATTGGTTTCAATTTAGGTCTTTAGGTTATATTTGGTTTTGATTAAGGTATTTGAGTAAAAGTGATTTTAGTTTAGTTATTTGTGTTAATTTTTTCGTATTTAGCTATCTATGGTGGCTGGGTTAAAATAAAGGAGCATATTTAAAGAACTTAAGTGAGTCTTAATCTCTTTCAGGCACTTCGAATATTGAAATAGAGCAGAGGATTATTGTAGACAAAGTTATAAGCAATACAAATCAAGTGGGAATGAAAAAGTAAATTAGGAATTTCCCTTAATCTATATAAGTAGGAATGTGAATTTCTGTGGAAGAAAGGCTTTTCAATTCTTTAATTTTTTAATTCTGTTGAAGAATGAAAGAACAGGATGATAAAGTCAAAGAATAGGTATAGGTCATATTCAGTGAAATTTCTTTTAGAATCATTTGGGCAATATTTATGATTTAGATTCGGGTATTTTGGTTGATTGGTTATGATTTAGGTTTTTCGGTTAGGAATGGTTTTGTTTAATTAGTTTAAATAGATGGATTAGATTTAGTTTTGATTAAGGGATTTTGGTTAGAAGTTTTGTTTAGGTTAGCTGGCTTGGCATAAATTGGTTTTAGGTATCTAGAATCGATTTTGCATATTTGGGTTGCTTTGATTTTGAATTTTCCTTCTCATTCAGAGTAAGATGAAGATTTGCTCCGTCACTCAAAAGGCAAATCTTTAATAATCAAAACCACACCAAAGTTTTATTTTAAAACTTGATTTTTTTTTTTTTTTTGGGTCTGCTGTTTCTGAAAGGTCCCTTTTTAAAATCCCTTTTGGCTTGAGTATTTTGGCCGGATTGGCTTTAATTCAGGTTTGATTTTAGATTTGGGTTTATATACTAAGGTATTTGGTTTAGAATTGGTTTGGTTTTGCATATTTGTGTTAGATTTGGTGTTGTTTTGAGTATTTGGGTAATCGAGGTTTGTTTTTCTAGAATAGGTGATTGTTAAGGAGGCTTACATGTAGATAATTCATTGTAAAATCTACAAATTTTGTTTTCAAAGCTATGTAATTGTTACTATTGTTTGTTTTAAAGCTTTCTCATGATTTTTTTGTTCTGTTAAGGGTAACTGGAAATCTCTCATATGTCATCTTGATCTCTTAAGGGGTTATATAGGATGCCAATAGAATAAATTAATTGCTTTATGGCAGATGCTACATATAGATCTCAAATATGTACAATTTCCCATGTCATCTTCAATTTGCTTATGTTATATGTAATTCCTTTACACGCGTTCTCAGTTGTAAAAAATTATTTTTGCCGTTTAATATTGAATTAGATCTGTTATAGAGAAGAAACTCTACTCTTAAAATTTGATTGAAAATATGAAACATTTTAATAGTAAACTTAATTCTTAACCTCCGTAATACATATATAAATTCCATATAAACATTTCTAAGTCTTAACACACTAGAAATTTGGACATGGTAATAGTTTCCTAACCACAGTGGGAAGGTTGAGATGTATACTCTCTTCAGTCAGTTGCTTAGTTCCATGCTTTGCCTTCTCAACCCTCTTTTTTTGTTTTAAAGAAAGATTAGATAGATGTTAACAGATTACAAGATTCTTTCTTCAATATCTCTGCTTAATTTTGGTAGAATATTACTTTAGCCACTTATAATAAAGAATTAAGAAATCATTTTTGTAACTGAACTTGCATTTGAATAGAAACTAAAAGTGCTCATATATAATTTCTCAGCAAAATCTCAAAATTAGCATTTTCTTTGTCCATTAACATACAGCTAATAATTTGATTTATAAACAATATGTTTTGTGTAGTTTTTTGGTTGGTATGTATGTTATGCATTAAAAAAATGCATATGAGTTTAGACTTCAATAGGAAATTTTTTTTCTTTGTTAGTATGGTTTAGCAGGAGTTGTGAAACTGAATTAACCATCTATTGAATAGATAGAGTATGGAGAATATGTGTCTACAATTAACGAGGTTGAGAAAATTTATGTCCTCAAGTAGCTTAAACAAAACATAGATTATGATCAAACTTTGTGGTTTACATGCATTTATAATTTTTTTTTTAATAGTTTCTTATCAAGCTTCTAAGATACATTTACTTTGTGCAATATATAAATGTTGGGGTTGAACAGAATCTACAAAGGTCTATATTTATTCCTCACAAAAGGGACATGATTGGCGGAAACCACACAAAAAACAATGCAGAGGTACATTGGAATTCAAAAGAAAAAACAGTTAGTTGATGCTGAATCAGCATCTTCAAATGCACTTGGTTGGATTGTTTTAGATTTAGATATTTGAGTTAGATTTGGTTTTAATGGGTTTAAAATAAATTTTGTTTTGAGTATTTGTATTAGATTTGGGTTAAATTAGTTTTTGGTATCTACCTATGGTGTTTGTAATTAGATTTGTAAATGGAGATATGTGTTGGGTGTTTAGTATGTGGTAAAAGTGTATTTAAATATTATTAAAAAAATTTCTTTTGTAATAAATGTAAATAAAAAGGCTCCCGCACATAGTGCGGGTTAAAAAGCTAGTATTAATAAAGTTTGACTCCTTTACGTTATATGACTTTGGATAGTAAGTTTTATTGTGAACTTAGAGTTTTGTTATAAACCAAGATAGTAAGTTTTGAAAATAACGTAATGGCCAGATATAAGTTGTTTTTTGAGAATTTTTCTTAGATTGTTTTTGGTTTTATTTTATTTTATTTTGAATCTTGTTTATTACGTGCTAATTTCTTATCATTCTTGTGTAGTATGGCTGCTGCAAATGCTGGACGGATTAACCATACGCAGCCTGGCCCTATTGACAAGTCGGTGTTAAAGTTGCAGCCCACCCATCGATCAGAAGCTATTTGGAATGGGCAGGTACAACACAGTAGTAAATATTTATGTCAAATGTACACGCATTTAATTCATACAATGTACATGTAGACGTTTGTCATATGTTAATCCAAGGATCCGTTTTGTGCAGGATCCAGGGGCCCTTACCTGTCGTGGCCGTACTGAAGAGTTCTCCAACCGAGAGCCAATGGTGGACGATCAAGTCGTTGACATCATTAAGGCATTGGGCTTGGAGGGACTGCTGAGGCAGTCGGGTAGAGAGCTTGACCATGGCCTAATTACAACCTTAGTGGAGCGATGGCGGCCCGAGACTCATACCTTCCACATGCCACATGGTGAAATGACCATCACATTGCAGGATGTGGAGGTGATTCTCGGGCTTCCTGTTGATGGTGACGCTGTAACAGGGAGCACACAGAAAACTTGGATGACTGTGTGCGAGGAGTTCCTTGGCTTTCGACTTATAACTCAAGACCAACATAAGGAACTTAATGGCCAAAGGATTCTCATCAAACGGCTTTTGGAGCAAGTTGCTAATCCATTGCCGCCTAATGCCGAAGAGGATGAGCTACATAAGTACGCACGATGCTATATCCTAGCGCTACTGGGGGACACAATATTTATGGACAAATCCGACGATAGGGTGCATCTAATGTGGGTGCAGCAGTTGGAAGACCTTCACAACCCACAAAGGTACAGTTGGGGAAGTGCTTGCCTTGCATTGTTGTACCGAGAGCTATGCAGGGCAAGCCATAAGGACGCCAGTCAAATCGGTGGGTGCTTACTGTTGGTGCAGTATTGGGTATGGGTCAGGTTCCCCTATTTGTGCCCGGCAGTTGAGCGTGGCCCGCTAGTGGGCGCTTATGGTCCTCCAGCGCGTGGTCCTCTGTACCTGAAGTAAGTCTCTACCTTATAAGGGTTGTTTCTTATTCTAGTGATATTATTAATTGAGTAAATATCTATAACATTATCTTAGTAGTTATATGTGAAAACATTATAGTTTTAGTCATGACATTATCTTAGTAGGAAAGTTCTAAATATTGATCTTTTGTTCTTGATTGTTGTAGGTGGGTGTGGGTCCCAAACAAGAAAAACAGGCTTGCCCACATCTTCAAGGACAGGTATCGCCGGCAAATAGCTTCAATGTTGCCAAGCCAGGTATGAAAATGCCTTGTTTAACATTTTAACATGTTTAGGAACAAGATATATGTTTGGTGAACTTTGAAATATAAACATAGTTGCCTAATGTGTTGCGTACTTGTTTTTGGGCTACTGTAGGTGGTGTGGCAGCCGTATAAAGCCGATTTTGAGGACCTTCCGCCATGGTGCATTGCAGGGAGGGCTGTGTGGACGGCAACGATGCCGCTTGTATGTTTCCACCTAATAGAGATACATACACAGGATCGTGTCGTTCGTCAATTTGGGATGATCCAAGAAATTCCTGCCGATGTTGACACTGACACCGTGCTTCATGCCATTGATTTGAGGGGGAAGGAGGGCGTTAATTGGATGCGAAAACATCCTATGCATATCATAAATTGGGGTAACCGCCTTCAACGGTGTTGTCAAGTAGTGCTTGGTGATATGCCTCCACAGCATCAGTACTTCGACTGGTTCAAAAGGGTGACTCGGAGGTTCATCGATGTTCCTGGTGCTACATTGATTCTAATGGTAACTTCTCCACATCTTCTACATATTATCGTACTTCTTAGCATGAAACCACTATTTATAAAACATGATATATGTGGTCCAATGTATGCTTAGCATCAAAAAAGTAGCTTAAAGTTGTTGTCTACTTAAGATTCCTTATAGAGAACTTTGTTCACTTACCTTATAAAGAATTTTGTTGATTTCAAAATCTAATTTCAAAATCGAAGGTCATATTTCTTATTTTAGCCTTTAGAGTTATGGTATACATTCTTCTTCCCAATTTTTTATGGAATAACTTGAATTGCCCTACAAGCAGAGGGCCTATAGTAGAACTTAATACAACATATACGCCTTAAGATTTCTATTTCCACTAGAACGATATTGAGATGGTTCACTACAAAACATTTTTTTTTAATAATTAATGCCACTACAGAACATACATAGAAAAAAGTGCAATGTGAACGAAGACTGTATTGCAATGAAATCCTTACATGCAAAAACCAACAAATGATTCATAAAAATCAAAAAATCACTAAAATCAAGGCGGCATGTGATACTCTTATAAGGAAATAGAATTAGGGATTCTACATAACAAACCCAATAACTCTACACATTTATAACAACATACTATTATATTACACAATCACATCACATTATGATATTCAATACTAGAGTATCATCTCGGTAATGGATGAAATCCATTATTTTGATGTCTCAATCTCAAATATGTCTTTGTCACTATTATTTGGGAAAGCTTTATGACTTCCACTTCCCAAGTCTGCCATATCTAGGGCTTCTTTTCACTCTTTTGGTTAAGTTCCCTATCCAGAGCCATTCCATTTGCCAAATCCCATCTCCTGTCCTTTGATTTCCACTCATCTTGGCAGCCCTATCTGATCAATGACAGGGATGACCTTTGGTAAATTTCTAGTAGTCCATACATTCAGGTAGCGAATGAAAGACCTAGATATTGGAACTATTTTGTTTACATAAGTAATAAGTTTTATTAGAAAATTATGAAAATCAAGTACAAAAAGGTATACTAGATGAAAAATACATCTAAGCTTTAAAAGCACAATGATCAATAAACTCCAATAAGTTTGAGAAAGAAAACTTCCCTAAGGCCAATAACCACTCAAACAAAGTCCTCAGAAAATTAAATTTCACATCTAAGGTTGACCTCTCACATCCTTCAACGTTTTTGGCATTTCTCTCCCTCAAAATACACCACATCAAACAATGAGGAATGGCCTCCCAAATCTCACTATTGTGAGACTAGAATATTGGATGTAGAAAGCACTTGGTGGGTTTATGACTGTGTGGCCCTCATTCAGCTGGAAGTAGGAAATCAGTTCCAGCACAAGCAATGACATAGTATTGTTTTAGGGTTTAGGGAAACTTTAATCGCTTAATTTACTAGAGAAGGAATATTGTCCAATAAGTTTAAGGAGAAAGGTAGCTAATCAGGCTAATGAGGTAGAAATCAGATCTAACATTAACAAAGTCATGGTTATGATTCTGTTTCATGTCTATAAGCTTAAAATTTGCAAACTTCTGTCCTTCAAGATTTAAAGTTTATTGTCAGCCTACATGTTCCAGAGGTCCGTAAGAGTGATGGAAGGTGCAAGGAGAATGTTCTAGTGTATACGACCAATAAAAAAGGTGCAAAGACAAAACATTTAATATACAAAAGTATATGAAGTATATATTGTTTTGTAGCTTGTGCTTTGTGGAGTAAAGTCTTGAAGATGTTTGGGATTCAATGGGTAATGCCATCATCTGTTGAAGATCTATTAATTGGCTAGAGAAATTGGTTTGGGAAACACTCCTCAAATATAAGGAACCTTTTGCCACCGTGTTTGATATGGAAAGTGTGAAAGGAAAGGAATAGCTATATGTTTGAAAATGTTAAGATCTTTGGCTTATCTTTGACCCTTGTTTATTCATACCCTGTTAGATTGGTCTCAGGTTTGTGTTTTAGTGTTTTACACATTGTAAATCCATTTTTACTTTTAAAACTCTCTTAGATATTCTATCTAATTTATTGTAATTTTTGAAAGAATCTTTGTGCTCATCATCATGAACATAACTTTTTTTAGCATCAATAAAATTCATTACTTATCCAAATAAAATAATTTGCATATACAAAAGGCACCAGTATACTATTTTTACAGAGTGAGACGAGGTAAAACAAAATGAAGAGCTGGCAATAAACCATGAGATAATAGGTCAGCTGTCATCTAAGCAACAATGTACAGAAATTAGCAACAACATTAAAAACCAAATAAATTAAAATGAAAAAAAGATGTAGCAAAGCAGTGAGCTGAACACAATAGCACTGACCTGAGAAGCCAACTCAGCAGTTGGTACCACGATGAGAACTCGAGGACTTTTTGATGAGGATTTGCTAAGCTCTTGAAGTTCTTCTTGCCTTAGACGCTGAATTATTGGTGCAAGATATGCCAATGTCTTCCCTGAACCACTTTGATCAGCTATAGTACAGCTCCTTCCCTCAATAATAGGTGAAAATGCCATGGCCTGTCAAAGAAGATAATTACACAGGCATAAGTTGCACTCAAACTTTAGATAATACAGCTAGGTTTCTGTCTACATCTTTAATAGAAAAGATAATTTAAATTTTGTTAAAGGTAATACTTGGTCTCCCTATAATTTGCAATTCTTGGTAGTAGAACCAGTTACTATTCAAACTATTATTTTATTATTCATTCGCATTGTTGATTTCGTATTGCATTACTAATATACTTGGTTTTTCCATGTGCAGATTGAAAGATACCTCCGTTTGTTGAGCCGTCACCCGGTGGGCATGGAGGACCACCAGGACATTATTGATGTGCTGACTGTAGTGCAGGCGATTGGCCGTGTATGACCTTCGAACCCTGAGGTCCCGAATGAGAAGGCAGCTACTCCTGCGGCAGCAACTACTCAGAGGCCAAGCACTACTAAGAGCCCAAGCACGAGCACAGCTCCTACCAGACGTCTGCCTATTCGTACCCCTCGAGTTGTCCCTACCCCTGATCCCCCTGCACCCACCCCACATCCATCCCTTAGCCCCACCATCCCTTCACCCACCCTACATCCATCCCGTAGTCCCACCATCCCTCCATCGACTCCACATCCTTGTCTTGGGTTTGACATTCGTCCACCCACCCCACGGTCATTTCCCGAGGTGTCACCCATTCCATCCTTTGACTTGGGTATTCATCTAACCCCACTTGACATGCAACAGGAGCCACCCTCCGACAGTACGTCTATTGGCCCTTCATCAGCCATCGACCCACCCCATGTTCATGTTGAGCAGGCTAGTGGGTTACCTGTTCAACCAGAAGGTCGGCCGAAACGCATATCAAAGGCACCTCCTTGTGGGATAGGGGGCACAAACATGGATACAACGTTGGGCCCGAGGCATCTGACGAAGGACATGCAAGACCTCCTCCTTATTATACGAGACGACATAAGGTCCAAAAAAGGTAACTGAAATGATACATTTTCAAAGTTTATTTTACAATATATGAGCAGCTAGAAAGCATTATTTGTTTCGATGGAAATTACTTAATCATTATGGTTTGTTCACTTGTTACTTTCATGAAGATGTTGATGCTATGAAAAGGCTGGAAGCACTAAAATTCAAGTTTAGCACAATAAAAGTAGCAACAAATAACTTTTCTAATGCCAATAAGCTTGGAGAAGGCAGCTTTTAGGTCGATTTTGAAGTGGCTGGTAATGATTCTAACTTATTAATTTGTGATGTATTTAACTGCGGCCAATTAGAAGGGCTAAGCCTCATGAAGTTGGGGAGTTTGAAAATGTGCTGTATGATTATGTTGTTTATCAGGACTGTATCTATTTTTGAACTTTGCTCTGTACGTAGGGTCCAAGGAAACTGATGAAAAGGCTGATGAGGTTCTAAAGTAGGATATTTTGGATTGTTGGACGCCAGAAAATCACTATGGATGGACTGAATCTAAGTGTTAAACATTTCTAAATTTAGACCATCTATAGTGATTTTCTAGAGTCCAATAATCCAAGATATCCAACTTTAGAACCTCATCAGCCTTTTCATCAGTTTCCTTAGACCCTACCTCTGAGGTCCACGAAAATGGAGGTGTATCATAAGAAGTCGGGTAGGTGTATTCAATCGATAAGTTTTGGTGGGGAAGGAGTTGGAGCTAGCGTTATTGCTGATGAGGAAGTTGGGAGTGGGAAACTTGTTGCTGTTGGAACACCCAACAAGGTATGTAAAATGAGCTTGATGGGGCTTCACCCATTTTTACAATTGCTGGTCTATTTTGTTATGTAAAGGGTACATGTTGTATTGTATTTAGATGTTCACATTATGCCTTAACCAATAGCTTTTTTTAGTTCTGTTCTCGAGGGGTCTTGATAAATTCTCCTGTTTCATGTTAAATGGTTGCTAGGTTATTTGCTATCGTAAATTACCTTCTGAAGAACAAATCAAAGACGTTTTGAGAAAGAAGAACTTTAAAGAAGCCATTGCCTTGGTGGAGGAACTTGAGTGTGATGCTGAATTGTCAAAGGATATGCTCTCCTTTGTTCATGCTCAAGTGGGGTTTCTATTGCTGTTTAACCTGCATTTTGAGGAAGCAGTAAATCACTTTTTGCTGTCAGAGACAATGCAGCCTTCTGAAAGATAAAGGTTGCATTTTCATCTCTTTATTTTCTTGGCTGTAGCAAGATGAATGACAAAAAAGAAAAAGAAAATATATCCGATACTCCTAGGATATTCCTCTTTTTTTTTTTTTCTTATAATTATTATATATATGGGAACTCCTAGGATATTCCTTATACAGCTTAAATTCATGTCAAATTCAATTTAAAAGGTGTATATTTTTAAGGTTGTAGGAAGGGTATAAGACATCTTTTTCTTGAACTATACATTAAATTATTGAAGACTATAGTTGTATGACCTAAAATTATAAGTCATACAACTATAGTCTTTATAAGAACTGAAGTTTCCTTGCCATAAATTTGTTACCGTTCAGGTAGTGTTGTTTCACTATCTATAACAATAAGAGATAAAGGATTCATGTAACTAAACGGTACAGTTTGCTCTTCCATAAGTCTATTTTTCTCATCCGTGAGATTATTTCAAAGCTATATATGATACGGGTCTTTCATAACACAATTATCTGGTATCTTTTATTTTTGTTACAAAATTTTGTTCCTCATGTTTTTCTCAACCCCCTTTTCCCCTATGCTTCTGAAGCTTCTTTCTTATTTTATGTGCCTTTCAGACCGTGAATTTTTTTTCACCTCTTTTAATTTCACAGGTACCTCCAGTGGTTGATTGAAGATCAGGACTGTGATGATACTCAATTCCATACATTATATGCTCTATCACTTGCCAAATCAGCAATTGAAGCCTTTCAAACTGAAAATACTTATCAAAACAGTGACATTGGAAGGGTAGATGAGACAGTAATTTCTGATAATAGAATGAACTCGATCTTTGAAAGTCCTCTTCGAGAAAGACTGCAGATATTTTTGTCGTCTTCAGACTTGTATGATCCAGAGGAAGTTCTTTACTTGATCGAAGGATCGGAGTTATGGTTGGAAAAGGTCCATTGGAACTCTTATAATTACTTTGTTGTTGGTTCTGCCTATTGACTTGGCTGACTCTTCTGATTATGTACTATTCAGATCGTTTACTGCCTAATGATTTGCATCATTTCTTTCAAACTGTTGTTAGGTCAGGCATGAATGGCATTGATACTTTTTTAGTGCCAAATGGTAAATGGTCTTTGCTTATTGCTAAATATTATTCCTGACTTTGACAGGCAATTCTTTACAGTAAACTGGGTCAAGAGGGATTAGTGCTCCAAATTTTGGCATTGTAAGTTTCAAATTTTAACTACAGACTTTTTACTTTTCCATTTCAAGTTTGTTTTAGATTTGTTTTAAAAGGCACTTCTTGTATAGGAAAATTTGCGTGTAACACACCTGAGGGCACAATACTTGTGTCCTGCACTCAGAAGATTTGAATAAAAGAATTTACCCTGTTCTGTCTTATATGGAGCCAATGGCAGGAGATAAGTTTTAGGGTACTAAGCATTATGTAATTAAGCTGAAGCTATTACTTTTGAGATAACTCATTAATTGGATTATAGCAGTTAGTGGCTTCTCTTGTACTACATTCTTAGTCTTGTTGGATTTTTTAAATTGCAGAATCAGCACTGAAGAAAATGAAGATGAAGTGACTGAAAATGAAGAAAATTCGGGTTCTGCTTCTACTTCTGCCAGTACTGAAGAAAGTATTGAACTTTCACCAGCAAGAGCAAGACCTCAAAGGGTGAACCGTGCACAAACAAGGTATGTGAATTCTGGACGAACTTGTTGGAACAGATGCAATAATGTATTGAATTATATATTAATAGGAACTGTAATGGGGTGTGGAATGGAAATGGTTTAAGTACTTATTGGGTTTGCTTTGTTGCAAGTTTTGGCTTTGGAACTTTATATATCAGCTGTACATTGACAGGTTATAGTGTTTTGGTTTCTTAATTGCAGACTCATGTGTTCATTTCTCCAAGCAAGTTGAGGGTGAAGCTCATAGGGCCTCACCATCTTAGAAAGAAGGATGGATCAAACAGTAACTCTTCTAGACACAATTTGGTAATTGTTGCTGTGTTGGCCACTAGTATTTTCATTATTTTGTGTGGAACACCTTGATGCTATGCTGTACTGTCTCTAGGGGTTTTGGTTTTGTTTTTTATTTTTTGTTTGGTGAAGTATAAACACATTAGCATTTTCTGGGTCTTGTGTTTTTGTGAGTACTCTGCAATATATCATATGATTTTTGAGATTTTTGTTGTTGAAGTTGTAAGTTGAACTCTTGTTGGGCCACTCACAAACAGATATAGACTGTATTTTCTATAATGTGGGGTTCAAATTATTGCTAGCGACTGTTTTGATCTTCTCATCAACAATGAGTATAGATATGCCTGTGTGAAAGGACTTATTTTTCTGCTGTAGAATTAATAAATTTTTTTTTTCCCTTTGAGTCTAGTAATGCTATGAAATGATAATTTGTAATTTACAAATAATTGTACCTGAAAAGGGGCCACCAACCAGTTATGCTACTCTGCATATTGTCATCAATAGTTGTATGTAAAGAAAGGTTTAGTTACCATATTAGTCCTAACCTTAGCCCCATATTTCAAAATGGTTCCTAACCTATCAAATGTGTCATTTTAGTTCCTAACCTTTTGCTCTTATATCAAAATAGTCATTGTTGGAAGGTTCCAACTTAATTACCTGCTATTTTTATATGATTGGAAGGTTCCAACTTAATATCAAATTCATAAGTAATTACTTCTGGTTGGGTGGGCTTATGTTCTTTGAATTGATTATACACCTAAGAGTGTCTCTAGTTAATTTTTCTGCAGTGCTCTGCTTCAAATCAAATTTACATGTTTTGCAATTTATGGCTGGTAACCATATTATATTAAAAGGAAAATTGATATGTTCCAAGCAAGTCATAAGAAATCTCTTGCTCCCTTGCTTGTATACTTTTAAAATATTTTTACAACTCTCTTCTTTTGTTGAGTAAAAGTGTTTTGAGGGGGGTTGTTTAATGTATGCTATGATAGATTTTGGGCGACGTAATTTTTTATTTTGTTTAGGTTCATTTTGGACTTTTGTACTATTACAGAATAAGTTTGATGATGTTCAAGTTATTTAAGAACTATGCAAATATGTTATATTGTGATTCAGTTGGGGTATGTGTAAATATCCTCTTAAATACATATCTTGATCAGTTCAATTTATTCATAATAATACAGTTGAATTCAGAACTTAGGTGTAACTACTCCTCTCTCATAGTTTTTGTGCAATCACTTTTGCTGCTATTCTTGCTTATGCACTTGAAGAAACATTTCTTCAAGTGAGTGAAGGTTGGATTTTGTAGTGAATGTTAACCTATGACTCTAGTCTTGACTATTGTAAGTGCAACTTTATCGTGAAAGAAGATGATGCTTAGTGTCAGGGTCCGCTGCCTTATGAAATTACCATAGCTTGCTTGTGATATTATTTATGTCTGCCTCTCTCATCTTCACCCCCACCCTCCCCCCTTCGAACCCAAACTCTCTCTATCCCCAATCCTATTGCTTGTTGGTTTCTGTTTTGGGTCTCATTGGCCCACCACTATTTGTAGCCAAGCTGCACTGGACCATCAGTAGTTATCCATGGTTGTCTTGCTCTTCCAACCTTTTAGTATTTAAATGCGCTGAAATTTACAGAAATCCACATGTTTTCTGATATTGTCTCACAAAATGATCCTAACTATGGTTCATTGTGCATCTAAAGGTTGGAGCAAAAGAAGTAATGAAGAGTTCTTTGATATTAGCTTAAATGAAGAAATTGTTTGGTGGAATCTTTTTGCCCACACTCCTTAGTCAAGATTCCTACACAAAATTTCTCTTTCTTGTATATGAAAATAATGTGTCCATATGGTGTATATCTTTATCTTTGCATTTGCAGTGACCTGCTTGAAGTGGTAGTTTCATATGGAGCCTCATGATTTCTTTGCAGTTTTCATATACTTGCTGCCTAAAAAATTTTAGACATGTTTGTTTGGGAACATCTTATTTGCTTTTTGCTGAAAGTGTGTGAAATTATACTTGTATTTTGAAAAAGTAAGAAAAAGTGAGATTTTAAAAAGCTGTACATAAAAGTTAAAAGCTGAGCTTATAAGCTCTAACCAAACAGACATAGTTATTGTTCACCTGCTTAGAAAATGACAAGTAGTGTAGCACTTAGCCTGGTTGATTCATCATGGTGAGTGTAGACATCTGTATCGCATTGATTCCAGTGTTATCTAACTCCCAGTAGCCTTCTATTAACCCTTGTTGATGATTGGTTAATCAGTAAGCAACCTGATTATACTGCTAAAGTGATACATAGACATTGAGATATCACCCTTTTATCATAATTGTTCTCCTGGTGATAGTTCTGTTTATTCATCATGTATCATTTATAAACACAAACACACATGTGGAGAGAGGGAGAGGGAGAGCGAGAGCTACTCTGCTGCCCTTTGCAATTATAACATCATTCTTCTAAAGCTAGCAATAAACTTATACTTACAAAAAGAAAGCAATACACTTTTGCATCTTTTGTCTGCCTGATTGTTCACCTTATCTATAAAATCCTGTCTGGATCAAACCTGTTTACCTGTTATCTCTTGAATAAAAATTTCAGGTTTGCTGAGGAAGGTAGTGCATAAGCCATGGTTCTTGACAGCATTCTATCTTCTCCTCATCGTAGGTCACCATCATTCAGGAAGCAATTCTCGCGGGATGATTCATTAAGCTGGCCAACACTCCTTCAAAGGCACCGCTTCCTCTTAATAGCTCTAATTCTCCTAGCTTTCCTATGCACTATGTATCTTTATTTTGCTGTCACTTTAGGTGCTTCTGGATCATGTTCTGATTTAAAGGGTGCTCAGAAAGCGTCAGGTTTGGATGCAAAAGCTTCTGTGGGCAATGGAAAATTGAAATTCCTTTGACATGTAGATGATAATTATAGTTGGAAAGCATTTCCGTCCTTGGTTCTTTTCGATTCTAAGGAGATTGAATTTAACCATACTTTTAAAATTGCAATAGGTTGTTTGCTGTTTTTGAACTCAATTGTCCTGAATCTTATATATGAGAAATGTAACAAAATTTTCATTTGGAGACTATATAGCAAAAATTTGATTTGGAGACTGTAATAACTTTGATGTGATTATATAGTTTTTTATAAGCTAATGTAAGTTCTTTGAAAGAATTCAAGGGCCATCCTTTTGTGATGATTACTGGGGATTCAAGTTAGTCCAGCATAACCGGAGAGTGAATTAACCGTACCTCCCCTGGGTTGATTTGTGGGAGTGGGTAAGAAAGTACCTTATTTATATACAGTTGGAATTTCTTTACGCAGTTTATTAATAACAAGCTCATGAGAAAATAGGGATGACAAAGCCTCAACTGGTAATGGGATGTCTTCTATTGCCCCTGGGGCTCGTCCTCTTTTTTTGGTTGAATTACAGGTGCTGGTAATCATATGGTGGTGCAATTCCAGTTATGATTTAGTTGGTGTGGTGGTTCTGGTGTCAACAAGGATTTGGTATGAGCGTTGCCTTGACAATTGCTATTGTGGTTGGTGAATTGGTGATAACTTTGATGGTAATTATGGTGGTTGCGGTAATGATAGTGATAGTGATGGTAGCGTTAACATTTAGACATTGTATACAAAATACAATAGACAAAAGATTTGAGATATAAGGATCTCGATGAAGAAAATTAACACTTGAACACACTAACGATAAAATGTTTCAAAGTGATACTATATATATATATATATATATATATATATATGTATTTACCACATTAAGAGTTAAGATGTTAAACCAACGCAACAAGAATAATTTTGACTCTCGAATTAAAAAAAAAAAAATTGAATTGAGTGTGTGCAACAACATTAATAATTCCCCTGCAAAAATATGATGAGCATGGTGCCCATAAAAGACGGTACAAAACTTTAGTTGTCAATGTCTCCTTATTGAGAGAGAGAGAGAAAAAAAAAATTTGATAAGTCGGTTCAGACTAATTTCTTTTTTTGTTTTTTCTTTTTTTAAATTGAAGTTAAAACTAATTTCTAAATCAAAAGCAAGTAGGTTTGAGTTAATAAACGATTTCAGCAATTTACGAAAACGCCACTCAAATGGAAATCGAGTCTTTGAGACTCGATTTCCACTGGGATTTTGCCAAAAAAATTTCCCACAGAAATCGAGTTTCTCAAACTCGATTTCCATTCGGGTGGCATTTTCGTAAATAAACTGCCAGCCTAATTTACGAAAATGCCACTCAAATGGAAATCGAGTCTCAAAGACTCGATTTTTAATTGGATTTTTGGTGCCAACCCGAGAGTTCAAAACTATTTACGGGCAGTGCCAGTGTAAAAATTTTCCAGTGGAAATCGAGTTTCTAAAACTCGATTTCCATTTAAGTGGCATTTTTGTAAATTGGTGTTGTAGTTTATTTATGAATATGCCACCCAAATGGAAATCGAGTTTTAGAAACTCGATTTCCACTGGGAAATTTATTTATTTATTTTTTTTGCAGTCCTGCAGCTGTAAACCAGAATTACTTTTCCCTTCCCCTGCAATAGTAAAATAGATCCAGAACACATCACATGGTCAGCGGTAAAGAAGTAGATACAAGCACAATCACCAGTCAAGGAGAGAGTACATCAGATGCAAACAATCGGATTCAAACAGTTACTATTCATGGGCATTATAGTTGCCCTCTTAGCACACAAAAACATTCAATACATTATCATCGGTTCAAACAAGGCCGCTGTGGTTGAAGTTGCCAAAGTAGTAACTACATTGCCAATGCCATATCATTGCATTATAGGCAAAAGCTGCATAACGCAACTAATGTAACGAGTACAATGGATAGCAAATGTTCAATTATAACAACATTTAGCAATAAACAAAATAACAACTAAGTCATTATAACATAGTCTATATAGTCGTCTAGCACTTGTCCATACTGATACAACATACTCTACATAGTCACCTACAACTTGTCCATACTGATACAACATAGTCTACATAGTCGCCTAGCACTTGTCCATACCGAACATAACCACAAGTCCCACGTACAATGCCATTCCAAAATCCAGTCTCCGCTCGCCTGACAAACATAAAAATACAGTTGTTAGTTTCCAAATGTGAAGAACAAAAACCAAATGACATTCTAAGCATATTATATAAAAACAATGACAACACTTGCCTAGTTTGCAGCACTATCACTTGTCAAAGCCCCACGGGAATTGGGACAGCATCTGCGGTTATGCCCCTCTTGATGACACACTCCACATCGTTGCCTTGGTTGAATCTCCCTCAAGTCTGGATCTTCCCTTCGGCTTCCCCGTTCTCGTCGTATCCCATCCATTTCATTCCTTAATCTTGACTTCACAGGACGACCTTTGCCCCGCAACAGCTGTGGGTCAGGCACCCACCGTGGTCCGCGAACATCCCTCCACAATGACTCTGATTTTGGCACCACAAAATGATGTGAATATGTCTGAATGACGTTGTTCAAATTGTAACATGGGTCAATATAGCTGGTCGCATCGAGGTGCAGACCTTTAAGAACTTTAATTGCATGTGAACAAGGGATCTTTAAGTTTTGCCACTTTCCGCAACCACATGTTTGCTCAATTACGTGCACTTCATGACTGTGGTTTCCCCCTCCACCTCTATGGTCGTTGTACGGGGTAACCACTTGATATACACCAATTTCATGATTAAAATTCCTCAGAGTGTGTCCTGCAGTTTTCTGCTCATTTTTGTTATAGATCTTCATTGCATAATCACTCCACACCTTACCTTGAGAGAGATCAGAAATAATTTTTTGATGTTGATCGTAGAAATATGCAACAAGTTTGGACCAAGTGAACTCAACCATTGCAGCAATGGGCAAACCGCGGGCACCTTTAAGTACCCTATTAAAACACTCAGAGATATTGGTTGTCATTGCCCTGTAACGTCTTCCACTATCTTGTGATTGGGTCCATTTGTCAACATCTTCACTCATTAGATATGTGTATGGCATATAGCGTAGGATATGGCGATCAGTGGGGTCTACACCCCTCAGTAAATTAATCTCGGCCTCCTTAATGGTTTGCATTATGGACTCAAATTTCGCTTTATGAGTTGCATATCCAGCTTTCAAGGCTAATGCCTTTAGAGTCGGGTCCTCAAATTTTGTGTTGAAGTTGCTAGCAACATGTCGAAGGCAATATCGATGATATACCTGTTCTCTTCCGTCCTCACCTCTAGGCCACTCTTGAATGGCGCATTTGATACCTTTATGTCGGTCAGAAATAATGCAAATGCCATCCTTAGGTATGACATGCTCTATGGAAGTCCTGAGACACTCTAAAAACCAACCCCAACTAGGCCCTGACTCCTTGTCCACAACAGCAAAGGCGAGAGGCAAAACCTTTTGGTTAGCATCAGTTGTCATTGCAATCATCAACACCCCTTTGTATTTACCATACAAATGAGTCCCATCAATACTGATCACTGGCTTGCAATATTTGAATGCAGCAATGCATGGAGCGAATGCCCAATATACATAGCGCAGTAACGCAATACCTTCGTTTGGCCTAGGTATGGTGTGATTGTTGTACCGGGTACCCGAATCCTGATCCAAGTATGCCAACAACAACTTTCGAAACCTTTGGTAAGACTCCTCCCAATCCCTAAATATCTTAGCAATTGCCTTTTGTTTTGCGTCTCATACTTTATAGTAAGAAAGCTCATGATTATACTTAGTACGTATGATCTCCCAGAGCTCATCAATACGAGCAGTGTGATTTTGTCGCAATTTTTCCATAATTTCTGATGCAACAAAATTAGAGTCCATCATTTTACCGTCTTTTTGCAAGCCAAAGGGTATACAAGTGTGTGGACCCACATAAGACGTGATCACCCACAGACCATTAAAGCCTTTATAAATGCCCCAACATACCACTTGCAGTTGTCATCAGCGCATGCGGCGCACAATTTTGTTTTGCTCGACCTCCGGGTTATAAAATTTCTATTATCATTTGCTGCGTATTTTATCAATGCACACTTCACTGCCGATTTATTTGCAAAAGTCAACTTTTTAGAAAAATGCATCCCATCTTGCCAAGTACAAACAATTGGTTCTAATAGAGGTGAAGGATCAAACATATTTTCCCAAGTATTTGTGTAGAATGAGTCGGCAGGAGGCCTGTAGCCAGTGGTCGTATTTGTATCACGCTGGATGCCAATATCATCGTCTGCATCACCTTCATCATGGAACTCCATATTTTCCTCTTCAAAATGGGGAGCGACTTCATGGTCATCCACATCGTTCTCAAAGTCGCCTCGCTCAATCCTCTCTTCGTACTCATCCACACCATCAATATTTTCACCATCATTTCCAGCATGATCTTCGTCTTCGACATAGTCTTCGTCTTCGTCATCCTCCTTTAAATGTGTCTCTTGACAATGGAGGGTTTCACCAGTATTGACAACATGATCTTGAGATGGAAGCATATAACCTCCCATTGTATACCCTCCCATTGCAGTGCATCCATCATCAAGGGCTGTAAATTGTAAAGACGTAGTTGTTTGTTGCACCATCTCAGTATCAACTTCCGCAAGCGGCTCTGAACTTATGTACAACTCAGCAGCATTTACTTGGGGCATTTTCTGGATCCTATTAAACATCATCTTTACATGTTTGTCTTCTTTAATCGTCATATACCCGTAATTTATCCGTTCATGTAGGACTTCTTGTGGGTAACGATAAATAATCTTGATGTCATACCAAGTAGAGTTCAAATTCAATTCGTCCATTATTTTCAACTTCAAATCATTCAACGTCTTCAACTTACGATGTATCATCATGGGGTAGCATTGGATACCCGGCCCTGTAAATGGAAATCCCTCAATCCCCCCAAGATTATCAAGGGGTCCACCGTAGTATACATTTATATCAATATTCTTCAGATGTTGTGAACCTATTAGAGAGTCAAGTATAATATGTTAGCGACATATTTTATCTCTTTCATTTAACATCAATTACAAAACCTTTTCTATCTACTCAAAGTACAAAAATTACAACTTCTCACCCCACAATTGCATATACTCACCCCACATCACATACAAACACACTCAATCATTATCATTTCGTACTCTAACAAATAAAAAAAACTAAAAACAAAACTCACCCCCATTACAAAATTTCAACTCAACTTTAACTAATATAAATAAAAATATCATACCAAACAATAAGAAAAATAGCCATGATAAAAGCCTAACAATACAAATATATATCTACAATATTTTTTACTTGTTATAAAATCCTAGCAAATATATACATTAACTTGCAAAAATAGTCATGATAAAAGCCTAACAATACAAATATAGTGTTAAACAATATTTTTTACTTTGTATAAAATCCTAGCAAATATATACACTAACTTGCAAAAACAGTCATGATAAAAGCCTAACAATACAAATATATACCTAAATATATTTTTTACTTTTTATAAAATCCTAGCAAATATATACACTAGCAAATATAACTTGTTACAAACCCCACATTTGCATATTCACATACAAACACACTCAATCATTATCATTTGTTTTCAAAATAAAAAATCATTAATTATACTCAAAAAAAAAAAAAAAAAAACTAAACACACAACTCACCCCATTACAAACCTTCAAATCATTCTATCAAAAATATAAAAAACAATATCAAACCAAACAAAAAAATTAGTCATGATATACAAACCCATAAAAAAACCTAACAATATATATATATATATATTATATATGTAACTAACAACTAGAGAGATTGAGAAACCTTACCTGACATGAGGATGTGAAAATATGGAGGGTGAGTTTGATTTGAAGTTTGTAATGGGGTGAGTTTTGTATGAGATTGAAAGAGAGAGACAAATAGTGAGAGCTGCTGCTGAATGTGTAATGAAAATGACTAAGAGAGGAAGGCCATAGCTAGCTGAATGTGTATGACACTAGAGAAAAAAACCTACAATGAGTGAGAGAGCATGTGCAAACTGTAAAGGTTCTGCTGACTCCCGAGAAACCCCAGACCAGACAAAACTAGCTGCAACTGTGGGACCCAGACATGACCAGACATGATCAAAAGAAGAGAGTTACTGCATTTCAAAATTGAGTTTCTGAGACTCGGTTTCACTTTTAGCAAATCGAGTCTCTGAGACTCGAGATCAATGTGTAAATGCCACGGGCCATGTCCACTTGGAAATCGAGTCTTAGAGACTCGATTTCCACGTGGACAAGCCACCAGGGATTTGGCCACATCAGAATGCCTCAAATCCCACAGGGCATGTCCACGTGGAAATTGAGTCTCTAAGACTCGATTTCCACGTGGACATGGCCCGTGGCATTTGGCCAGATCAGAATAGAAAACCGAGCCTTAAAGACTCGATTTTGGGGCCCAAAATCGAGCCTTTAAGGCTCGAGATGCTAATAAGTTATAATGTTTATAAATGGAGCCTACTAACTATATACTTACGATTTTAGGGCCAATTGGCCATTTTGGCCTCTTTCTAAAACAGGGAACCAAACAGCTTCATGCAAATAGGTTTTTATTTTCTTAGATGGTGTGCCCAAACGCATGATTGGTAAGTAATTCAAGTACACCAACACTAAATCAAAGTCAAGAGCCTCTTAGCAATTTTGTTTGGTTTCCTTAAGTCCTTAACTAGAAACATGATTAGAATCACCTTTCCCGACTAGTATGTTGTAAGATTGAATTATCCAAAAATAAAAAACAATCTAACCAAAATAAAGTGAAGGTTTTGATACACCTAGCTTCACTTTTCACTTATCAGTCCCAATAACGTTTTCACTCTCTTGTTGTTATCAAGCCACTGCTCATGCTTCCTTCTGATTTCATCTCAGCCATTGATCAATACGCATCACACATATCAAGATGTATCACAACCAAAAATCTAAAACTAGGCATGGCCTTGCACTCACACCTTATCAAAACAGCTTTCTCATTCAACCCAGTCCTAACCAACGGCCTCATGGATATGTACTCCAAATTCAACGCCATTGAAAGTGCCCAAAATGCCTTTGATGATCTTCCTAATAAAACCACTCGTTCATGGAACACAATGATTTCTGTGTGCTCTAGAATTGGTCTTTTCGATAAAGCTCATAAACTGTTCGATGAAATGCCAATACCAAATATTGTTAGCTATAATTCGTTGATTTCTGGTTTAACCCATCATGGGTTTCAGAGGGAATCTATTAGTTTGTTTAGACAAATGCAAAAAGACTATAATTGTTTAATCTTGGATGGGTTCACGCTGGTCAGTGTAGTGGGTGCTTGTGCTTGTTTGGGTGCTTTAGCATTGTTGCGTCAAGTTCATGGAGCAGCAATTGTTTTAGGCTTGGAGTTGAATCTGATTACTCATAATGCACTAGTTGATGCTTATGGAAAAACTGGTGAACCCAATACCTCTTATTCTATCTTTAGTCGAATGCCAGTAAGGGATGTTGTGTCTTGGACTTCAATGGTTGTTGCTTTTGCAAGGGCATCTAGACTTGATGATGCTTGTCGGGTCTTTAACGAAATGCCAGTTAAGAACACTGTCTCGTGGACTGCTTTGGTTGCCGGCTATACTCAAAATGGGCATGCCACTGAAGCATTGGTTCTTTTTCAGCAAATGATGGGAGAGGGTGTCCAGCCTAGTACTCATACTTTTGTTTGTGTATTAAGTGCTTGCGCAGATTTAGCACTTGTTGAAAGAGGTAAACAGATTCATGGCCACATGATTCGAAGGAGCACTAGTAGCAACTTGTTTAATATGTATATATTTAATTCTTTAATTGACATGTATTGCAAATGCGGTGGCATGGAATCAGCTAAAACATTGTTTGAGTTGATGCCTGAAAAGGACATTGTCTCTTGGAACTCATTAATAACTGGGTTTGCTCAAAATGGGCTTGGTGAGAAGTCACTTGTTGTGTTTCAGAGAATGATAGAAGCAAAGATAAAACCAAATCCTGTCACATTTTTAGGGGTGCTATCCGCCTGCAGCCACTCTGGTCTAGTATCTGAAGGGATCCGAATTCTTGACTCGATGCAGGAGTATGATGTAAATCCAAGACCAGATCACTATTCAATTTTAATTGATTTGCTTGGGAGGAAAAACAGACTCGAGGAAGCAGTGGAGTTGATCGGGAAAGCTCCTAATGGTTCAGATCATGTTGGGATGTGGGGTGCACTATTGGGTGCTTGTCGAGTCCATGGGAATTTGGATCTTGCTAAAAGGGCTGCAGAAGCTCTGTTTGAGTTGGAACCCAGCAATGCTGCAAGATATGTTATGTTATCAAACATTTATGCTGCGGCTAGTAGATGGGGTGATGCTGATAGAGTGAGAAGGCTTATGGAGGAGAAAGGTTTGAGGAAAGAATCAGCTTATAGTTGGATTGAGGTGAGGAATGCAAGACATGAGTTTGTAGCCAAAGACAGGTTCCATTGTCAGATAGGCGACATATATGAAGTGATTGGAAAGCTGGTAGATCATATGAAGGATGCTGGATATCAGTCCTATATCGGCAGCCTTTTTCTTCCGAATGAGGATGATAGTGCTTCTTGATCTTATTAACTGGATGAGGATTTGCAAATACATGGGTGAAAGCCTGCTCAACAAGCTTTAGAAAAAGACTACGTAGCAGGCTAGGTTAATCGCAGTGTCTCCATTTAGTCCAGCTTATGCATCTTTCCAGAAAAAGATTTAGACAATGTCAGCTTTTTGTGGAGTAATGACCCCTTATCAAATAAAGCTCTTGCTGGCCTTGTCTTTAAGGCATATTCCGTATCTTTCAATCTACAGTAGTTGGAAACCAGTTATCTCGGTATTGGCTGTGTCAATCAGGAGTTTTCTTCAACCCATATACAACTAAACTCCCTATAAAACTATATAAACAGTGTGAAGTCATCTGGTTGTAGCGTCTGATCTACATCCAAATCTCTGCACTAGTAGAACAGAACTTTTGTTTAATATTTACCTTACCAATGGAATGGTAGCAGGGTACAGCAAGAATACAGATTGCTTGGTATTATGGTATACAATAGCCTTCAGCAATTCTAGTGCTATGCACAGATTGTCGGATTATCTCTGAAGTAGCCCAAGTGTGACATTCATTGCGTGGAAGATCCATATTAACTGCTAATTCTGGCACTGGAATGGGGACAAGCGCATAATCAAACAATGTCGTTCATTGCCTGTTTTTAATTTATTCAGTTTATTTGGATTATGTACAACTTGTTAAAGCCTTACTTTGTCTAGGTACAGCTGTATATTTGTCGAGCTTATTTTTTAAGTCCAATAAATCAATGAAAATATGCTCTCCTAAATGAGCAAAGTTACTAAGTTAGGACAACTTTTTTTTTTTTTTTTTTTAAAGAGCAATTAGGACTCAAGATAATTTATTTTTTTGACAGATAAGATAGAATTTTAACTTATGGTATTCACTCCATAATGATTGCTCTTTATTATCATTTCATAATGATTGTTCTTTATCATCAAGCTAAAACATCAATCAGTTTATGGTGTATGCAAGACTTTACCGATTGAGTTAACAAAATTCCATGACTTAGGATAACTTATTATCGTTGAACTATCACTTAAGCCCCTCTATATAGCATTTGAATTTTAAAGATATATGATCCAAATGTTTTTGCTATGTAATAAAATAATTGATAAACTAACTGACTGAGATGGGGGCTATATTAGCAATGGTAGGAAAATTGGGCTTTTCTGAGAGTACAGAAGTACCACTTGAGTTGTAAGAGTACCTCAACTGGGCCGAAGAGTCCAACAAACATTAAAAAAAAAAAAAAAAAAAAAAGCCTCAACTGGGCAGCAGCGCAAAACCCAACCAAAATTATTCGTTCATGGGCTTGTCATGGGATCCACAAGAACCTGTCAAGACTCAAGTGTGACTTTCCATGAGAAACTACAGTAAGAGTAGTCATCTTCTAGAAACTATGAAGTGATATTTGTTCTCTTTTGGAATCCAAAAATAGATTTAGAAATGGAATATTCGTTGCATTTATACAAACTTCAAGGAAAAAACTATTATTTATACAATTGTTTTAGAGGAGTGTCATTTTCATAAAATTCAAGGGATAGTGGTGTTGTAATGGTATTATTTAATATTTACTAGTATATCATAATTTATAACGATTTGATTTTTATGCATTTAAAAATTAAAATCCAATCTACAAACATATTACACATGACATTTAAGATTTTTCTAAATAATAAAGAAATTATAATAGATCAAAAAATTCTAAGATTATAAACATAAAAATATTGGTGTTTAGTATAAATAATAATATATGTAATAAAAAATATTAATTATGATAATTTTATTATTGTATACATTATACAATAACAAACATTTTCCTAAATAACAATTATAGCGTGGATAAAAGTATTAAGTTTAGTAAGTGTGATGGGTCTTTTGTGGTTAAAGTGAGTTGAGCTGCCTCCTACGATATTGGGCCTGAGTATTCTGAGTAAGGGAGTTGAGACCGATCCAACTGCAACTCAATTTGGTCTGACTTGTGCGCAATCTATGTCTCATCTGCCAAGAGCACGCTTATGGCAGGTAGAACGTGGTGCTTATCCTCTGTTTCTGTCGCAGAAGTAACTTTTCTCCAGTTTTTGTCGCAAAAGGAATTTTTCTCCAGTTTCTGCCACAAGACTGAATTTTTTGCTATGTAGCAAAGCTTTCTACTGTGCAATAAAGCTTCTTACTGTGCAACAAAGCTTCCTGCTGTGCTTTAAAGCTGTCTGCTGTGCTTTAAAGCCTTCTGCCGTGCAGTAAAACCTTTTGCAATGTGAATGACTACTCTTCATTTTTACTACAGAAATACTTTTCTACTTTCTGTACATAAACAAATCTAAAACCCAAAGAAAATACCCATCAAACAAATGTTAGTTTAAATGGGTTAGTATATTCTCAAATATATACATACATATATGAGTGTATATACTTATACGTATTCACATATACATATATAAAATATATTTTGCAGAATGTGAGAAACAAGATATATGTATATATACATACTTATGGCAGGATGATGATTAGTTTGTGTCAATAGTGAAACACGTAATAACAAATAAAGAAGAAAGCTTCCGCAGAAAAGGTTTAGTTAGTATAATAGCTAACACGGTACATATAATGAAAAGGTACTACAGCAGAATAACTAGTACAAAAAGTAAAGATACCACAACAGGACATCTGATACAGCAGACGTGATAAAAAATGTGCTATGGCAGGATAACTAAATACAGCAGATATAATTTATAATGAGAGAAATCAAATATATTTGCAATCAAAATCAAGTATTGAATCTTCTCATAGGATAAGTAAACCAAGAAAGAACTCAAACCCCAACTTGAACAACCTTGTCATAAGTTTTTGCCATCATAGTTGTGCATTTTGGAGAATAGGCTTAAATGGCTACTAGCTATTACTTTTAGGGACATCAAAGAGTGGGTTTGCTAAGAGGGAGGGAAAAGATGGTCTATTGATGCATGCCCCTATTCCTACCGTATTTTCTCCCTTTGTTTTACCCCTTTCTTTCTTTCTCTCCGTTCTTTCTTTACTCTTAGTTTCTTACTACTCTCCTGCCGTGTGTTGTTCCCCATTTTTGGTATTTCCTTTTCCTGGGTACCTCTCTCTGGGTGCTTACTACCCTCTTACCATGAGTTTTTCTCCCTTAAGTGCTTCCCTCCATTGGGTCTCTCTCTTTCGGTGTTTTTCTCTCTTCCCCTGTTTTTCCTTTTCTTCCTCTGTTTTTTTTTCCTCCATTCCCTCCTTTTTTCTGCCTGGTTACCTTCCTTTTATAGCAAACTGATTCAATGGGATTTCTCCCTTTTACTCCTAGGGCTTCACCAACTGTTTTTGGTTTGTTGTGGGCATCCTTTCAAGATTACCTACTCACCCATTGGTTGCCCTAGACCACTGCCATTGTTCAGTTCATGTCTGCTGCACCACTACCCATCTCACGACAAAATTCCCTTTTGTTTGTTCCTGCTGTATACCTCTACCTCACTACCTAGCTTTATGGCATACATCAGATGGTCCCAACCATTTATTACTTCTTTTGGGTAAGATACCATCCCAGCAAGATATATTCCCCAAAAGAAGTCGCAGCAGGAAACCAAATATAGACCCCCTTTTCCCCCACCACAAAACCACACCCTCTGAATCCCCTTGACCGTAGGCCCACCTCCCTTGTATTGGCTGGGTACAGGTTGGTGGTGCCCTGGCCCTTCTGTGCTTGCTCTGCTATCTTTTGTGTTTGCCTTCTACGTCGTTTCTACCGTAGCAGATTAGTTTTGTTTTGGTCTGCTACGTGTTTTGTCTTATTTTTTCACGCGTTTCATGCTTCGTTTGTCATTTTCTTTTGGTTTGGCTTTTCTTTCCTTCAAGTGATTCCTGCTGCTGACACTTCCTGCCGTTCCTTGTTTCTTTTCATCATGCTTCTTTATATCAGTTTTCACGCCTATCCTTTTATACAAAAGAATTTGGACCTTTGTGGGTCAGATAATGTTGACTGGATCAAAAGGGTCTTGGGCCCAATTTGTCTTTGTCTGCCGAAGCCATTCTGTCAGGGAACTGTATTATGCAGTAGATTTGCGTTTTGCTATAGATTGCTTTCCCTTACATTTCTTTCTTTGGACCTCTCTTGCTCTTTGGTTTTCTTGGTGGGCCTTTGGGCCTTGCTTTTCATTTGGCTTTCTTCCTCATGAGTTTTTGGCTATGGATTTGCAAAAAAATGGGCATCAACAGTAAGTTATCTTTTATATTTATTTATATATATATATATTTATATAAGTATAATACAGGAAACATTTAATATATATTAAAAAAGATTAAGTACAGAAAAAGCATATCTTTCAGGATACTTAAAACTAAAACTTGATTTATTGATTTATTATATTATTTACAAATGAAAAAATAGAAAGAAATGGTTCTATAGTTAGAGTTAGTAGGTAGAGCCAAAGGCTCTTGTAGCGTCCGCGTGGACTTCTCCCTAGCAATTATTTTTGTGTGAGTAGGTGCCCCTGTCACTAACATAGTATTAAGCTCAAATGCTCAATAGTCAATACTATTATGCTCGTTTTTCCTCTATAGAATCTTTAGAATTTATTGGGATGATGTTGAATCAAATAGCTGGTCATGATTTTTTAATGGAAATAATATTAATGAAATTAAAAGTGTGGGATGAAGGTGACCTGAATGCCCATCCACCCAAATTTCACCCTTATCACCTCGTACTCCTATAAATAATATTTATTTTATTTTATTTTATAAAAGCATTAGCATTGATAGAACTACAAAAGAAGAGAAAGAAAGAGGTCTGAAGAAAGAGAAAAGGGAGAGAGAACATGTATAATAATGAAAGAAAGAGAACTCGCCAAATAAAAGAGTTTTTTTTTTTAATTACTTTTTTGCTACAGCAAACTGCCATTAATGAAAGAAAGAGAACTCGCCAAATAAAAGAGTTTTTATTTTTATTTTTTTAATTACTTTTTTGCTACAGTAGACTGCCAAAGATGGCAGTTTGCTGTAGCAAGTTTGTTAAATTATCTAACAATAGCACCATTATGTAGCTTAGTTTTTGTTGTTTGTGGTACTAAAAATAGCAATTTAGCTTTTTAGTACCATCAATGCAAATGCTCTAAGAAAGTATAAATAGGTGAGTTCATTTGTAAAATAGTAATAGAGAGATGAATGAGAAATAGAATGAAATAATGAAGAATATTACATATAATTTATATCAAATCAATATAAATATAAAAGCAAAGACATCATGCGGAAGAGTATGAATTTATATTATATGGTGCATTCTTTGAGATTTTCTTTTTTAGGCTTCTATCTCAACAAAATTTGCATTTCTTTATATTAAAGTATTAGTTAATTGAATTTGTCAATGGAGTAAATGTACATATTAATTATTTTTAGTTGTGCATTAATTAGTTTTATTAGAGGGATTTATATGGTTACTTTTATAAATTTTATATAATAAAAAACTATTTTTATTTTGAATATATATTAATAATAAAAATAGTTGATTTGGAATATGATATTTTTCTTTGTGTTATGTTATATATTAAAAAGATTATTCTATATAATTATTCTTCGTGTTAATAGGATGGCATTCTTCTTTGTATTATATATTAAAAAGATTATTCTATGTTTTTATTATTATTTTTTTAAGAGTGTTTCAATTTATGACGTCCGCTTCTGATGATAGATCTTTATCAAACCAAGACACCAATCAGTTTTTGGTATAGGTGGGGATTGAATCCCAGATCTCTTATTTAACCATCATAAACTTTATCAGTTAAGCTAATTGAAACCTACAAACATATTAGCATGTATAAATAATTTTTTGACATGTGACTTTTTTTTAGAGAGTTTCAACTTATGGCGTTCACCCTTGATAATAATTCTTTATTATTAGACCAAGACACCAATCGGTTTTTGGTGTGGGTGTGGGTGGGGATCAAACCCTAAATCTCTTATTCAACCATTAGAGACATTTATTTTTTATATTAATTATTTTAAGTGGTGCATTAATTATTTAACAATAATGAAATTTTGATGTCAATTTTTTTAAATTTATATGAGAACCAATGGATTTGAAATATAGTATTCTTGGTCAAATTTAGTTACTTAAACAAAGAACAACAAAAGAATAAGAAAAATTTAGCAACACACAATTTAGAATGTTAAAAAAAAAAAAAGTATTGAAAGATATTTGCATTTTTATTTGAGTAATGCTAGGATCATATAAAATTGCACAACTTTTACCATAAATTGTCATGTGGCAAGTTGTGAGCGGTAAAGATGTATCCCCTCATGGATCCACTACCACACCTCTACCACTCATAACTCATCACATGGCGAGTTGTGGTAAAAGTTGTGCAACTATATGTGGTCCTAGCATTTCTCTTTTTATTTATCAAACGATATTTGCATTCTTAAGAAGGTAAGAAACATGTCTATCTACACTAGTCACTATATCATGCAATTTTCAAATTTGTAAATATATATAATATGATCAAAGATCACTATACTATTCTTATTTTCTTTCTATTTTGTCTACAAAAATAAACACTAAATATTATAATAATAAAAAATTATTGAAATATTGGAGAAAACTAATAATAAAATGCATAACACAATTTGTAGGAATTCGGCTAGTGCCAATAAATGCTTGCACTTTGTAAAATATCACACGCTCTCTAAATAGAACCGAAAACTTTATTGCTTCTCGAGTGTAAAAATGTATAGAATAATGATACAATGGGAATAGTTCCCTATATATACAAAGACTATCAGAAAAGAAACAAGAAAAATAAAAGGAGGGAAAAACTAAGTAACTGAATTCCAAATTACAATCTAATCCCACCATGATTAGTGGAGGTTGGTTATAAGTGGAATCCACCTAAAGGGCAGTTTACAAATTAGCGTTAGCATTGTGATTAGATTTCTGTTTTCCTTTAGTTTTAACACTCCCCCTCAAGGCTTAATATATTTTTTTGAGCCTTGAATTAAAGAGGAAGATGATAATGCAGAAGGAACAAAAATGTTAATTAGTCCCAAACTCTTCACTAACTTTGAAAAAGCAGGCAACTCGAGGGCTCTGGTGAGAATGCCAGCAGTTTGATGATTGTTTGACACATGAAATTTCTTTATCATACCTGCTAAGATTTTCTCTCTTATATGGTGACAGTCCACTTTTATATGTTTAGTACACTCCTAAAAAACAGGATTTGCTACTATATGTAGAGCAGCCTGATTGTCACAAAACATCAAAGCACTCTTTGGATGTGGAATATGCAAGTCCTTAATCAAAGAGAACAACCAAGTTATCTCACAAGCAGTGCTAGCCATGGTTTTGTACTCTGCTTTAGCCAATGATCTAGATATAGTTGATTGCTTTTTGGATTTCCATGATATAAGTCTTGAGTTGAAGATCAGAATTACTTGAAAAAAAATAATCCTTGTCTTGGTGATCCCTTCAAATATGGCACCACTCGATTAGCTGCTAATAGATGTGGTTCTCTTGGCTTATCAAGGTACTGACTCAATCTATATGCTGCATAAGTAATATCAAGTCTTCTAAAAGTCAAATAGAGCAATCTACTAATTAATCTCCTGTACTGTGTTGGTTCAGCAAGCAACCTTCTTTCATACTTACAAAGTTGCAAGTTTTGCTCCATTAGATTCTTCATTGGTTTTGAGCCAAGTAAGCCCATGTTTGCAATTAAATCTAATGCATGCTTTCTTTGACTCAAACTAATGCTTGAATCATTTCTTGCAATCTCAAGACTCAAGAAGTATTTCAATGAGCCCAAGTCTTTCAATTTAAATTTCTGATTAAGTAATTTCTTTAATTGTGTAATACAATTAGGGACTAAATTTCTGATCAAGTACTTTCATTAATTGTGTAATACAATTAGGGTCATTACCTGTGAGTAGGATATCATCTTCATACACAAGTGATGTGGTAACAGAAGACCCTATTGAACAAAAGAGAATAATTAGTTCTTGATTGTTTGAAACCAAACTCCAATATGGTAGCACTGAATTTGGCAAACCACTGCCTTGAGGCTTGTTTTAGTCCATACAAACTTTTATTAAGTTTACAAACCACAAAACAAGAAGTTGTCTCGTGTTGCTGTGAAAACTAGGAGGTAAAGCCACGTAAACCTCCTCATCTAAATCACCATGGAGGAAAGCATTGGTAACATCCATTTGGTGCAAAGACAAACTTTTCACAACAGCCATAGCTAGAACCACCTTGACTGAAACTGACTTGGCCACTGGGAGAAAGTCTTAGAGTAATCAAGACCTGCTTGTTGTGTGTAGCCTTTGGCCACAAGCCTGGCTTTATACCTTTCAATTGAGCCATATGAATTATATTTGATCTTGTAAACCCATTTGCAGTCAATGGGAACTTTGCATGTAGGTAGGAATGTCAAGAACAAGTATTGGTTTGTTCAAGAGCATTATTCTCTTGTCCATAGTAGCTCTCCACTCAGGATGTTTAATAGTCTGATGAAAGAATTATGCTTCTTTGGTGATAGTGATGGTCATTAGGTAAGATGTATAGGAAGGGCTAAGTTTGGAATAGGAAAGACAAACTGAGATGGGATATGGGTTACCAAGTGATGGTTTGTGACTGATAGATTTGCAAAAATAATCTTGCAGATAGGATGGAAAATTATGAGATCTAATAAATTTTCTAAGAGGTTTAGCTGGACTAGATACAGTAATTGGAGTAGGTGTATTGATTGGATTTGTCAATTGAAAAGGAAATTGAGTTTTTGAGAAATTTGTTGAAATTATAGTTTTCCTAAAATGACTCTTGATTTGTTTATTAGTCATTACTTTATTTTGTTTGAGTTGAATAATTGTTATATATGCTAGACATTATTGTATTTCAAAAGCTTGAAACTTGTTAGTATTGTGAGTGATAAATAAAGTTATATTTTTAAAATATAAATTCAACTGTTTAAGAAGTTAAAAGGTTCAATAATTTAAAAATTATCTTATAAAACATGAATAAGCTAAAAATATATTATAGATATCATATAAATGCTTAATTTACATTTAGTTTTTGAATACATGTTTTGCATCCTAAACTATGATCTTTGTTACACTTTGCACCTTGATGTAAAGTTTGCTATTGACTTGAATGAATAAATATAGCACCACGTGAAAAGACCTAATTGCCATTCTTCTCAATCCTTTAAAAACAAAAGATAAATTACATTTTACTACCCTAAACTATACTCTTGATTACACTTTACACTCAAAATTTTGAATTTTTGTCCAAATTAACAAAAAACTTAACGTTAGGGTGCAAAGCATAATAATGGTCATAGTTTCGTGTACAAAATGTGCATTCGAAAAGTTTAGAGTGTGTAGTGGGCCTTTTGTGGTTAAAGTGGGCTGGGCTGCCTCCTGCAGTACTAGACCTAAGTATTCTGAGTAAGGGAGTTGAGACCAGTCCAACTGCAACTCAATTTGGTTCGGCTTATGCGTAAACTATGCCTCGTCTGCCAGGAGCACGCTTACGGCAGGCAAAACTGTTTCAGATGGATTGCGACAGACAGATATGATAATAACAAGATAAAATAAAGTACTTTGACATTTTTGTTAAGGTAAGCAGATAATCCCTAATTAAAAAAAAGATAATCACAGTTTAACAACAATTATTTTATAAGAAAAAGTAAGAGGAACAAGTGGATAGTATATGAGTTGATTGAGAGAGAAAATAAATCAGATCAACTCTAATCCGCAGGACCAAAACCAAAGAGGGAAAAATGCCTCTTCTCAAAGTGAATAATCTCTTAGGGAGATCCTACCGTGGAAATTAATCACTTTGAGGGAAGCGGACCTGAATGGTTGGTATACAAGAACACTCTTTGTTTCTGGCAGAGAGCAAGATTTTGAGAGGGAGAGATGGAATCAACCTATTGGTGCATGCTTACCGTTCTAACTCTTTATCTTTTTCTTTCTTTCTTTTCTAATATTCCCCTTTCTTATCTTCTTCTTTCTACTTCTTTTTCTTAATCCTTTTTTTTTTTTTTTTTTTTTTTTTTTTTTTCTATTTCCTAGTTATCAAGTTTCCAATACTGTGGTGCTTTTGTTCCCCCCCCCCCCTCTTTTTTTTTTCCACATGACAAGGACCTCTTTATAGTGCCAACCCTGACCAGATTTTACTATTTTAGCCCTTAACCACCTTTGTCTGGTATGGGTGTACCTGCCGACCACCACTGGTCCGTCTGTGTGCCATTCCCCATCGCTAGAAAAGAAAGCTATTTTGTTTGTTTGTCTGCCGTGACACCATTTCCTGCTACAGTATGAGTGCCTTTTCTCTCCCTATCCCTCATGGCATGCACCTAGTGGTTCCAGCTCAGCTTTGCCCCTTTGGGTGGTATGTCATCCCAGCAGGACACTTCTCCCAAAAGAGCTCTAGTAGGAACTTCAAAATAGGTTTTTCCCTCTCCCCACTGCCAAGCCATGACCTCACCGTGTCCTGTATTGGCTGGGTACAGGCTGGTGAGGTTTGGGTCTTGCGCATACCTCTCTTCCATGTATATCCAAAATCTGCTTGCTGCTCATGCGTCTGCCGTGGTTGGCCTGCACAATTTGCCATTTGTTCTTAACCATTTTTTGGTTTCCCTTTCCTTTTATGGCTTGCCCTATTCGGGACTGGGCCTTGCTTGACGATGGGCTTTGCTTTTTCTTCAGCCTACCCTTTTTCCTGCTACCATCTCCTGCCATACCACTCTATCATTCCTACTGCGAAGTTGTTTTGCCTCAATCTGGCTGGACCTCTTTGGGCCTGCCATTTATTCTTCTCCTAATGGCTCAGCAGGCCATTCGTTCTTTTGTTACATTACTGGCGGGCTCCTGTGTTCCATTTGTTTTCCCTTAGGCGTCCTGACCCGTTTGCTTCCCTTGGGCTTCCTCAACCCTTTTCTTAACTTTGCATTACCAAGGGCTTTTATTGAATTCTTTAGGGTTCCTCGGCCCAATTACATTATTCCTCATCCTTGGGGTTCATGGGCTTGCCATCAACCTCTTACTTTTTTTGCTTTCATTACTTTGGGCCTGTCGTGACCCATTCTCACTTTTCCACATCATATATTGCCCATGGTTTGCTTTTTCTCTCTTTCCGGGCTCCTTTAAGCCCATTTACCTCCTCAAGGCCCATTTGTTTATCTCATGGGCCTGTGACCCATTATTCCTGCCGCTTGGGCTTAATGAATTTTCTATCCGTTTGCCAACTCTTTTCTGTCCGTGTTGTTGGGCTTCTCCCTTCCACATGGGCTTCCGAAATGGCCATCAACAGAGTGCAAAGTGTAATATGAGGTATAATTTAGGGTGGTAAAGTGTAATATTTCATAATTACTCAATAATACATAACTCATTTAATCTTATTTTAAAAACAGTATGTAAACCAAATTTATGTTGTTAAAAATATTTAAGAATTTGCATGTAATTTCATTTTAGTTATCTCTAACAAAATATTTTTAAAAAAAGGCTCATATTTTTAAACAACATAGTACCCTAAAGCATGAATGATGTTTGACTCAATTCTAAGAGATTTCAGGTGAGGCAAAAAAAAAGAAGAAAAAAAGAAGAAGAAAGAAGGTAAAATACAAACGTACCCTAAAGCATGGGATGATATTTGTAGACCAAAAGATGCTGAAGGCTTAGGTATAAGAAAGATGCAATGTGCCAATGTCGCACTAACTGCCAAAATTGGGTTGGACCTTGCTAATCAAAGAAGGCAAATCGTTATGGTGAGACTGTTATGTTTAAAAATAATGGATGACGGGAATGGAGTTCAATCCTAGAATCTAGGAAAGTTTTGGAAAAACTTTTACATTCTAGAAGGTAGGAAATGGAATTGCTCTAGATATCTGGAAGTCTACTTGGGTGCCTGGGTTGGAAAAACTTTAAACCTAAACCAAGAGATAATATTCCAAATAATATTCTGACTTGAATCCTGTGAGATGGGATATGTATAGGTCCCTAATTAGTCAGGTAATTTCTCAACAAAGTCAGCATACAAAGAGTCTCATTAGGTTAGAAATATTGAAAATAACCCTATGGAGGGTAAGGTGTGGAAGAAACTTTAGAAAATTGAAAATCCAAGAGAGTCTTAATCAAACTTCTATTGTGGAAAATTAGCATGGTAAGTCATCCCAACAAGATCTGTGATTAGGTAAAGAATTAAGATCACAGAAAAGGACTACATATTATGCGAACATGAGGAAGAAAATCTGGAACACCTTTTCATTGAGTGCTCGGTTGCAAAAAATTTTTGGGCTAATTCCCCTTCCAGATTTTTTGAATTGCTTGAAAGCCGAATGGGTGATGAACTTGACATTACCAAAAGAACCAACAAATATCAAAGGAGGAAGCAAGCAATTTCATAGTATTTGTAGCAATTTATTGTGACACAATATGGATGACGAAAAACCGCCTCATAAGACAAAACGATAAGGAATTATTATATTTATGATTTCTGTTTACGGATTCCCTTACGGCATTCATTAATTTTTCCCAATATTTATTACTTTTACCAAGATAAATTAATAAACTAACTTCTATCACTTTATGTCTTGGGAATTTACACCTTTTGTGAAGGTTAATTTTGATACGGCCATTAGTGAAGACAAAGCTTATATAGCAGCAATAGGAAGAAATCATAAAGGGGAGTTGATTTTTGCATTTGACAGAGTTGACATACGACCATGATCACCGTATTGCATAAGCAAAAGCAGCATTTTTAGGCAACAACCAAAGCTACCGAACATGGTTATAATTTTGTAATTGTTTCACATTGGTCTATAGAAAAAATCACTCTTATAATCTTAATTGTTTTTAAATTTCAGAGAAATTACACTTTACTACCCTAAACTATACATCATATTACACTTTGCACCATAACCTTTTTGAATGCACGTTTTGCACCCTAAATTGTGACCCTTGTTGCACTTTGTACATTGACATTAAATTTGCAGTTAACTTGGATGGAAATTTAAAATTTAGGGTGAAAAGTATACTTAGGAGCATAGTTTATGGTGGTAAAGTGTAATTTCTCATTTGTTTTTATAGAATTAAGAAGAGGGACAATTAAATCTTTTCACATTGTGTCATATTTTTTCATCCAAGTTAATGACAAACTTGATATTGGGGTGTAAAGTATAAATAAGGACCATAGTTTAGGATGCAAAATGTGCATTCTGAAAAGTTTAAGGTGCAAAGTGTAATTGAGAGTACAATATAGGGTGGTAAAATGTAATTTTTCCTTAAATTCCTTTAACTAATTTTTAGGGTGCAATATTTTTTTACACATTTTACATTTACAATATTTTTACAACACTTTCATAACAGATCATAGATGGTAAGTTGTTATTGGTTTTAAATTGAATTAACAACTTAAATTACTTTTTTGCCCACCCATAACAACTAATAACAACCTACCACTTAAGATTTGTTGTAAAAATATTGTGAACATACCATTTCTCTAATTGTTTTAAAATTCCTTTTTAACTATTTGGTATGTAATTTCACACTTTTAGGAAAGTTAATTTTGTTACCTATAATGTTGCTAAATGGGTCCTTTCGTGTAAGAGAGTTAAGGAAAATATTCTCATCTCCTCTTTTATTGATATGTTGTCTAGAAAATGCTTTGAAGGAAATGGTCTTAGTCCCCCACAATTGTAGTCTATGTTTGTTTCTTTTCTTTTTTTTTTTGTTAATGAAAATTGTTATCCAACCAATAAAAAAGAGTCACTCCCAAAGAAAAATAGCTCTGCAATGGTCCAAAAATAATATCAAACAAACCACGTGTATTACGAAAAATAGTTCAAAGAAATTGATTTGTTCGTATAAGAAGATTCTTTTGATGGTAGAGGAAGAGAAAAACTGCCTTAACAAACACGCACCACACGTTGAATCGGTGAAAGCGGAAAGTAGAAAGCGGAAAGCCACTGACTACTATCATTTGCAAATTGAACACGATATCTCTCATGCAAGTCATTCATGCATGTATTTTTCTACAACTTTGAGTCAAATTTCAGAGAGAAGAATTCCAAGTACCATCAATTTCTTTGTCAATGACTATTTTTTTTTCAAGTAAAAGACTCGGGTAAGTTTCCAAGCACCATTTCTGAGAGAAAAAAAAAAATGTGAATATCATTTTCTGCCACTGTTCGGCCGCTTTTTTTAATGTGTTCTTACATTTATTAACATGACATTATGACAATCATGAATATAGTGTAGCTATAAGGTGGGTAATATTAAGGTTTATTATTGCTTGGTCTTCTCAGATTTCATCCAGAAAAAAGAAAAAGAAAAAAAAAGATCTTCTCAGATTGTCAAGTGTAAAAGTATGGATTCAAGCCAAATAAAATGTTGAAGCTTAAGAACATACACCCCTCTCATGATCTAATTTTAACGATACCGGCATTATTTTTCATATTTTCTTTATAATTGTTGATATAATATATTGTCTTTAAAGCAAATCACTTTCGCCAAATCTATCGTTGATACTATTATATATAAATTAAATCAGCTAATATCAACAATAGTAGAAAATGTTTGTCTCCCGACATATCATTCAAGAAGCAACGCCTTTTTTGTTTTTGTTTTTTGTCTTGTCCTTTTAGTTTCAAAGAAATGAGAGTTTGAGATTCGGACAAAAGAAATGGACTAAGATTGATGGCAGCTATTCATTACAAATTATGGGTCCATTTTGTAAAGTTCACTTTAAATTATTATTATCTTAGTTTGAGACTAGTTTACAATTCCTAACTACCATCCAAGTTTGGTGTCAAAATTAACAAATTAATGAACAGTAGGGGGTCCAAATGTGTCAAAATCAACATATTAGTTTTATTTAGTAGTCACCGAATCCCACCCCAATCAAGTATCAACCCACTTATTTCTTAATTTTGTCTTTGAACCACTTTTTTTTTTTTTTAAATAGTGGGGGTGAATAATGCAAATTAATGTTAAATTAGTGTGTTAACTTTACAAATGACCATGTAGAATATATAACATGGCTATAATTAACACAATAGACTAAAATAAAATTAGATTTGAAAGTCATTAGAGAAACTTTGAAGACTATACAGATGGAGAAAAATTGGAGGCTAGACCATGTGGTTGTCCCTCCCGTCCTAGACGGCAATGACTTTTGGGGCTCCTTATTAAACTATGGAGAATATGACGAGTAACATTGACTAATCTGCCTATGAAAACGTTGCTCCCTTAACTATTTCTCTCTCACTCATTATAAGTTTATAACTACAACCTACTTTCTCCTTTCACTAAACGCTCCAAACCATGCTTGATCACAGGCAAGGATTCACTGGGAAACCACTTTATTCTTCAAGTCCAAAATACCAAATACAGAGTAGTCATGACAGTACAGGAGATATAGAATTCGATTTCTGGGGTGTACATGATAGTGATACCAAGTATAATGAGAATTTTAGTGATCAATTTGGCACTGAAATAGAGTTTCAAGTTCAAGCAAGCCTTGTTCAAGAAGGACTTGGAGGGTACTCACTACCCTTATGGAAAAGAAACTCATCAAAAAAGGTTCAATATGAATCTTCTCCTTTGCTCCCACACAACCATCATCCTAGCAATCTTTCCCCCACTTCAAGGAGAAAAATAATTGCAGATGGTAGGAAACAGCTTATGGAGATGGTCAAAGACATGCCCGAGTCGTCTTATGAGCTTTCTCTAAAAGATCTTGTCGATGAGCAGCATAGTTTGGAGGAAGTTCAAGGGGGTCCTGTTGAGAGTGGCTCTCATTATGAAACTGAAGCTGAAGATCAAGCCAAGAAGCAAAAGAAGAATACAAAGAAAGGAATTAAGAAGGTAGGTCAGTTGTCAAGGATTGAAAGTATGGAAAGTGAAACTTTCCTACTCAAGATGTTCTTTCCTACTTCTCTATCTTTTAAGAAGAAAATCAAGGGAGGAAAAAGCTCAAAACTTTCTCCAAGTCCATCTTTTGAAGATACCAAGGACCACATTGACAAGGAATGGTGGTTGAAAAGGTTTTTTGTCACAGGAGAGAATAAAAGAAGTCGAGAAAATAGCAGGAATGGAAGCACCAGTAGCAGCAACAGCAGCACAAGCAGGTATTTGTTTAATTTACTAATAAGATCCAATGTTCAAGTGATGGTATAGGGATAATTTATCCTCCCATGGAAATCAATTCAAATTATGCTTTCCAAAGAATTTGATTGGGCAAATATGTTATTTTAGAATATGAAGTACACTAGTCAAGAATTCACTTAAAAGAGTTGTAGAAAATTATAAAAGTTAGAATAAAATTCTTAAATCTAACACCAAAGGTTAATAATATTTACTATTTTGTGCAGGCACGATGATGCCAATTTCACTCCTGGTTGCTGGTACTTCTTCCACACCAACAAAAACAAAACTAAGAGACAGAGAGGATTCGTCTTGTGAATGGAAGGCAGTTGAAAACTGAATAGGATTGATGATCGTAGCAGAATTGATGGTATGGTGCTTTTTATTCCTTGAGATTATCCTCTGGTAAAAAATCTCTAATTTTTGACAAGTCAATCTGCAAGTCTTCTCGCTGCTGGAAATTTTGGGGGGACAGTAGATAAAGCACAAATGACCAGAAGCAGGCTGTGCTAATGAAATTTCTGAGTTTGAAAATGACATTTTATACCGCTGTTGTAGTTGCTCCAAGGCTTTAGCATAGCTGAAATAGAAGTTAATATTCTAGTCTGAATACTGGCTAGCAGAATTTCCTCAACAAATGTGTATAGTTCCATGTACACTAATGCAATATGCAAATCCCAACCCAAAAGATGGATTATAAATAGATAATTTAGCAAATAGATAATCTTTCTTGATTGTGAGGCATTTATATTTCTAATGAAAAATTGTGTTCGAACTCTTAGGGTCAGAATTTAAAGGTCTTTGTTACCTTGCACTATATGGTGATGCAGAAATGGAATGCGTAAGTAGCCCAATCTTTTGGCAGTCCTAATCCACAGGTAGAATCCTCAACCAAAATTTACATCATGCACCCTCACTAATCATTCAAGGAGAGCATAGCCTGCCTACTGGAGAAAGCAAGGCCCTCATTCCCAAATGAACCTTTCTATTATTCAATAGCCAAATAGTCAGCTAATCAACTCAAGCTTTTGTAGTAAAATCCTTCAATACTGCATCTTCATGGAAGAAATCAGCAAAGTAGGCATGCCTTAGATGGGTGATTTTGAATGTGGATCATGAAATAAAAGCAGAAGCATAATCAACATGAGCTTCTTACCAATTTTCTAACAACAGAAACCTCAGAACCCTGAGTTTGGCCAAAGATGCAACATATTGTATTTTAATATTTGAAAAGATTTTTGTCCATTAGTTTGGTTCAACTAATTTTCATAATAAAATAGAATCTACAGCTTTTCAAAGCATCACCTTTTCAAGATGACTGATGAAAACAAGCTCATCCAAGCCATACCTTTACTCATTGTACGTGCATATCACATCCTCTGTTTTAGGCAAGGATTTTGTTGTATTGTGTAATACTTCCAATCAAAATGCTTCCTTTCTTGGGTATTTAAGAAAAGTCAAAAGATTCAAAAAAATCACTTTAAAAACAGATAAGATGCTCCAAATGAATACAATATACAGACATGCAAATTTGAATTTTTTTTTTTTTTAAATAATAAAGGTGGAAGGAAAAATTAACCAATTTTCATTTGCATAAAGAAAAGCGAATCATGATACTAATAGATAGTTGGGACCTATCTGCCACTGAATTCTTTTTCTTGGTAGTAATTGATCAGAACTAGAGTTCTAAACCTCAAAACCTTTTATTTACAGAACAGTGAACAAAATTTTCCAAAATCTTTAGTTTCTAGCTATCTTTGTCATCTTCAGCATCCTGCAGAAAAGCACCTCTTACTTTTGCCCTGCCCAAATAATAAAAGTTGAGTAATTATATGAATATATATATATATATATATATATTTAGAGAGAGAGAGAGAATGATACTGGAGACGCTGACTTACCTGCGATATGCTGGCACAACACGGTTGACAACTTTTGTTGAGTTTGCATCTTGAGCTTTTAGCTTGTCTGCAGTTCAATCGGAATCCATTATAAAACAAAGGATGCTAATAATAACTTCAAGAAACTTCTTTAGCCAAAAGAAAAACTTCAATATACTTGGAAGGAAATTAATGCTGTGTTCCACAAAATAAAGAATGCTGGAAGGTGCAGAAAGGACATTTTTTTGAGTTCTAATCAAAATCAGACCATATTGATCGATAATATTGAGAAATTATTCATTCGAAAAAAATAGAGAAATGAAGACTGCTTTGCATAATAAAGGTTTGAAGAACATAAATTAGGATCAAAGGTAGCTCCTATACATAAGAAGAAAAAACCTTAAGAAAAATATTTTGATCAATTTATTTACACAAATTAGATAAAGATATTTTTTGGTTTGGGGGGAGGGGGGGGCATTAAAGTTTTTTCTTATATACCATTTTCGTTTTATTAATATAATTACTGTCACGCATCAAGAGAAAATAAATAAGTAAAATTAAATTGGCAGGGGCTCCCAGAGTGCAACCTGATTTGGGCACCTTCATTAGGTTGTAGAAATTTATGGTCTAGAATTTATGTATGTGCAGAGGTTTTCTTATTACTTGTTAGATTTCAATCATAAATGCACCAAACCATGCAAACTAAAATCTAATTTGTACCCCTGCCTGATAGAAGCAGCAATGAGTCTCCATTTTGAAAATACGTGCATTGTTGAGAACAAATCTATTATGGTCTCTGCTAATAGTAAAGAAACAAGATGTAATTTATTCAAAAATGCAGAGGTAGCCACTTATTCAGACAACCAACAACCATTCCTTGCAGGGGCAAAAAAAAAAAAAAAAAAAAAAAAAACAGTGCACACCTGGAGAATTTTGCAAACCATTACTCATAGGAGGAGCAGAAACATCTGCTTTGTCTGTGGCATTCTTCTTTTGAAACTTTTGCCTCTTTGAGTAGTAATCCAGTTGGCTCTGTATAGTTTCATTCCTTTCCTGACAGATAAAAAGGACAAGATTTGCTTATAAGGAATGGAGCAGTAATCTGTTCACAAATGACAGACAATACAGCATTCAATAAGCTACCGTAAACCATACTTAATTTCCTTATAACTAACTGGGGGAACTCAGCATTACAACTATAAAAGGCTTCCCAAAAAAAAAAAAAAACGCATTACAACTATGAAAACGACAGCAATGAAAAAAGCCTTAGCCCCAAAATTTGGGGTTTGGCTATGGATCCTCAACAGAAACTTGGCATTACCAATCACAAAATTAAAGACAAGCTCCTAAACAATGACTGTCGAAGGTAAAAAGTAAAACAATTGTCTCATTTAATAGAAGATATTGAACTCCACAATCATCAAAGTAAGCAAAATTTCTTTTCCATCACAAAAATTAACTTAGTTCAAGCTTCAATAATATATAGAGTTGTACAAACACATATCACCAATAATATTAAAGATACAAAATATGGTCCTAATTAGAGAATGATGGTGAAAATGATGCACGCATCTAACCTCAATTGATAAGGTGAGGTTTTATTGAGTTCAGATGAGCTGTATTAACCCAGCAGGAGAGAGAGAGAGAGAGAGAGAGAGCAGAGCAGAGCATGCAACTAGGATGCCTTTATATTGCTATCTAGCTAAGGGTACATACATAGCCTGAAGTGATTGACCTATTCTAATATTAATATAATGTGTGGATTCATTAGATTATATGAATAGATCAAATTTTTCCATAGCTAATTTTGCATAAAGATACCCAAAAGTACACCAGCTCAATGCAAAAATCTTGACTCAAAATGGAGAGTTGGAGTAAGAAAGATTTGATCTCAGTGTTGCACTACTTCAACTATGGTTTTAGCTATTTTCATAAATTTTAACTGTTAATCAACAGGCAAGCATACCTTCTCGGCCGATATCACTTTTGTCAACTGAAAAGTTCGCTCTTTCTCTGAAAAATCACAATCAAGGAGCAACAGTTAATACAACCACAAGCCAATTTTGGAACACCTAAAGTCATAATGATTCTTGATAACATGAAACAAAAGGTTTAAGAAAGAAAAAGAGAAAGTGAACTCACCCGAAAGGGGGAAAAAAAAAAAAGCACATAACAAATGAACACATGGATGACTTGATTTATTGGTTTAAAATATAAGCTGGGTAAAAACTATAAGTTGTAACTAAAAAAAGTGAAAATTTAAAAAGTTGTACCTAGCTGAATAAGCTGGAAACTAAGCAATGCTAAACACACAGGCATAATGTAGAGAGAAGAATAAAAATAATGCAGAGGAAGTATAGAAGGATAAAGGCAAGCACATACATTTTTTTTAAAAAAATTTTATTATGGGGGTGGGGGGGATAAGTAATGAATACAATGATTCATCATGTAAAAAGAAGTACAGCTCATGAAAGGCCACAAACTAATTATCCATTCAAACTCCAAAATGCGCATTTTGTGTAAAAACATCACAGCATGCAAATCTCAACAAAATCCTGCAACAACCAGACTCTTCAAAGCCATTAAAAATATGATGGAATCTTCTAAGCAGCCACAAATTCCTTTTCCTTCTTCTTTTGAACCAACCCCCCCAACCCCCCCCCCCAAACACCCAACACACACACACACACAAAGATCACATCTCAGAAGAATGTATTTCGCATCAAATGGAACAAAGCCAGATGAAAAAGATTGATTGTATGATTCTTGAGCACAAATACTTCTAGAGGTAGGAGTCAAAACAGTGCCACAAATACAGCTCTTCCATATCAGCATACCCCTCTTTATAGCCATAGCAGAATTTAGGTCCATCATAGAGCATATTACCGTACTGTGACTCTAAAAGGAAAACCTACTTAAAATTTATCCATGCATCTAATATGCTTCAAAAAATTCAGCCACCGAATCAGCTGACAACACAATAGGCCTAATGCTCTTGTCTAGACCTATATTTAAATGCAATCACAATTCTGCAAAAACCTCTAAGAAGGACCCAAGTTTCTGTCAGCCATGTTTCAAGCACCACATAGATTGAAAGGTGTTTTGTGTGTCCACTATTCTTTAACTACAACAACATCAAAAATCAGATATGTCTCTTCAAATCATCCTTTCTCAAGTGTGTTAGAACAACCATCAAATGTTGTTAGTAGCTGATAAAACTATCACTAAAAAAGAAATAATTAAACAGAATATTACCAGTTAATATAAAAATGTGAAGAACCACAAAAAGACAAAAGCTTAGATAAAAGATAATTATGGGGTAACAGTTCTACACATGAATAGAGAACACAACCTTCTACTAATGAATGCCGCATGTTTTTGAAAGCTTTGAAGAGCTCCAGAGACAGATTTGCCATAGCCTCACTAGCAGCAGCGTCCACAAGTTTTGTGAGAGGAATGGAAATTAGTGGCATTCCTTTCAATTTCTGACCAACTAATTTTGCATACACAGCACCTAAAATACAAGAAGCAGACATTTACATGCATTCGATATACTTCTACACTCAAATTAAAGAATGTACATATATATATATATATATATACTGTTTTACAGAATAACATGGTCCAAAGTACAATAAGATACTATCATCATTCACACATAAAAATGATACACGGCCATCACAACCAAGTACCAACTGCAGCCAAAGAGAACCACCAACTTATGAGCATGTCTGGTTCATGGGCACAGCCTCCTTGAGGAATAAAATCGTAGAACCACTACCTGCAACAAGAGATGGCTCACAGCCAATAGTGTTAAGAACAATACTAAACTAATATCCATTTCTAATACTGAACCAGACACCTCCTCACCTGTCACTACTATCAAAAGAAGCAAATTTACCATTAATTTATCACTTTTAAAATAAACATCACCACTGCAGCAGAGCAAGTCACTGCCATTGTCTATCGCCTCCATTTCCACAAGAGCTCTTAGTACTACTACCACAATTATTTAACCATTACTAGTACAATAGTACCAAACTCCAAACAACACCTACCCCCTCCCCCTCTTCCTTTCCCCAGCAGGGGGGACTCCAATTCAAAAAAAGTGATTGCCTTCTTAAATTTAAATCCCCACCACTCAAAGCATTATGCAATTTGATTTGGGGCTGTGTTGTGTGAAAACAACTATGAGCCTCTCTAATATCCATCACCAAAGATATCACTATCACAATGGCATCAGCAAGAAAAATTATCACTAGCAATGACAAACTTGACATGCCATTATGTTATCTTTAACATCCCAACACCCCCCCACCCCCCCTTTCCTGCACAGATACCAACCTACCACCACTTAGTCAAAACCTTAAACATGATAAATGACTATCATTTTCATCATTGATATTCTGAACTGCATCAAGAATACTGCCCAAGTGTCACCTCCATTCACAAGGCACCTACAATCATAACCAATTAAACAACATTCCAGTCCTAAATTACCATCATGGTTGCCGACCACTTATGAAATCAAAACCTCAACAAATTTTCACCACTGCTCTTATAAAATTCCTAACACATGGTGATGCAGTCATGGAAGATTAATATTTTACTACTCGCAAATTCATCTATAAAAGATTTATTTTATGGGATTCACTTGTGAGTTATGAAGTCCAGTTTTAGTAAGAGTCGTATGGTTTCAAAGGTCTAAATATATGCATCCTAGGGTTAAACCAATTTTCAATTTAGGCTTTTATTTAACAAGTAATGGTTAATATCATATCTGGAGGCAAAATCATAATTTGTACAATCCTTGACAATTGAGGGTATTTTGGTAATTTACTTGAGTCTAGAAATGTCAGTTAAATCTTAAGGTCCTGTTTGGTGAGTAAGTTCTAACACACATTTTCACATTTTAAACAACCTTACACACATTTCAACACACTTTTTCACCCATACGTATATCAAAAACACCCAAACAACATTACTCAAACTCCTCTACCAAACAGACCCTAAGTATCTTAGGTTTTGTTTTATTTGAGTCCAAGGTTGTGTGTTTGGTTTACTAGTCCAACTAGGAGTCTTGATACTACTAGTACAAGTAAGAGTCTTTATATATATTTATGTTTAATGTACTCAAAGAATAGATGGAGATGATTAAGAATATATTGGGCATTTTGAGCACTAAGGCATGTTGGCTTGATATCTCCCTTTCTCTTCTCCCTTTGCTTCTTTTTCTTGAGCTATTGTTCACAAGTACTATTCATAAATCCCTTAAGCAGTATAAAATCTATTTTTTCGTTCTTCCTTACAATCCCAAGTCAAGTCATTCCTCTTCCTATCAAAACCATAATACCTCATATACTTTCTCTATCAAATAGTCATTTAAGAAAAAAACAAAAAACAACAAACCTAGCCAATTTTGAGCCCTAATTCTTTCTTCCACAACTCTAAATCCTAGATCCACAAAAACTCCTGAACCTTAACCCACTACAAGCAGATGTTAGACAAATTCACCAATTTTTCCTACATCGCAGGTTCTAATGACAAGCACACTAAATGTATAAACCCATTCAACTGGAACTTTATTAATGAGTTGAATTCTCCAAAGTAGACAGAACCTCAAGTTTTATAGAGTTACAAAACAAAGTTACAAAATAAAAGTTCAGAATTTGCTCAAGTGGAATGAATTCAGGAAAGCTGGGGAGAGTCTAAGTCCATGACCAGGCAAACAAATTAACATTTTGAGCTTGTAAAAAAAATGCAAAATACAGAACAAATCTAGGTCATCCATACAGCAAATTCAGTATCAAGAAATAAATAAGCTAAATGCCAAGGCATTCGATATAACAAGTCATGACTCACTCTGATCCAAGAGAAAGAATAAACCCAGTTGCACAATTTGTTATTAGAAAGAAAGCAGCCACTCTTGTCAAGAAGAAATGACCATAGATATTGAATTTATAATAAATCACACATAGAGTCCCTCAAGTGATTATAAAGGAGTGCTTCAAAATATGAATTTTCTGATAAACCATCAATATAAAGAAAAGAAGGGAGACAGAAGCAACGAAATATAGTTACCACCAGAGCTAGAATGTCCCTCCATAACAAGCTTTAAATCTTCAGATTTTATGGAAGCTATAACATAGTCAACAAACTCAGACCAAGAGCCCCCTATTCCAATGTTATCCCTCTGCACATTACGTTACTAAAATTAAAAAATAAAAACAACAAACCAATAATTGTATTCACTCCAGCACATAGAAATTTTCTCACAATTACTAAATTTAACTTGGACCGGCAATAGACACAAGTAAATCTAACAAAAGGACAAATCCAAAAGGATGTCTAGAATAAAGGGGTCTTAGCAATTTTGAATAGTATTTACTCAAGACAGACAAAACCTGTTCAAATAGATCTAATAACTAGTACGTTTCTAGCTATTGTATGAAAAGGGGAAAAAATATAAGAGAAATGACATTCTAAAGTGAGACAAGCATATAAAGCATAAAAAATAAACCGTCAGTCATAAATTGGGGCTCTTTATGCAGGCTTACAAAAACTGTATAAACGGAAAAGAAATCAAAATATTATAAACCCTACAAACTTGTCATCTTTTATAACGACTGAAATACAAAAAACCAAAACCAAACCAGTCCTTATGCAACCAGTAAGGCAAAGCTTGAGTAGTGACGACCAATACGCAGAAGACTCTCCTTATAAACATTTCCAGGTGGGTTCAATCATAGATTAACCTTGGCTAAGACCCAATAGCATTAATCTGTGGATGTCCTGAGTTCTTCATTGTTTAAAAATCCAAATCAATAAATGTTTAACAACCCCCCCCCCCCCCAATAGAATTGTACACTAACACCCAGTTGGTGTTGACTTGTGAAAACTCCCCCTATTTCCCTTATTGACAATTTCTTCTTTTAATAATTCAATTGTTACAGCAAGTAAGGGATATCCTGCTTCTTGTTATAAAGGAAACCAGACAGTGCCACTGAGACTAGCGACCTAGCTACTCGGAACTAACTAGCTACCCTGTATTAAAGTTTCGATTTGATAATAACACGGTAATTGCAGCTCTTGACAACAAATTTAACTAAGCCTTTTGATTGTTTTCCTTTTTCCTAACTCTTTCTTGGCAACCAAACAAAGGGTATGACAACATAGACAATTAAACATACACATAAGTTAAACTAAGGCAAACCCAGAAGCAGAAGCAGAAACAGAAAGCTCACCATGTCTTCAAGCTGCAGAACCGACTTAACGGCCTCCCACGTATTGGAGTGGAAATCAGTGACATGGATTCTGAGGTGTGAAGGATCAGAAGCAGAAACGTGGAACAAAAATGGACGCAGCTTAACCGAGTCTTGGCCCTGTTCCCATTCCACCTTCGGCTCGCCGAATATGGGCTCCAAGTCTTCAAACCCCATGCTTGCAAATACACAGATAGAGAGAGAGAATCAAGCTCTGTTTGGTTACTGAGAAAATGAAGGAAAAGAAAAGAGAGATAACAACATTTTAGGTGTTTTCATTAATTTATAATAATCTGAGATGAAAAAGCAAATTTTTTTTTTCTTTTTTCCTGTTTCTGATTCCAAAATTTATGGAATTTCAGGTATCGAAACAGAACCAAATGGAATAGGGAATTTCGCATATCTAGGGATTCATCCTTTTTGGTTGCCGAGAAAATATCGAAGAAAATTAGAAACTTCTTCTACAACAATTGTTTTTTGGTGTAGTTGACTTGGCCGTACTTCTCTGAAGCCAAAACCACAAACATTTATAAAATGTATTATAAAGTTTCAATCTCTTTTTTTTTTTTTTTTTGGGTCGAATTTTCCTGCCTTTTCTCGGCAACCAAACAAGCAAACACCAATATGAAAAATGGCGGGAAAATTGGAAAAAGAAAAGAGAGTAAGGCATTATTAATATGGAATGGAAGGTGTAAGAGTAGAGAGTAGAGTTTTGAAGATAGCATACCCAGTAAAAGAGATGAGAATCCACAGATAACAACAGAAGATTGAAGAATAAAGGGGAAAAGAGGAAGGAGGTGAAGAAGTCCCAATTTATAATGTCACTGTGTGAGTTTAGACTTTTGAGAGAGAGAGTCTGGCAGTTGGGAGTGGGAATATTGTAGAGGAAGTTTTGTGGGGAAGTGATATTTTTGAAAATCTAATTTAAATGGTAAAAACTCTCACAATAGTAACCCCTAACCTAATTTGATATTTAATATGATAATAATTCTTTTCTCAAAAAAAAAAAATTATAATAATTAAATTTTTTTTTTAAAAAAAACCAAAGTTTGTAGTTAAAAAGTAAATCATGACTTTTTAATTTTTTTCATAAAACCTTTTTTTTTTTTATTTTAACTACTCAACCCCAAGGTGCCATCAAACCAATTGGCTCATAATAAGCGTTAAACTTTATTAATCATAACAATCAAAATACTTTATCTATATTTGTTGTGAAAAAAATCAATTAAAATAACTTAATGTGTGTTTAGCTACACTTATTTTTGTCAACTTATTTTACTATTCAGTTTATTTTTGTTACTATTTATAGACTTCACTACACTTTTTGATATTATTTATGAGTTTTAGTATACTATTTTAGCTAACTTTTACTTTTATTTTTATCTGCAGTACTTTCAATAAAAAAATTTTCAATTTTAACAAAATAATCGGATTTTAAGCCTATCTTTATTTATTTGATGAGAATAATTTTTTGTTTGCAAGAGTTTTGCTGTGGCGGATGTTTTCTTCTCCATATGAAAGAGAGAGATAAAATAATACAATAAAGAAAGGGTAGTACCAATAAAGAGAAAAGCTTTTAAAACATAAAAATCAGTGAAAATTATATTTAAGAAAGGTGCATTCCAAAATGGAACCTTTTAAGTCTGATGCTTAATGGGTTTTAAGCTTTTTTTTTTTTTTTTTTTTTTTATAATTTTTTTTTTTTATGAGAGTTTCAGAGTCAAGCTGGTTGCTTTACATTTATATGTTTTGTGGGTTCTTTTTTATTTTGCTATTCCTAGAGAGGGAAAAGAGTTTGTCATTACAGGTTATCTAATTTTATTGTGCTCTGTTTGGTATTGGGTATTGGAATTTGCTGGTGGGTTTTTGTGGAGGTTTGTTTTTAATGGATGTTTTAGTTTTTTTTTATCCGCAAAAATGGTAAATGCATGAGATTGGAAATGGGTTTTGTTTTGTGTTTCTTTGAAATCTCAACCGCAAATGTATTTCTTCATTGTGCATTGTTCTGGCAGCTTATTGGTAATATCTTTTATCATTCCCATTTTATGGTCTATTGGGTTGTTTTCACTTTTCGTGTTGAATTTTATGACTTTCAGTTTACATTACTTTGGAATCCTTTTTGGAAAATGTAGGAACTGATGATTTGATCTCCATGATTATTATAGACCGAGTGGACCAGGGAAGAGGATGAGAAACTGCTCAATCTTGCTAAACTCATGCCCACCCAATGGAGGACAATTGCACCAATTGTTGGGTGTACTCCATCCCAATGCCTTGAGCAGTATGAGAAACTACATGATGCAGCCTGTGCTAAGGATGAGAACTATGAACCTGGTGATGACCCTTGGAAATTGCGTCCTGGAGAGATTGACCCGAATCCTGAGTCAAAGCCTGCACGTCCTGATCCCTTTGATATGGATAAGGATGAGAAGGAAATGCTTTCCGATGCACGAGCTCGGTTAGCCAATACTAAGGGTAAGAAGGCAAAGAGGAAAGCCAGGGAGAAACAGCTTGAGGAGGCCAAGAGACTTACTTCTCTACAGAAAAGGAGAGAACTGAAGGCTGCTGGAATTGATAACAGGCACGGGGAATAGATTATAATGCTGAGATTCCCTTTGAGAAGAAGCCTCCTCCAGGCTTTTTTGACGTTACTAATGAAGATAGAACAGTGGAACCGCCCAAGTTCCCCGCCACAATTGAAGAACTTGAAGGGAAAAGAAGAATGGACGTGGAAGCACAATTAAGAAAACAAAATATTGCGAAGAATAAAATTTCACAAAGGCAGGATGCCCCATCAGCTATACTACAAACCAACAAGATGAATGATCCGGAAACAGTTAGGAAGAGGACAAAACTTATGCTTCCTGCACCCCATATTTCGGACCATGAGTTGGAGGAGATTGCAAAGATTGGTTATGCTTGTGATCTTGGGGGACTGAGAAACTTATTGAAGGGAGTGGTGCGACGCGTGCTCTTCTAGCAAATTATACCCAGACACCACAGCAGGGAATGACCCCTTTATGAACTCCACAAAAAAACCTGCTAGTAAGGGTGATGCAATTATGATGGAAGCAGAAAACCTGGCAAGGTTGTGGGAGTCTCAGACACCATTATTAGAAGGAGAGAATCCAAAGTTGCACTATTCAGATTTTTCGGGGGTCACTCCTAAGAAGAGAGAGATCCTAACACCAAATCCTATGCTGACTCTTTCGGCAACTCTTGGAGGTGCTTGTCTTGCTCCTAGAATTGGCATGGCACCATCGAGGGACGTCTATTCTTTTAATATGACCCCAAAGGGAACTCCTAGAATTGGCTGATCTTAGAAGGAACTTGCGTTCAGGTTTAAGCACACTTCCACGGCCAAAGAATGATTACCAGATAGTTATGCATCTGGTCCCAGAAGATAATGAAGAACTAGAGGAAAAGATTGAAGAAGATATGTCTGATAGGATGGTTAGAGAAAACACAAGGAGAGGCACGACAACAGGCTTTGATTAGCAAGATATTGAAAGTACTGCAGTGGGAGCTCCCTAGGACTCCTACTGCTTCGTTGGATCTAATTAGAAATTCTCTTTTTAGAGCAGATGGAGGTAAGAGCTCCTTTGTTCCTCCTACTTCTATTGAGCAGGCTGATGAAATGATAAGGAAGGAGCTCTTGACCTTACTAGAACATGATAACGCAAAGTATCCTCTTGAAAAAAAATGAACACGGAGAAAAAGAGAGGGGTCAAGCGCTCTGTGAATGGATCTGCTGTTCCTGAGATAGATGATTTTGAAGAAGAAGAGCTGAAAGAGGTATGAATTTAATTGTGCTGTATCTTCAAGGTTCTCGTTTTCATAACTGCTTCTCTAGTTGTCACTTTTGTCTCCTTGTTTTTGTGTATTTGACTTTAAATGAAGCACCTTTATTGAGTCAGTGGTACTATCCTCCATCTTTGAAGTTTTCATTGATGCAGAAATGAAACCATTGTCTTTTTATGTTTGTACCAGTAGAAGTGTCTAGCATATACACTTGTCAGAAGAATCTTTTAGATATGTGTTCCATCTATCTTTTTTGCATCTCTTAAACATGTATTAATCATCCTTTGGAAGTTTGAGTTGAGAAAAGAAAATAATAGTTAGGAAGAACATAAGATAGATTTATAGTTTGGATGCCAAAACCTGTATGTCTTGGTATATAAATTATGTGTGCTTGTGAATTATTTCTATACAGATGGGCAAGTTCATTCCTATGGCATCAGTATACTGTAATATTTCTTTTTTGGATTCATCATGGTGACCCATTATCTAGGAAAAGCATCTATAACAATGCTTCTTAGAGCGCTCGATTATACTAAAGAATTGAGTTTATGAACTGTTTGTGTGATGATTGTTTATAGTTTGTATTCCTTATAGCTTCCTCCTTTTTGATATATTTGTTTTTACTCTAGACACTTTTATCATCAGAGAGAATCAAGTTGCAAACTTTTAATTATATTGTTGTTGGCAGGCTGATTCTTTGATAGAGGAAGAGGCCCAATAAGTTCATGTGGCAATGGGGCATGAGGATCAATCCCTTGACGAATTTGTTGAAGCACACAAAACTTATTTAAATGATCTCATGTACTCCCCTACCCATAATGCTTATGGTCTCTCAAGTGTGGCTGGAGAGTGAGAAAGAAGATGGTTGGTGATAAAGCTAAGGCAGAGAGCCTTGAGAATAAGGTTAAAGTTCTCACACATGATTAGGAGGTGTGCTAGTGCCATTTCTTAAGGACAGTTCTACCTGCCGAATCTTTGTTCTGGCCCTTCTGGGCAATATTTTTAATTTTATATTAGTGCCACTTCTTGAGGATCATGTCTTCTTCCTAAAACTTGTTGCTACTTTCATAAGTTTTTATTCTATGGCAAACTTACTTTTATCATGAGAGAAAAAAAAAAAAAATCATGTTGCAGTTTTTCGCATCAAATGTGAAATATGGTTTAAATTATAGCTGTTGCATGACATGTCTTTAATAGCAAAATTTTGGCAGAAATATGTTTTGAGTTGTTTCCTGAATATATTGGAACCTTAACTGTAAATTAACATAAATGCAGATGTATGGGTTTACACTTGCATTGGCATTGCAGACCTCTGTTTCAACAAGCTCTTTTTTGTTTTTTAATCATTATCTGGGGTAGAAATTTCTCTCAAAATGTGTCTGTTATTTTTTCAACAATGATAGGGCAATGGGGGAAAAAAGAGAATGTAATTTATTACAATGCTGTGCTAAAACCCATATAAATAATCTTTTAATCAAGATCACGGAAATTTCACCCATTAATTAAATGTAAAATTTGCTCGCAGATCCATTGCTTTTCAGCCATGTTACTTAAAATCTGTTAGAGATATATATTAGACATATTAGCCCAATATAATAGGCCTAAGCCCATTCCTGCTTGTACTAGTAGTCTAGGGTTTAGTCGCCTATATATACTCATGTTAGGGTTCATTGTAACATAGGAAGTTATTGTACTACACTCTTATACATAATAAAGATGTAGCCCTTAAGGGATTCCTCCGTGGATGTAGGCCGCAAGGCTGAACCACGTAACCCTCGTGTTCTCAGTGTTCCTATTCTATACTTCCCCTTTCCGCATCCATTCTAGCATACACAATATGGTATAACACATCGCGTTGCTAATATTTAACATGGTATCAGAGCCAAACTCCGTTCTTGGCATCAAACAAAACATCTCTAGCAGGTAAAGAAGATTCTCACGTGCATACCACCATCTGAAGTCACACATGTTTCTCTGCTGGATCTAGAATTCATCGCATCTCGCAGCCACCGTGGCGCAGTGCTGTGTCCAAGATCCACAAACTCAAGCAAAGCGAGGACTTAAATTATCAGATCTGTGCACATCAAGCCTTCGCCTGATGAAACCAACAAGACATAGGTGCTCCACGGCATATCGCGGCCAAAACCCAGAAACCCGACCTCCAACGGCAGCCGCACGCGCCACCACGCGCGACCAATGGCTCCTGGAACTCTCACACGCGCCGCCGAAGATTCTCAACTCCCAGCTCGGATCACAGTCACACGCGCCGCCATGACGGCCTCCTCGTCCACCGATCTACAGAACCTGAAATTCTGGGGCTCAACCGAGCTCACACGCGCCTCCCTATTTTCCGGCTTCTCCTCCACGCGCCGGCTTCTCCGTCACGCGCCTTCCACTCGCCGGAAATCTGCTGCTGACGTCATCTGGATGACGTCATCACTCCACGTCAGCAGCCACGCAAGCACATCCACGTCAGCCCTAGTCCACGTCAGCGACACGTCATCAGCCACGTCAGCAGTGTCGTCTCGTCAGCACCACGACCCGGACCGACCCGACCCGGACCACCCGGATCTGACCCGTGAGCACTTTGACTGTTGACTTGACTCTGGACTTTGACTTTTGACTTCTTGCGTTGACTTTTGACCAAAAGTCAAAATTTCCAAAAAGGCCTATCTTGCTCAGTTTTTCGCGTAGATTCCGATTTTGGCCTCCGTTTCTTCATTTGAAGCTCCAAAATTGGACATTTGGCACATTCTTCATTGTGGTTTCTTCAAAGGCATTCTTCAAAGCATCTTCAAGTGATCTTCTCATGCTTATCCAACCTCAAGTCTTCATCGAGCTTCCGCCTTGAGTTTGAGGGAGGGTGTTAGAGATATATATTAGACATATTAGCCCAATATAATAGGCCTAAGCCCATTCCTGCTTGTACTAGTAGTCTAGGGTTTAGTCGCCTATATATACTCATGTTAGGGTTCATTGTAACATAGGAAGTTATTGTACTACACTCTTATACATAATAAAGATGTAGCCCTTAAGGGATTCCTCCGTGGATGTAGGCCGCAAGGCTGAACCACGTAACCCTCGTGTTCTCAGTGTTCCTATTTTATGCTTCCCCTTTCCGCATCCATTCTAGCATACACAATATGGTATAACACATCGCGTTGCTAATATTTAACAAAATCAAACTCCATAGGTTACTAAAATATTGGATATTATGATTTTTCAGACATCGAGCTAAAACAGTTCTCTGGCTAAAGATTGGGGAAACCTTCAAGAAGATGGACACTGCCACATTGGAGCTCGAGTTGTTTTAAAGCTTTACAAAAGCAAGAACAATTAGCAGCTTCACACCGGATAGATAGTATCTGGAAGGAAGTTCAGAAGCAAAAGGAGCTTGAACAAACCTTACAGAGGCGGTATGGGGATCTTGTGCCAGAGCTAGAGAAAATGCAACAAGCACAAAAGCAAGAAGAGATTGCAGCCAAGAATCATGCTCTGGAGTTGTCTAAGGCTGCAGAAGATCAGACTGTTGTGCAGAGCGTAGTGACTGATGAGCCTATTCCCTCTTCAAAAGAGCAGCTTGGAAGCTCTATTCCTTGTAGATAATCTAATGATGAAAATGCAGGCCAGCAAATGGATGTTGAAAAAGAGCATCCTTCTGTGGACCTAAAACCTGATATGGATGCTGATGGCCAGAAAGTGCACCCTCAACCGTGCATGGATGTAAACTTGCAAAGTAACATGCCTTATGCAGAGGGAAAGAGCACCACAACACTACAAGGTGCTAGTTTTGAAGGTAATGATATTCAGCTCTCGCATTCGGATAGAGAGCTCTAACGGAGCTCCAGACATGATGCATGTGGAGGAAAATAAGATTGTTATCGACTCTGTTGATGGGGCCTCTGGTGACATATGACTGTCGAGGTTACCAAAGAGAATCCACATATTGAGGATCACTGGCATGTATTGGAAGCCAGGAATCTAGATGGAGTTTTTAACAAGCAAGAAGATTAGTACCAATAACGGTTGGCAATGATGGTTGTGCTTATGGGGGTGCCATGTGTGGCCTCTAGTGGGAAAGGGAAGGTCATAATTCAGCTGGGAATAGCATTAACAAAACGCCAAATGTGTTGATGCCGGAGGAGAATCCGCCTTTCCTGTGTTGTCGATCCTAATCTGTGTTGAGAAACAATCTGGATATGGCAGATATGAATGCCCACTTCCAAGCAGATTATTGCAGGGTTAGACAGTTGCTGAATTTTGCGTTTCCTATGAATTGATGAAATCTTCAATTGGAGTTTGTGTTGTAGCTGAGTGGTAACCCGACCTTTGGTGATGTTCGTTGATTGTCACAATTTTGCAATTCAGGTTCATACCAGAACTGGAAATCAATTCTGTACTGTTTTGTTCTGTTTAAACACAAACCAAAAATAAGAAAAAAGGACGTGGTTAAAGATCCTTTTTTGGTGAATGAGAAGAGCTTAATTTGGTCTTGCATATGGTGCAATTATTATTCAATTGTGAAATATAAGTTGTTGCAATTTTTCTTTTTGCTATGATAATGTAGTGTCCGCTTAAGATTTAAATGACTGCATCACAGTTTCCCTTATCAATATTCAGGATTTTGCATTTTATTTGATCCGGTAGCCCACTTTTTAGCAAAGGCAGAGGTTGAAGTTATGAAGAATGTTATCTGTCTCTTTGTGATGTCACAGCCCTCATGCTACCATTACAGCCATTAAGGCTGTGTTTGGTTCGCGTAAAACCATTTCCGGAAAGGAAAACGTTTTCATGTGTTTGGCTGTCACAAAATTCATTTTACGGAAAATTAATTTTGTTGTTTGGTTCATTTAAACATTTTACCAGAAAATGCATCAAATCCGGCAAAATGCTCGTCCGACGAGCGTCCGACGAGCGCGCTCGTCGATCGCGCCGCTCGATCGACGATCGCACAGCGCGATCTCATCGATCGCAATCGTGCACCGCACCGCTCGTCGGCGCGGTGCGATCGTCGGACGAGCGGCGCGATTGTTGATCGCGCCGCTCGTCGGCGCGGCGCGATCTGGGCTCTCTCTCTCTGATCTGGGCTCTCTCTTCTCTTTCTCTCGCTCTCTTTTTCCAGAAGTGATTTGAAGTGAAAATGAGGGGAGAAAATGATTTCCGGGTCAAAGGTGAAAATATTGGTCAACCGGAAGTCATTTTCCGGAAAATAATATTTTCCGTGACAGCCAAACACTCCGGTTTTACGGAAAATGATTTCCGGAAACAGTTTTCACCCAATTCAAACACAGCCTAATTTAACAGAAAATTATTCAAAAATTAAAACCTGGTTAATAAAAAAGCTAATCACAATTGTTATTTGGTTTCAAACCATGTGCAAGTTGAAGATATTCATGTTAAAGTAGCTTGTGATTGTGAAGACTGTTTTAAAAAATAAGAAGAGCATAAAGAAGATATATTTCTTAAAAGGAGTGAAGATTAACTTTTTACTTGCTAATTCAAAGTGGGAATTCTCTTCTTATAGATTGTTTCTACTGGAGCTTAGCATGAAAGTGCATATGTTCGATACATAAGCTCAAATCAAGAATCCTAGTGTCTTAATTCTATCAATTTCCATGCAAGCAAGACCTGGTACCATCGCAGGTCAGATTCAGCTCTAGATTTTTAGGTGTTGAAAGTTGAAACTCATCTGATGCAGATAAGCTAGAACCATTTAACACACAAAATTAAAAAATATGAAAAATAAATATAGAAATAGAACACAGGAGTCAACACCTAGACTTGTTTAGAATCAGAAAAATCCTTGGAGTAAGCACTAGGATATGCAGGAAGCGCATAGAAAATTTTATTATAATTTAGGGTTTGTTTGTAGCAAAATAATTTTTAAAAGGCAAAATACTATTTACGCATTTTTCACAAGTTGGCTGGTCTATGAACAAGGCTGTGGGACCAAAAAAAAAAAAAAAAAAAAAAAACCGCAAAATACGCAAAACTCCTTAGGCAGACGCATGCTTAATTTTATTAGATTTTGGAGTCACTTGTAATTTTTATTTGTAAATTATATATAGTTTTTATTTTAGGTCCTAGTATTTAATTAGGTATATAGTATTTTTATTTAAAGTCTAGGGCATTTTTGTGATATGCCATTTGGATTTCTAGTGATAGTTAGAATTAGGGTTTAGTGTGCCTACTTAAGCTTTCAGTTGTGTACCCCTGTCAAAGGAGAGATTCTTTTGATGAATAAAAGTTTATATTGAAATTATCTCTAGGGTCTAATATCTATTAGAAATATGTGATTAAATGATTAAATTTATTATATCTCAATAGTTTAAATTTTGGGGACAATTAGTAATTTAACATGATATTAGAGGAAGATGTCATAAATTTGATCATTGTATCATTTGCTCTACCCACCATTTAAAATTTTATGAAGTATGTGGTTAAATGATTAAATTTATCATACCAATAGTTTAAACTCTCCTAGTGGTTTTTCCTTATTGGATGCTAACTCTAAACAAGACTATAAGTGCTAACTGTAGGTTCTATCTTTACTTTTCCTATTTTTAATTTTAATTTTGAATTATTCTTGTTTTTCTTGTGTCAAATTTAGTATTAGAGAAAAAAATTCGATTTGTATGAAGATCATTGTTACTCAACAGAGACTAGGTAAAAAAAAACCCTCATGGATTCTCCAATACTAAAAATTTTGATTCCCCACTAGCCACCATTAATCATTGTCACATTTATTTAGGGTCTGTTTGGTTGGGGAGATTTTAGTGGGATGGAAAAGGGGGGAGAGAAAAGTGGAGAGAATGATTTTTTGGGTGTTTAGTTGAAGAGAAGAGAGGAGTGAAAATTGGTGGGGCTCAAATGTTTTCTTCTCAGGCCTGCTAAAATGTTTTCTCCCCAAATCAAGGACAAAACTGGAGACAAGAATTGCAGATGAAAAAACCCATGTGCTCATTGCACATGGGTTTGTCATTTTCTTCTTTGGTCTTTTTTATTTATTTATATATATTTTTTTCTTTGGTTTTATTCTTTGGTTTTTGTCTTTTTATGTACCCCTCATTTTATTTATTTATTTATTTTTTGCTCATTTGTTTTTTTTTTTTTTTTGAAAGAGTTTCAACCTATGGTGTCCACTCCTGATAATAGCTCTTTATCATCAGACCAAGACACCAACCAGTTTTTGGTGTAGGTGGGGATTGAATTCCAAATCTCTTATACAACCATCAGAGACTTTACCAATTAAACTAACTGGAACCTACTTTGCTCATTTGTTTTGGATCCCTTGGCTTGTGTTCTTTAAAAAAAAAAAAAAAATTGAAGTGTCCATGCACAATTTTTTAATAATAAAATGTGTTACTTTTTGTTTTTTTTTTAATAAGGACATAATTGTAAATTTATACCAACTTCATTTTCTATCATTTCTATCATCTCATTTTTTCTTCTCAACCAAATAAATGAGTTTTTCATCTTTCCACTTTTTCACTATCCCAACCAAATACATATTAGAAAAAAAAAATTAAATCTCTTATATTCTCCCATTTTTCCACCCCTTCAACCAAACAAACGCTTAAGTTAGTTTGAGAAAAAAAAAGTCAAAAATCTCTAATCTCTCCACTTTTCCGATTGTGATGTCTTCTCAAACCATAGTTTGAGCAAAAAATCAAAAATCAATTTTTAATTAAGTTTGGTTCCTTATTAGCGTCTGCAGATTACTCAAAGTGAAATTTGGGATGAAAACCAAATTCGATGTAGATTTTGACTTCATGGGTTAGGGTTCGAGCTTAGAAAATGCCCCACTTAATAAGAAGATTTTTTGCAATGCAAGTAACAATGAAATATAAGAAACTAAACGTGACTACAATTTTTAAGAGACTAAGTGATTGTTTGGATAACACGTTTATTACGTTTGCGTTTTCAATTTTGCGTTTTTCTCTTTTATTTTTTATTTTTTATTCACGCATTTTAGAGTGACAAATTTCACTGTTCACGGGACCCACAGTCACTTTATTCAGAAAAAAATATATTAAAAATGGGTCCCATGGTACTATTTATACATTTAAAAATTATTTTGCTACAGTGTTTTCAGTTTTCAACAAAAGAAGTTGTATCCAAACGGACCCTAAGTTCCAATACCTATCTCTAAGTTATTTCCAATGCCATTGATTTGAAGTAAACTGACTTGAAGTAAATTAAATCAAATCTAACTAATTTGAAGTAAACAAATTCAAAGTGGAATGAGAGGAGAGCAAGAGTCATGAATGTTAATATGATTTCAATTGCCAATGACTTATAGATCAAATGATATTCCTTCTGTTATAATAAAGAATGAAGGGTAAAGTTGTGTGTTCAAAATTCCCTGGATGTATCAATAAACTTATCATTGGAAATAAAAATAAAATAAAATAAAATAAAAAAAGAAGAAGATTTCAACGAACAAATTTATGAAGCTGGTAAGGGATGTGTTTGACGATTCACATAATGGGAAGCACTAGGAAGTTGCATGGAAGCAAGGAAGGTTGTAATCTGCTGCAGTACTTTAAGAGTTCAAAAGTCATAACAGTGATTCCAATGTTCCGCAAATATATGATGAATGTTTTCGAAATCCAGACCACTGATAAGAGAATAATAATTAATAAAGAAAAACGAGGTATTTTAAGGTTCTTAAAGGTCTCACTTGTTGGGTCCCAAGCACCCAACATAACTATCAGTTGAAAATAAATAACTTGATTAATAATTGATGCAATTATAAAATAAATATAACTCAACTATAAAAGTATAATTTTTTTGTTGATGAAAAGTGAACCAAGAAAAATTTATAGGTTTTCCAATAAATTTTCACTAAATATATAAACTAAGAAGAAGATAAAAAGTAATCTAACAACTTTTTATTATATATATATAACAACTGTTTATTAAAGGTTCCAGATCCACTGCTCTAATAATTACTACTATCTGTATAATGTAATCACCCTCTTACTTATGGGAAGGGGCGAGTTTTATTTAGAAAAATAAAATAAAGTACCAAATACTAATAGTCTTTATAAACTTGAGAAGTTTTTGGTAGAAACTTGAGAAGTTATGACTTATGGCATACATAAATTATATCATGCTATCGTATACACCTGAGCATACAAAATGTCAAAAGATATATATATATATATATATATATATATTTTTTTTTTTTGAGAAACTGACAACTAACAACTAACTAAACTGACTTTGCTTTTTTTTTTTTTTCAAAGCCAATGTTTCACCACTTTAAAGCCCCCATACATAGGTTACAAGTTTGCGTTACTAATCCCTAAAAAAAAAAAAAAAAAAAAAGTTTGCGTTACTAAACCCGGCCACAAATGTCAAATATTTAAATCTTAATTAGTTGACAAAAATGTAGAGATATACACTCATTTGCAGGGATGTTCCTCTCTTTAATTTTATCACTTGGAGGGGGCATGAACCATTTAATTTAATTAATTTATTTATTTTTTATTTTTAAGATGGAGTCTTTTTAATAATAAGCAGTATTATTCCCCAACAACGAAGTACCAAGAGTGAAAACTAAGTGAACACATACAATTTATTACTATTCTATTTTAATAAGAGTCTTGTAATTTAATTTGCTGATATCTTTTAGGTATTTTCAAGATATCTAGAATTCAATTATCTCTTACATTATTGGTATATTAATCAATAATTTTTTGATAAAATGATATTTTTTAGTATTTTCAACAAAAATGACTGCATTTTACTCGTTTTACATGAATTCAATGTCATAGATTTACTGAATGATTGGACGGTATGATTGTTCAGCCAAGGCCCACGGGCTAAAAGCAGTTTTGTAAATAAAAATGTGTCGGCAACACCTCATGGATGAATAAAGAGTACAGGAGGTCCTATCAAAAAAAAAAGAGTACGAGAGGAGACTTTGATAAGGTCTTAGTTTGATGATAAGGGTGTAAATTAAAGTCAGTAAATTGAGAAACTGTGGCAGATATTCTGTCTTTATATTGCTTTGATTTTCCTCCAATATTCTTTGACAACAAGCACAATATATGTCTTAAAATTTCCCGTATTGGTATTGTACATACTACATAGAAGGCCGTGTCCATCAGTTTTTTTAATAACAAAATTAGTTTTTTTCTTTTAAATAAACTAATTTTTATTTATTTTATCACATATTTAACATAAAATTATCAACAATTCTCTTATTTAGTAAATAAGCTTAAAAAAAAAAAGGGTTAGGAGATACCCAGCACATTAGTTTGTTTGGAAAGGTTTTCAGATCCGGACAGTTTATTAAACCATAAAAGGGAGAAGTTCAAGGTTTTTGAGGTCAAATCGAGGCCGAACCGGGATCAAACCGTGATGACGTCATAATTAATTAAAGCCTAAATATAGATATTAAATTTATAAAACTAACAAAATTGACAATATGTCTATATATGTGAGAGAAATTTAATGATTTTCAAGCATATATTTAATAATTAAATAAGAAAGTTAATAAAATAAAATAATAACCATGAAAATATTAAAATTTATGATTAATTTTTGAAGTAAAGTTGAATATCTTTAAAGGATTTTAATTATAATTTTTTTTTATTCCTCGTAAGAGATGGATAATTTAATTAAGAAGAATAAACTTGTGTTAAGTTGTTTTTATTAAAAAAAAAAATGCTAAGGGGTTCACGGTTCTTGCCATCGGTTCGTGTGGTCCAACCCTGGTTTTAGGGGTTCACGGAATTAACAAAAAATCTGATTTTTTATGCTTAAAAAATCGATTTTCATCCCGGTTTCCGATTTTTGTAGTCCGACCTTCCGGTCTGGTCTGGGTCTGAAAACCTTGCTATTTAGGATTTGATTAATTGTACCAATTCATATTCTATAAGCAATGGCCAATAGGCACTTAGTGAAACATGGACCGTGGGATAAAAAGTTTAAAAACAACAAGGGGGAAGACTGAAGAGTCATTAGTGGGCTCCTTCATTTACGGATTTATCCATTTCTGTAGAATTTTTTTTTTAATATTTAGAAAAACACACATAAAAGAGAGGAAAAAGAATTTTAAATTCTAATATAAAGACATACTACAAATTTTACTCAAAAACCATAGTATATAATATCCTATCAAAAAAATAGAAACTATTGTACTTAATATTTGAAGATATTTTTATTACACTATCATGTTTAGGGCAAAAAAAGTCATAATTTAAGACTATTGTGCAAAAATTCATACAAATAATCATATATTTAGACCAAATATTTTCTTACACTAGTTTATATCTAAAATTTTATAAAAATATCCATAATAATTTAAGACTAACAAGTAACATATTATTGAGAGAAAATGAACAAAGTCAATAACAAACTATTTGTTATAGGATTATAACTTATTTTTTAGCCATGATTGTCACAATTCTGACATGCATATCATTTTTACACAAATCCATCATTTTTTCTTTGCCACTTGCCATTTTATCACATTAAAATTGTGAATAAAAAAAAGTTGTGATCTTAAATTTTATTATGACAAATATAATTGAAGTTTGTCCAAACGCAGAGTCATATTTTGTCAATGGCGTGATTGGCGCTTTCTCTTTGAGTTGGGCATTGGGGAAAGTTCCGAATTATTAAGCAGAGGGAGAAAGGTCATGTATAAGTGAATTACCATGGCAAGTTAAAGTTAAAAAAACATGTGGCTTCTCTTCACCAGTAGTACCAGAAGGTCAAAGCCTTACGCATTATATATATATATATATATATATATATATATTATATTTATATTTGATAAGCACACATTATATATGTTTGTTTCTCAATTCAGCATAACTTTTATTTTTGGTATATTAGTAAGATATAGCAAATACTAATGACATGTTTGGTCTAACTTATTTTTAATCTTTTTTTTTTTTTAAAGTGCTATTTCAAATAATTGCACTCACAAAAAAATAAATTTGCCCAGAATTTTGTAATTCAAATAGTATTACTTAATGTTTTTGACAAAAACATATTGAGTTCAAATCTCATCACATATTCTAATTATCGAATTATAAAAAAGAAAGAAAGTAGAATTATTATTTAAAAAAAAAAAATTTAAAAGCGATGTTTCATATCGTGGGGCATTGGCATTTTACTATCATTTGCCTGCTTTTTATTTTTTAATATATAAGTATTATTGATGTTGATTTTTTTCTTTGGGGGTAAAAATTGATGTCGATTATGCTCTTTGGCTGCTGTTGACTTCTAATTCTTCTAGTAAAAATGGTTCGATATATAGTAACAACTTTGTGATGGTTGAGAAAAAGTCAAATAATTCCATTAAATAAAATCACATGAAGGTATAGAAAATGTCAAATAATTGTATATTACAATGTGATAGTCATCCTTTTATCATTCCTCCACTAATTTGAAAGTTAAAATATTCTTCAAATTAATGAAATAGATGATACAACAATCGTGGGTAGTGACAACAACAAACAAGAACGAAAACAGTAACATTAAAGCTAATAAAAAAAATTTACATCTCAAGATTCTCAACTGATATTTTCTTGATCGTGGGTAGTGACAACAAGAAACAAGAACAAAAACAGTAACATTACACAAGTATAAATGCTTGTGGGGTGTGGAGGGTAAGGGCCGGGTTTAAGTCTCCAGGAGAGAGTTTCACATACATATACACTTAGATTATGTTAGAGTAAAAATTCTATTTTATATTAAAAAAAAAAAACTAATAAAAATTTTATTTCTCAACTGAAATTTTCTAATATTAATGACATCTCAAATTATTTAAAAAAAGAAAAAAGAAAAAGGATTATAAGAACACCTATTATAACCTGAAGATCATGATGAATTAAACGCTTCCACATTTCATGATCTTCATGAAATAGTGTACAAGGATTGAGAAAATTTGAAGCTTGATACATCCTCTCTTGGGAGGCAGCTGGATTTGCCCTCTATTGCACCTTTTTGCCTTCACTCTTAACTCTTGTGGTCGGAACTTGATATTGGCCACTCTCCTTTGATCCATATTGAAAAACCAAGCTGTGCCAAATGTGAGTATTTGAGAAAGGGAGATTGAGAGATATAAAAGAAGTTGGTTATCTCAAAATTTGCTTCCAAATATCTATGCATATATAGGGGAAAGAATCATGAATATCTTTCTTTTCTTTTTTTTGATTGCCGAAGGAATCATGAATATTATAATTATATGATTTGGACTACAAAATGTGTCAACTTGGCATGGACGTGTTTGACAAAAAATGAAGACATTCACATTAGAGATTCACAAAGGAAGTTACATCGAACCCACAAAGGTCAGTATATTGGGTCCGGGGACTATTTTCTGATTCAGTTTTGGTGTTCAAAAGTAATAATTGAGATGGTTAATACTGTTACATAGGGAAGACTACTTGGGAAAAGGATGACCTCGCCCCATGGCCACTGTATATGTAATTATGTGATGTCCTAGTTTGACACACGTGAAATCACTTCACTTATTCAGCAAAAAAAACAAAATCACTCCACTTTAATCAATTTCAATGGAGAACATTCCAACTATATGTCTCGGTGGTGGGCCCAAAGGGCCCCCTGACCTTAAGAAAAACAAGTTGGTATATTTTCTACAAACTTTCTTCCAAAAATCATAGGCCCCTCTCTACAATATGATGATTTTATTATAAGAGCATTTGCATAAGTTGTTGTAAAATAACATAAGATCTCAAATTTTTCCAACCAATCCTAAAATGCACCTATATTAATCTATGTAGCATTCTGCAAAAATATATTTGTGCAAAATAATTGTGAAAATTTACATAATTATTGTAGCTATATGATTCGGATAATATTGCAAATATGAATACTCACTGATTAAAAAGGCATAGAGCGACGTACCAAACAAACCTGTCAGTCTTACTTGTGGCCATTAACAGGTGATGACAGTAGGGAGTTTACAACTCGAAGCTGACGAGGTCAACTTGGGAGGAGATGGAAAGCTGACGACACTAAGCTGAAGGGTATGCACGAGACTGACGGTTCTGACATAATCTTAATTGGCTTCCATGCATGCGTATACAAGGAAATATATTGTGCCCCATGCTTAGAAAGACTTCTACAAGGAAAGGGTTCCGCAAAATATGCTCATAAGGACTCCTATAAGGAAAATACTTCTAAACTAAGGAAAAGATGTCAACCCTTTAGTACTATGAAAGCCCCAATACCCTCACTAACTAAGGCACACATAATTTACCCCAGTTTTGGCATTCTAGAGTGGTGAAAAGTTCTAACTTAACCGTCGGAGGGTATTTGGCCGGCACCACACCGGTGCTCTTTGTTGGGTCTTTTCTTTTTGTGTTGTGCAAGTATTGCTTTGAACACGTAAAGACCGTGTGATTTACTGTTGATTTTTTGGCATCATCACTATACAAATCCATTTGGGCCTTGAATTCAGGCCCAGCAGCGTGGCCCACATCCCCAATCTCTTTCTACCCAACTCGCATAAATTGCAGTCCTAAGTTTCATCACCTGACCCTTGCTCGACAAACCATTCCTGAATAATAATGAAAGACTGACGTTCGAACACACCATTGCATGCCCGACAGCACTCAGGGAACATCACTGCTGAGCATTCCCACTTGAGTTGGAACCGAGTTCCAAGACCACATTCGCCACATTCCACTGCCACCTAACCATCCACTTACAATTGATGATATTGGACCCCCAATTGCACTAACTATGATAGTAATCATGATCTCTCCACTAATCTAGAGCTATAAATACGAGAAGATGAAGAGGGAAATGGTTGTTGAAAAGTTCTCAAGAAAATAGAGAGTAGAGAAAAAGAGTGATTCTGGGAGAGAGAGAGAGAGAGAGAGAGAGAGAGAGAGAGAGAGAGAGAGAGAGAGAGAGAGAGAGAGAGAGAGAGAGAGAGAGAGAGAGAGAGAGAGTCTATGTAAGAACGACCCGAAGTAGGAAATCTTAAACCCACATTACAAGTAAGTTGTGAGGCCAAGTGAGATCAGGCCCAATAGTCTCACTTCCGGCGCATGTAATTGGCGCCCACCATAGGGCTATCCTATGAAGCAGTGGTTCGACTGAGACTCATGCACGGGAAAATGTCTGGAGAACGTTCGAGAGGCCATGCTAAGAGCGGATTTGTGGGGTCTTCTCAATCCACATGGCAGGAGAGACGACAAAAAAGACGTGAGAATAGGGAGCACGAGCGAAGAGAGGAAGAATCTAGCCTTGGGGAAGGGTCCAGACTCACCGAACAATGTCAGGTGCCTCAGGGCATGGGCAATTTGACGAGAGAGACCAGGAGCTGGAGCGGTTGTGCAGACTGGTGAAGGATTTGGAGTTGGAGGCTAGAGGTTAGCGCTAGAGAAGGGACTGAGATAACCAAGAAAGGAGGGATGGTAGCATGGGAAATTGAGGAAAGGAGGAATCTAACCAGTCCGATTCCCGTCGTCGCCGGGATCATTCCCATTCTTGAGAATCACGCCGACGCAGGAACCGCTCCCATTCTTGAGAGTCACGTCAACGCCGGGACCATTCACGATCAAGAGAATATGCCGATCATGGTTTGGATTCCCTGGAGGAGTGGCAGCCCTACAACGCTGCTATGGACGCTATGAGCCAAGCCTTACAAAGAGCTGCTCGGTTACCGTTCTGAAACGTAATTGAACGGGCCTCTATGCTGAGCAGATTTACACGGCCACCATTTAACTCCTACAATGGGAAAACGAACCCGATAGAGTACATCAATCATTATATCCATATGATGTCTTTACATGCACACAACGATACTCGAATGTGTAAGGTGTTTCTCTCTAGTCTCGGCCCCATGGCGTTGAGATGGTTTAATGGGTTGCAAAAAGGTTTCATTCACAGTTTTACCGAGCTGATTTAGGAATTCAGTGCTTGGTTTGTGACATGCAGCCGGGTGTCTTAGTCGGTGGACGCATTACTATCCATAAAGATGAGGGTCGGCAAAACCCTTCGGAGTTACGCTAGCTGGTATTGGGAGCTATACAACGAAATTGGTAGGGGTAATGAGAAGATTGCAGCGAGCACTTTCAGAATAAGGCTTCCCGAGGACTCTGAACTATGGGAGTCGTTAACGAAAAGACCTCTTGAGGATATGAGACAGCTTATGAGGCGTATTGAGGAGTATAAACGCCTCGAGGATGATCGAATGTAGAATAAGGGCAAGGCTTCATTGCTGAATCGTTCTCGGCAAGGCGTTTTTACCCCAGACCAAGGAAGGATTTCAAGACGCAAGAACTGGAAATGCAAATGGGGGGGTGAATGTGGCATTCAAGGAACCGGTACACAAGATTGTGGACCGCATTAAGAACGAACCATTCTTTAGGTGGCCGAACAAGATGGGGGGAGACTCATCTCGGAGGAACTAAAATCTGTATTGCACTTACCATAGGGATAAGGGGCACACCACCGAACAGTGCTGGTATTAAAAGATCACTTAAAGCAACTGGTGAAGGCAGGATATTTAAAAGAGTTCATAGTGGACTCTAGAAACTGGAATACTGGTCATGGCACTTAGCAAAAAGGGAACCCTCTCCCACCGCCGTTTGGGGTGATTGAGGTCATCTATGCCGCCCCAAGGGGTGTGATTATAACCAGAAAAAGGGTGTTGACAGTGGCACCCAAAGAAAATTGCTCGGAAAAGCGACCTCCCGAAAAGAGGATAAAAGTTGACCGGCTACCTATCTCTTTTGATGAGGAAGATCTTGAGGGGACTATTCAACCACACGATGATGCGTTGATAGTAACGATGCGGATAAGCGGCTTCTTAATGAAAAGGGTGATGATAGACCAAGGAAGTGGGGCCGACGAAATGTAGCCGAACTTGTTCGAGGGGCTTGGATTAAAAAATCAGGACATGACGAGGTATGATACGCCGCTGGTCTCATTTGATGGAAGGGTGGTAATTCCCGAGGGCCAAATTTCCCTTCTTGTAAATATGGAGGGTAAGGAAGTGATGGTGACCTTCATAGTAGTCAGGTCGTTCTCTCCATACATAGCAATCCTGGGAAGGCCATGGATTCATGCAATGAAGGCTGTTCCGTACACCTTGCATGTGAAGGTTAAATTTTCTATCGAGCAGGGCGTTGCCGTAGTACAAGGAAACCAGCAAGTGGCTAGGCAATGCCTAGTTGCCGTAATCAATTGGAAGGGCAAGCAAGCTGAATAGAAGGAAACTGCCGAGGAGGCATCTTCGTAGCAATTATAGAAGCCCCAGGAAGAAATGGGGGCTAGTGGTGCAGAGAAGCTAATGAAGATTAAAATATTACTAGATACTGATAGGTATTTTCAAATAGGGACAAGCATGAAGAGTCAGGATAAAGTAGAAATGTTGTTATTCCTTGTACAGAACATGGATGTTTTTGCATGGAGTCCATACGATGTGCCCAGGGTGGACCCTGAGTTCATTGTCCATAAGCTCAATGTGGACCCATCATTCTCCCAAAGAAACAGAAGCTAAGGAGAGCGGCCAAGGTGCATGTTGATGCGGTAAAGTTGGAAGTCCAGAGGTTGAAGGAAGTTGGGGTGATAAGGGAGATCTTCTTCTTGGAATGGTTAGCAAATACCGTGGTAGTGAAGGAGAAGAACGGCAAGTGGAGGGTTTGTGTGGACTTCACGGACTTAATCATGGCATGCCCGAAAGATCCATTCCCTATGCCCAAGATCGACCAATTGGTGGATGCCACATACGAACACCCAAGGATGAGCTTCTTGGACGCCTTTCAAGGGTATCATCAGATTGCCCTGGCACCTGAGGACTGAGAAAAGACAACATTCATCTCCCTGGATGCAAACTATCACTATAATATAACGCCATTTGGTTTGAAGAACGTCGGAGCCACGTACCAACAGATGATGACGAGGATGTTCCGGGATAAAATTAGGCGTACGATAGAAGTATACATCGATGATATGGTAGTGAAGAGTCAGCAAGAAGCTCGGCATGTAGAGGATTTTCAGGAGGTGTTTGAGGTGCTTTGGCAACATAAGTTGCGCCTAAATGCTGAAAAGTGCACTTTTGGTGTGGGGGCCGATAAGTTCTTGGGGTATCTAATCACCAATCGGGGAATAGAGGCCAACCCCCATTAGATCAAAGCCGTTAATCGCCTTAATCCGCCAAGCAATCCAAAAGAATTACAAGTATTGACTAGGATGTTAGCTGCACTTAACCATTTCATTTCCAAATTTGCTAATCGTTGTAGACCGTTTTATCAGCTTCTGAAGAAGTGGAAGAGATTTCAGTGGAATGAGGAGTGTGACAGAGCCTTTCGAGATTTGAAGGATTATTTGATGCAAGCGCCCATATTAATAGCCACAGATTTCGGGGAAGATTTATTCATGTACCTCTTAGTGTCCAATCATGCCATGAGCGCCATGTTGTTGAGAGACCAAGGAATACAGCAACCAGTGTATTACATCAGCAAAACGTTGGTTGATGCCGAGACAAGATACCTACCATTGGAGAAGCTGGTGCTAGACCTAGTGCACACGATGAGGAAGCTGCCACACTATTTTCAAGCTCATACTATGTTTGTCCTGACTGAGTATCCTTTACAGTCATTGTTAAAAAGGTCAGACTTTATGGGTCGGATAGCTAAGTGGGGGACTCGGCTAGGTTCCTTTGACATCCGGTATAGGCTGTGAAACTCGATAAAAGGGCAGGTCCTTGCTGATTTTGTTGTAGAGTTTTCTCCAAAAAATGACGGGAAGATGATCTATCATGTAGAAAATTGCCCATGGAAAAGTTTTTGTGGACGGTGCTTCTAGTGCCATGGGGGCTGGTGCTAAGATCGTCATAATTACTTCGAAGGGAATACATAAGGAGCATTCCTTTAGATTAGGATTTAAAGCCTCTAATAACGAGGCCGAGTATGGGACCTTTCTTGTCGGATTGAGGACCGTTTTATGCATGGGTGCCCGGGTGGTAGAAATTTACTCTGATTCTCGACTGGTTGTTTATCAAGTCTAGGGCAACTTTGAAGCTCGGGATTCTCGAATGAAAGCTTATTTTCAGGCAGTATAGAAAATCATTAGCAAGTTCTGTACAGTAAAGGTGGCCCAAGTTGGCCAAGCGCAGAACAGACACGCCAACTCACTTGCCACGTTAGCCTGGTCAATGACCGCGGAAGTTCCTCGGCTTATCAAAGTAGAGCTTATAAGGGAGTCAAGTATTAATATGGCAAATATCGCCATTACTGTTGGGGTTGACGTCGTCGTGATCGTAGCAACCGGGTCATGTTGGATGGACCCGATCATTAACTTCTTGGTTGAAGACCGAGTTCTGGACGATGAAAAAGAGGCCAAAAAGATCCGGCAACTGGCTTCCCGGTATTGGCTGTCAGCAGATCGCAAGTTATACTGGAGGACTTTTAGAGGACCATACTTTTTATGCTTGCACCCCGAGAAAGTAAATGAGCTTTTGTCCGAGCTGCATGACGGGGTGTGTGGCAGTCATATAGGAAGGCGCTCATTGGCACACCGAGCGATGACACAGGGATTTTGGTTGCTGCAAATGTAGAAAGATGTAGCCGAATATGTGCATAAATGTGAGCAATGCCAAAAACACTCTCCTTTGATTCACCAGCCAGCAGGTCATTTGAATCCTGTCAGTAGTCCATGGCCATTCGCATAATGGGGGCTAAACATTCTTGGCCCATTTCTTCGGGCAACAGGTAATCGCAGGTTCGTGTTAGTGGCAGTTAACTACTTCACAAAATGGGCAAAAGCCAAGGCTTTAGCTAATATCCGGGATATAGACGTCAAGAAATTTGTGTGGAAAAACATAGTCACGAGATTCGGGGTGCCGGACTCACTGATATCAGACAACGGGCTACAGTTTGACAGTAAAACTTTTTGCGCCTTTTGTGGCAAGCTCGGCATCAAAAACAGGTATTCCACTCCGGCGTATCCGCAGAGCATGGCTAAGTTGAAGCGACCAACAAGGAAATCTTGAACGGGTTGAAGAGAAGATTGGACGGGGCAAAGGGAAAATGGGCAGAGGAGCTACCTAAAGTTTTGTGGGTTTACCGTACAACCCCTAGAAGGTCAATAGGGGAGACTTCGTTCTCCTTAACATACGGAGCAGAAGCTGTGATACTAGCCGAGGTGAACTTATGCAGTGCACAAGTTGCAGGATTTGATCCCGTCCAAAACAATGAGTTAATGGTGGAGCGCTTGGATTGGTTGGAAGAGTGCCAAGAAGCAGCAACTATACGACTGGCGGAGTATCAGCAAAAACTTGCCCAACGATACAACTGAAATGTAAAAGCTAGGGAATTCAGTGCAGGAGACTTGGTGCTGAGAAAAGCCATGGGGAATATACGAGACGCAAGTGCCGAGAAGTTAGCTCAAGCTTGGGAGGGACCGTACAGAGTTACTGCCATTGCAGGCGCGAGAGCATACTATTTAGAAGACCTTAACGAGAGGCCACTTCCCTGGCTGTGGAATATCCACAATCTTAAGAAGTTTTACCACTGATTATCCGTGCGTAGAAGTGTAAGTCTGAATTTGTACATTGCATTAGCCAATATGATGATGAGGTTCCTCGTTGTAGTTCTATTCAATTTCATTATTACTTATTTAGTATTACCAAATAACGTTTAAAAAAAAAAAAAAAATCTTAAGGATCGAAGCCTTATTCTCAGTTCAGTCACTATCACCGAATAAGTGGAAACCTTATACTAAAAGAAAAAAAAAAAAAAAAAATCCTACGAAGAGAAGCCTCATTCTCGGTTTGATCACTATCATCGAGTAGGAGGAAACTTTATACTAAAAAAAAAAAAATTCCTAAGGACGGAAGCCTCATTCTCGATTCAATCACTATCACCGAGTAGGTGAAAACCTTATACTAAAAAAAAAAATCCTAAGGACAGAAACCTCATTCTCGGTTCGATCACTATCACCGAGCAGGTGGAAACCTTATACTAAAAAAAAAAAAATCCTAAGGACAGAAACTTCATTCTCGGTTTGATCACTATCATCGAGTAGGTGGAAACCTTATACTAAAAAAATATCCTAAGGACAGAAGCCTCAATCTCGGTTCGATCACTATCACCAAGCAAGTGGAAACTTTATACTAAAAAAATCCTAAGGACAGAAGCCTCATTCTCGGTTCGATCACTATCACCGAGCTGGTGGAAACCTTATACTAAAAAAAAATTCGAAGGACAAAAACCTGGTTCTCGGTTCAATTACTATCATCGAGTAGATGAAAACCTTATACTGAAAAAATAATGTCTTAAGGACAGAAACTTACTTCCCATGGAAGTGGAAGCCTACTGTACATCTTCTTAAGAAGGCAAATATGTGTTGAGTAAAACTTCCAATAACTGGGGCTTGATTTATTCTACCTTACAAATCATCCCCAGCCATACATGTAAAAAGAAAAAGGGTAACAATAAAAAAAAAAAAAAAGAGGCAACAACACAAAACAAAGCGGTAGCTAAGCATTCATGAATATGATCAAAGAAAATATTTGGCAAACAAATCATCATTCAAATAAAGTCAACAGAGAAATAAAATCAATGTTTTGTCACCAAACTCGATGATCGCACACGAGTTATGCCCGGGAAATAAAGAAATTGTTTAGTCACCACCACTCGGTGACATAGGCAAATTAACTAGAAAGGATAGAATATTAAAAGACAATAAAAATAAATACAAGCAGTAAGGAGTCGATTCGGCAATCAAGTCCTTGGATTGGCAAGTTCTTTCTGGGCGGCTATCTCGGTCTGCTGCTGGTCGGCTGTGGGAGAAAGCAGGTCCCCTTCGAGCTGATCACCAGCATGGGGAATACTGGTGGCTTCCATGTCATCTAACGCTACGTGAGCGTCAATTTGTTCCACCAGTTCCCTCATGCTCACCGTTTCCTCCTCGTCAACAGGCATCAGGGGGTTTTGCATAACTAGGGTTAAGCTCGGGAAAGGTATTTGGTCGGGATCCCTCAGAGGAGAATCTTCAGGGATCCTCAAGGCTTGCAAAGCAACAAACCAACCAACCTCATAACCCAACCTCCTAGCCTGATTCACAACCGGCTCCACGGAATTCTTGGCCTCTGCAAATCCTTCATTGTACCATTTTTCCTCACAAGCCTCTAAAGCCGCTATCAGGTCGGTGAGTTCCTCGGCTTGAGCAGTACTCAAACTTACTGCCTCGGCTAACTTAAGATCCATCTCATTTTGTTTTGCCAAGAATTCCGTGGACCTCTTCTCTGCTAGCGCCCTAGCCTTCTTTGCGGTAGTAGCTTTTTTCTCGGCAATATTAGCTGCCTTTATTTTCTCCTTAGCTGTTTTAACAGCTGTCTCCCTAGCAGCCTTCTCCCGATTAGCATCCTCGACAAGTTCTTTTACACGACCATCAAGGATGTGGGCCAGTTGAGTAGCCTAACAGAACAACAAGAATTAGTATGGCAATGAAGGGAAAGGTAAATGAAAAATAGTAAATACGCATAGGGGTTAGTAAAGAATCGACAGATGAAGGATTACCGCAATAGTATGCCACTGCAGCCCTCACCCCATAGACTCCTTCGTCCCTTCTATGAAGGCGTGCACGTCTTCAGGCAGAAGGAGGCCCTACGCCAGACTCTGAGCAACACGACCCTCTTCATCTTTTTCCCAAACCTGCACACAAGCGCTCTTAGGAAGTGGCTTGCTGTCTAACAAAAACTTGGGTTGCCACGCCTGCGCGGCTTAGGAAGAGGACGCCACACTCGTCCTGACCTGGATTTGCGGCTCTTGAATGACAATGCCGCCGGATGGTTGGGGGGGAGTCCGGGTTACTGTATCTCCCGGACTGGTAGATGTATGCTCGACAACGCGTTGCCTCTTTCGGGCTCGTCCGGTTTGGGGAGGAGGTGAGGGGGGGGGGGGAGGCGCTTGACCTTGGCTCTGAGGCGATTGTTGTTGTGTGGCTTACCTCGCGCTGGGCACGAAACGGTCTATGGTCATGGCCTTCTAGGTCACCATATCTTCGCTAAGATAAGGTTTGGTATCTGAAAGGTCGGTTATATCAACGACAAATTGCTCGGCTTCCTCCGCAGGAGCCTCGAGTTCCGCGGGTTCTTCGAGCTGTGCGGGTTCCTCTTGGACGTGAGCTTCTTCTTGGACAGGTGCGTGAGCAAGCTCTCGGAGACGCCGGGACACGCGCTCCACCGACTCATCTCGCAATGGTGCAAGTTCGTCCGAGCAAGTATATCACCTACCCAGTTCTCGAGCTTCTCCCACTGTAAATTTTGACGGAAGAAAATTCGTGTGTCGAACGTCAATGTATGACAAAAAGGGGGCTGTCAACTAAAAGCACTTGCTTGAAGGACTGCCAGGTGGAATAGACTGGTTCAACTTCGAGAATTAGATAGGATGCTCGAAGCTGCCCGTCCCAATGAATGTATATCTTAGATCGGAGTACAAAATTCAAGTCCCTAACATGGACTACCTTGATATCCGGGACAAACACTTTACCATCTACAAAATATATATATATATATATATATATATATGCATACAAGGAGGTGAGATACAGTGTCAGTGTCCAAATAAATAAAACTACCACAAGTAGAAAGGTAGTTAAGTTAGAGATTGGTATGAACCCACTTCATGCCGTGAGAGGGGGCAGGGAATTTCTCCAACAAACCAATTGTCGCACACCCGGATGAACTCCCCGGCTGAGTTCCTATTTGAGTCAGGTAGGCATGATATCAGCTGTACCCGTGTATCTCTAGTTTTTATGTAATAATTGGTATTCTTATTCCCATAAAGACTGTACATGTGGTTTATATCATGGTGGTCCAATTGTAAATCGGAAGTATGGTTCAACTTACCGACACAACTAACTACCTGATAAAAATTGGGGAGGAGTTGGTCGGGGTACAACCCATAATACCTAAGTGTGTTGACTAAGAGAGGGTCCACGGGAAACCTAACCCTGCCCTCTAGAATTGCCATTAAAGAAAAGAAAGCAGTACCTCACCCTCTATGGAGAGCAATTTTGCTCTCGTGGTAGTACGCCACTTCCACATTATCGGGGATGTCAAACTTTTGCCTAAATGTGGCTAAAGACGCTGCAGTGTCCAGAAGGAAGGCATAATCCATTTTAAAGTCTAATATTGAAGGAAGAAGCTCAAAGAAAGAAGATGAAGTAAAATAAGGAGTTAGAAAACTTACTTTGGGCTCTAGGAAAGAAAGGGTCTCTAGACTGGTGAATATGCGCACAAATGAATGCTCGGCAGAGAGAAAACTCAGGAAGTGGGGAGTGAAAAGGTGAAAAAAATGTTTTGTGATGAACTATTTATAGAGGCCAAAGAGGACAGATAGACGTTCAATCAGCCATAATGAGGCACGATTAGCGAAAAAACTCTACAGATGCCAATGACAACTGACATGTGCGTCGCCTCGGTTCACAAACCATCAGGTAATAATGCAGCTGAACCTAGCACCCTGGAACAGTGTGTCTTTTGAGAGCACATTAATGGGTTTCCGTAACCGCCCAAATCTCTACCAGTTAATTTCCCCAAACATGAATGCCCTTTGGGTTCCTTAATTCTTCCCAGTAGCTGGGCATGAATCAAGGGGGGCTAATGTATGGCAGTGTGGTACCCAGATCCATTTGGGCCTTAAATTCAAGCCCAGCAGCGTGGCCTACATTCCCAATCTCTTTCTACCCAACCTGCACAAACTGCAGTCCTAAGTTTCATCACTTGACCCTTGCTCGGCAAACCATTCTTGAATAATAAAGAAAGACTGACGTCCGAACACACCATTGCATGCCCGACAGCGCTCAGGGAACATCACTGCCGAGCATTCCCACTTGAGTTGGAACCAAGTTCCAAGGCCACATTCGCCACATTCCACTGCCACCTAACCATCCACTTACAACTGATGATATTGGACCCCCTAATTGTACTAACTATGATAGTAATCATGATCTCTCCACTAATCTAGAGTTATAAATACGAGAAGATGGAAAGGGAAATTGTTGTTGAAAAGTTCTCAAGAAAATAGAGAGTAGAGAAAAAGAGTGATCCTGGAAGAGAGAGAGAGAGAGAGAGGAGTAACTACGTTGAGTCTCTGTATTGAGAACAACTCGAAGTAGGAAATTCTAAGCCCACATTACAAGTAAGTTGTGAGCCCAAGTGAGGTCAGGCCCAATAGTCTCACTTCCGGCACACACATATAATTTGATGTGAGGTATTTTGAAAAGTAAGTATATAAAATAGAAAAAAAAATGTAAGTTTTTATGCTAAAATAAATATAACTTTTTGTATAAACTGATGCGAATGCTGTAATGTAGTAAGAAATAATGGTATTTTGCGACTTTGTCTTTGTTGATAGTTTATTAATACTAATTGGATTCTTATTTGGAATTTTACTTTCTTTTTATATATTTTTTTATTTTTTTTTATTTAACTTATACTCTGGTTTTCCTAACTTGAAATCCAAGTCCATCTCTGGTTTTAAAAGCCAAAATATTGGGAGAATCAAGAAAAGCAATAATGTAAGGATTAAAAATATATTCATTTGTTCTCATATAAAAAAATATTAAAGAAAAATCTATTCATTTTGGCGAAGGAAGGAAATTATGCTTCTGATTTTGTTATGTTATATTCTAATCCTCCTTGTATTTTTTCTCAGCTGTTAGGTGATGCTTCAGGAGTTATGTAACTTCAACTTTGTACTACTTAATTCTTCTCAAAAAAAAAAAAAAAAAAAAAAAAAAACTTTGTACTACTTAATTTTGCTTAATCTAATTATCCACTTTCAAAAAAAAAAAAAAAAAAAAAAAAAGGCTTGATAATTGGGATTCCCAGATAGTGTTTGACTTTGACTTTGACCTACTTAAGCAACGTACTAGTTAACAACTTAATATGGACTCAGTTCGAATGAACTCCCGAAGATTGTTATGGAGTTGCAATGTAAAACTAGGCCGTAAGAAATTGGGCCTACTTGGGCTTGGCCTAATGGTACTGGAATGTCGAGGGTTCCTCCAATAAAGAAAGAAATAAGTATAATTCAAAGTGTAAAGATTTATAAATTTGAAAAAAAATAAAAGACGAAATCCAATTAAGCCTAGCAGTAAACAGTTTTTTAATTTTTAATTTTAATTTTTTTTTTTATGTTAAACCTTCGTGATCCCCTGCTCTAACTGTACGTAAATAGCTAATAGATTATGTTATTCTAGGCATTATTACTTAAGCAATTACCAACATTAATCGCTTTCTGTTGCACCATTTTGCCTTCACTCTTGACTTTTGTGGTTGGAACTTGACATTGACCACTCTCCTTTGATCCATCCAGAAAAAAAAAAAAAAAAAAAATATATATATATATATATATATACACACACACACACACATATAGGAAATAAAAATGAATATGATAATATATGATTTGGATAACAAAAGTGTCACTTTTTTATTTAATTTTTTTTGGGATAAAAACTAAAGTTTCAAGATGCAGGAATAGAGACAAGACTTTGAGTTAGGAGGGGCCGAAATATGAAAAAAAAAAAAAATTATGAAATTTATTCAAATAAGCATCTATTTAGTATTTATAAACTCTCAAGATCAAGATATAAAATCATTGTTCCTTAATATGTTATAGTGCAATCATTTATGAAAAGGAAACTTGACTTTTTTTTAAATCTTAGAAATTATTTGTGATAAAATTCGTACTAAATGTTAAAGCTTTGTCCCTTTCAATGTAAAACATCAAAGCGTCCGTCAAAATATCTTCTTCCATTTTGTTGTGAAGGCTAATTTTGATAACATTCATACCTAGAATTTGATGGGGGTGACCAAATAGTTTAGTTCATAGATTAGTTTTGATTCAAATTCTTTTAAGGGCTGGGATTTTTTTTTTTTTTGGTGGGTGGTAAAATTGGTTGATTGGGTTAAATTTTCTTTAGTTTTGCTATTAGTGAATTTATTGTTGGGATAATATTTTTGGGCAGCACAGCAGAGACTATTTTGAAACAATTTTTTTTCTTTCTTTTTTATCATTTTGTTAACTATGTTAGCTTTTTTCATCCACCTCTTAATAGAAAGAATTATTTTAACGTAATACCAAAAAGTTAGAAATTAAACTGACACATTTGACATGTTAGGGACCATTTTAACAAATAGGAATTGTAGGTGTGTTTAGTGCTTCTTAATCCAATTATAGTTTTTTTTAAAAAAAATAAAATAAATAAATAACATTGTATCAATTAAAATCTGTTTAAGAATATTTTTACTTAGAAATAAGTTTTCTAAGATTTTAAATAGGCTTGCCGTCTATAACATAAAAATAAAAGTCTAGTATTACTTTAATTTTAGTAAATTTATTGGTAGATTCTGGATTTTTTATTTATTTTATTTTATTTTATTTTTGTTGTTGTTGTTGAGATTCAACAAAGGTATATTCTAGAGTTTGTCTTGGTGGGTTCAAGGAACTTTAAATAAATTGAAGAGTTTATGTTCTACATTTTTTATTCCCTTTTTATAAAGATTGCAATTCTACATTCTTAATAAGTGTTAAAGATTTATAAGAGTAACTGGACAGCATGTTAGCTAGATGAGACGCATAAAGTTCAGTGACAAATAATTGACAATTACAATGTAAGTCTTTGATTTCCAAAGGAATCATATTTGGTCTTTCACCAATTTTTTTAAATAAAAAAAAAAAAAAATCATATTTTGTCAATGGCATCCTACACACGTGTTTCTCTATGAGATGGGCATTAGTAATTGACAAAATGAGTACTGTATGCCTGTTTTATCCATTGGAGTAACATTGTTCATAGCCGCAGAAGAACTGGATGTACCACCAGCAATAGAAGTTCTACTTGATTAGCAGAAATGGTAGACATGCCTTTGTCATTACGATAATTGCCTCTATATGCAGAATTGAACCTAGAACCACCATTGGAATTAGAATTTAAGTAACTCCCATTACAACCAAAAGTTAAGTATAGTGCAGTAGCCTCAATCTAAACATTGTTAGAACCAGAACTAGCACCAGCATTGTTGATACTCTTGTCATTGTTCTTGAATCACAAGTGAATTGATCTAGTTGATGTCAGGGAGGGGATTACTCATCAAAACCTGACTACGGATTGTACTGTAATTCTCATTCAGTCCCATGAGGAACCTCATCACATAATCATAATCATTTTTCTCGTCAAGGATCTTCATTGCTCCACATGAATATTCAGGATATGGATCATAATTCACCAATTCATCCCAGAAACATTTGAAATCAATGAAGTAATCAGTGATTGAAAGATGATTCTGAGAAACGTGAAACTTCAAATTTGCTTCTGCAACTCATATTATACACTCTTTCTGCATACATGGGTGGCGCCCTTCTTGCCTTTTTTTTTTTTTTTTCTCTTTTTTTAATGAATTTTTACTTATAAAAGAAGAAGCTTCAATGGAAAAATAGAAGTTAAAGTATACCTGAGTCTCACACCTTAGAACCTCAACTGCAATGTTCGTTGAATTATTCATAAACGTATTATTATTCAAATTGAAATTCTTTCATCCATATTTATAGGTGGCTGACCTCCATATCTAGTAGAATTTGAATTTCTTGAAACCATAACACTCTGGGTTTTTACTACTTATTAGCAGTTAAATTCAAATAAAACCCAAAATAAGACCCAATGGGTCAATAGTACAGCCTATGTCCAGCTTTGGTTATTTTCAGATTATATATGGAGAGATCAGGGGCAGAGTTTATTTTTGAAACCAGTATTATGTTGTGAAGGAATTTGTAGTATAGGTTGTTGCATTATTATTGAATGTATGGGGCAGCTTAGAGTGTGGTCTTCAGAATTAGGAGGCCTACTATTTTCCAGGAAATTGAGTAGGACCAAGAACATTCCTTTCTTAGAAAGTATGTAAATTGAAAACTAGGTGCCTGAACCAACCACAGGAGTAAATGGAGCTGCTCTTTGGACTGCAAGTTGGAATTTTTGGAGCAAATTTGTCACCAAAAGGTGGATTGATGAAATTGAGAGCACACATATGGAAGAGTTCAGGTCTAAATTCTTATTAACAGGCTTCAGGCACATGATGCACTTGCATGAACCTAATTGTTTCCCAAAAAGATGGAATAGCTAAATAATTTAGATCCTCATTATTTTAGCTTCATCTATAAGGTGCACTTGCATGAACTTGAATTTAAGCAGATAGCTGAATGGATGGATACATGCTAACACCATTAGATTATATTCAGTTTATGTCACTAAGCTATCTTCTATTAATTTGAAGATGTAAATTGAAAAACTAAATAATAATAATAAATAAAATAAAAATTGGAAATTTTCAAACATGTACATTTACATAGCCACTCCAAGGCACTCTACCTCTATGAATATTTTGGAGATTGATGCTCTTGCTCCATGAACCACTTAGCTAGTTTTCAGTGATGACAACTAAGACGCCATTTTATCGTTGTTTTGAACCATTTTTCTTAGAAAACTGGCCTTCATGAAAATTGATTTGATTTGGGTTTGTGCAGATATGCATATGAGGAGACAGGGGATGACTTCGAAGAGGAGGCTATCTTGCTCCCTGGAGGTGGAATAATGGTGGCGAGAGATTTGGCCACCAAGCTAGAGATAAAAGAAAGGATTTTGAGGAGGACAAGGGAGAATAACATGGCCTCTCTTTTTTCCTTGTATTCCATTCAAACACCACAGGCCAAAAAAGCATGTTTATCTTCCAGGAGTTTTGTCACATCTTTATTTTTATACCTCCTGCAATTTTGTATAGTGGACAGACAATAACATGCTGTGCCTAAATGGCAATCAACAACCTGAGTTTCATAGATATAAGATACTTGAAGGTTTCTCTTCGTAGGTAAACATTCTACATCAATACGTGCTTCCAAGAATAAATTGGGTTTCCAAGACAAGTTAGAAAGCAAGGAACTCTATCCAGATGCTAAACCCCAACTCTATCCCCGATTTATTCTTGTTTGTACATGCACGTATGCCTCTACTCCCAGTTTCTGGCTTTTGGAAATCGATGACTGATAAACAGCTTGGGATGAGTTCAGAATGCAAACATATCCTGAACGCTGAAGAACAAATTTATGTATTTTCATAGTGGGATAGATGCTACCGCAATGGAATGTTTCAGTATGAATGTGGTGCTGCAGTTATATGGGAAACAAGTTTGAAGTTTGAAAAGTATTTCCTCCATATTTGGAGTCGCTGTACACTAGAAATTGATTGTTGATTGGAAGCCCAGATGTAATTATATATGTCTTCACACACATACAGCCTTGATGCAAATCTCTGCCTTATTCGTCTTTATCAAGTTCTCTTCTCCTTCTTCTATTTTATTTTATTCATAATTGTTTTGTTCTGTGTGTAACTGTGTTTGTAATAGACATTTTACATAGGTATAAATAGGGGTGAATTGGATGGGTTGGGTCATAAATATGTTGGTTAATAAGTTATCCATTAACCATTTATTATTGTCTAAATATAAATTAAAATCCCATTATCCACCTAACCTATTTAATTCTCAACCTAACAATTTAACCCATTATAAAATTAAAACAATTTTAAACAAACAATAAATTAAATCTCATGAATTAAATCATAGCCAACTAAAATCCAACTCACCAAAAAATAAAATATTGATAATCTTTAATTGGTTGATCAAAAAATCAATTTAGGAGCAATGATCTGGTTCTTTATTCATCAATAAAAGAAATATGATAAATCAGGAAAAGAAAATCAATTGAGTTTTCACCAAAATTTCACATTCAGTATCAACTAAAAAATTAGTTCTCTTTCCTCTATTTCCTTAAAATTTTCCCAATAACCAAATAAAACACACACACACACACACACACACACACACACACACACACACACCTTCAAATTATATTAGACTGGATAAGAAAAAAAAATTTGCCATCATAAGATTTTGTTAGACAAAGCTAAAAACTCAAACCACTGTTGGTGAAGAAACCGGTGCTAGCCCAGCAACAGTAGTCTTTGGCCATGGAGGCCTTGATGTGAGAGAGGGTGAGAGGGATTAGACCATGTAGGATATGTTTGGTAGCTAGGAAAATGAGAAAGAAAACCAACGAAAATAAAGAAAAAGGAGGGGAGTAGTTTGACAGCTGAATAGAGAATTAGGGTTTTGAGTTAATTTTTTTCTTTTAATCTATTAAGCATTGAAATTTCAAAAAAGGTGAATATTTTTTAAAAAAAGAAGAAGATGGGAATCATTACATACTCAGTAGTGTTAGATTCATATTTTTATATAATTGGCATATCTTATGACAAAACATACTTTATTTGTATTTTGGCAAATCTAAGTAAGTTCAAAATGATCATTACAAGTGGTTACATTGAAGACATGAAGATTACTTAAGAATTGCCCAAGAAAAGCTAAATCTACCGGTCCCAATACTACTTTGATACCTGTCGATCTATTGAGATTTATTAAAGCTCGATATCTGTCCTAAAGGCTATTTGTTTACAGGTTTGTATAATCCTTATAGGACTAGGAAAGCCTAAGGTTTGTGTAAACCTAATTGGAATAGAAGAGCCTATTTAAAAGGCCCATTAAGCTCCTATTTAAATAAAGAGGTGGAGAAGGAAAACCCTAACCCTAGAAAGCTTCATAAGGTTTTCTTTTTGAAACCCTAGCCTTCACCTACACAAGAAAGAGTTCTTGCTGCATTACTTGTATGCCTTTGTGTTTTGTAACCAAGCAAATTCTCTAGCACCAACATTGAAGATCTTATTGGTATTTCTATGTAATGCTATTGCAAATCAACTACAATAATCAAAGGGTTACTGTGGAGTTAATTACTTACTAGGATTTGTGCAAATGAATTAATCACAGATTAGAGATTTGTGCAATAAAGGAAAGAATGCTACTACAAGATCAAGTCCAATTGGGTATTGAAGTAAAGGTTCAACTATAGGTTGGTATTTTGGGATAGGTCAGGGTAGTGGTAAGATTCCTTATATTTGTAATTGTTTGATTATTAATTAGTTGATTCTTGGAAATGGTGACCTTAAAATCACCTGGTGGGGTTTTTGCCTTATAAGAGGTTTTACCCATTTGTCAACAAATCATCGTATCAAATTAATTTCTGCTGCATTTAGTTTATTTGGTGATTTGTTGGTGTCTCCATGATTTGCATGTAATTTGACCTAATTAATCAACTTGGGTAATTGAATTAATTAATCGGAGTCAAGCTATCTTAGACCAACAAGTAGGTTTACCCATTAAGACTCATTAAATGAATTACCCAATAATTCTTTTATCCATTTAACCCAAAATTTTAATCAGGTTGTGTCAGTGCAGCGGCTTCCTCCTTAAGAAAGGGGGAGTACGTCTTGGTTGAGTGGACCAGGGTGGAAAAAAGATGTAGTCGCCACCTAAATTAGGTCTAGGAACCATAAATATAGCGCCTTTACGTGTAAGGACTAATCTTACTACTAGAGTATGAGTTTGGAGTTTAGGTATGGGGATGGGAAGGTGTTTAGCACCCAAACTCACTCGAACCATAGGTCGGCTTCTAGTCATTGTGTCTTACGTTTTAATCTCCTAAAGGCTCATTCAATATTGTTATCTATACTCACACACACACACTAGCATATATCTAGCAATCAACATGGTATCAATCATCCCAAAATCTTAACATACATCTATCATGGCAACTCATATGAAACCTAGCATACATCTATCATGCATTATTATATCATTTCATCCAAGGCTGCCAACAAACGAGATATCACAAGGGCAAAAATATAGACATGGTAGCAAGGAATTAAAATAAAATATAACTCAAACATCAAACAAACATATTCATTGTGTTCATCATCCAAAATGCATGTTCATGTGAATGCATGACTTACCTCACTTACCTTATTGCATCACAGCACCTATACATCAATGGATGGACATGTGAATGCATGTTTATGGAAAAACAAAGAAAACATTAAAGGGCAAACCCTAATCTAACATATGAAGAACCAACAAGTAAACAGAGAGACAGAGACCCAAAAACATAAGAAAATGGTCAAAATAGAGGCATATTATATGAAAGAAATAAAGAAACAAAAGTAGAAAACTCAAACTAGGGTTTTTGGTTAGGAGTATGCGTGCACATACATAAGCCTGTGTGCACGGGCTAGTTGTATGTGTATGCATACATAAGCATGTTCAGCATACATGCCTTAAACCCTAACCCAGAAACTAAAATGTAGAAAAATAGAGCGGAAACTTAAAATAAAGAAACTAACAACCTAAACATGCTTCTAATGTAAAAATAAAAAACCTAAACTAACAACAAAGATATCCAAAAAAAAAAAAAAAATCTATTCCTAAACATGCATTAGATCTAACAATAGACAAGAACAACACTTAACACATCAAAACATGTTCATCAATATATTCAATCATTCAACTCACCAATCAAAACATGGTGAGACATAATAAAACAAAAATAAACAAAGCAAAACATATCACTAAGCATATATAACATGTAAATAAAATTAAGAACAAAAGGAACATAAGTTATAAAACCCAAATAAAGGAAAAGCCATGAAGAGAGACTCATCTTCCTTATTGGAACACAACTTGGTTGATGTTTAACTGGCCCCTCAGTGCCCACACAACAAGATCAAGGGATAAACAAAGGAATCAAAGTATTCAATAGTTCATTGGTAATCATAACTCAAAAATAAAAAGATTTTGAAAAGGTTTTGAGAAATCCCTTCAAAGACCAGTTTCTGCCTTAGTTTTTGTGCTAGAAAAATGTTTTGAGTCTTTGTAAAAAAACATGGTGGCTGCTGCCCTAGGGTTTTTGAGAGAGAAAATAGGGTTTAAAAATTGAAGAGACACTTTTCCTTACTAGGATTTTGATTGGAGACATAAAATGAGTATTTATATGTTTAAACTAGGGTTTTCAGACTCATTTAGAGGGTTTTGAACATTCCAAAGGGTCTAGGGGCTGGGGCCCATAAAAAATGAAGTTCAGGACTTCTGGAAACTGGCTTGTGTATGTAGGTTCATGCATGCATACACAAGTATGCTTCATGCATATGCATGCATCCTTGAAAACCCTAATTTTAACTACTAGGTTCGCTCGACTTCAAACGGTCATAACTCACTCAATATAAGTCCAAATTAGGAAAACATTGTGTTCAAATTGAAGCCCAAGATGTCTACTTTTCAATGAAATAAACCTCACTCAAAACTTATTTGGGAAGAAAAAGTTATGGCCAAAAGAGTGAGCAAAGCACACTTTTCAGCATCGTTTTCAAAGCGATTTGAGCACTTTTGAGTTGTGATTACTTCCAAAGTCTCAAAATAATTTCAATTACCTTTTGTAGACATGTGAGGCTCATCATTGGGACCAAAGATTAAAATTTATAAATGGATACAAAATGCAGTGTCTACAGCTTGGGTCAAGACTCGCTTAAATTAAGTGGGGTCATAGGTGGGATCATGGTTTTGGGTACAAATTACCTCCCCTAGGTACAATCCATTGGTGAGTTTGAGTTGTTTGTGTCTGTAATTGTTAGGTTTATTAGTACTAAAAGTATTAGTGGAACTTGCGGGTGTGTGTGATCGTTTGTTTATTGTTTGCAATTTGAACTAGTGCAAATGAGTTCCCAAATAGTGGCCCACATCTTGGTTATGGGCTTAAATTTTTTCTTTAATTTTCACATTTTAAGAGGGTATTTTGTAAAAACTGAAGGGTTTCCGTTTTTATTTGTTTTTTTTTTCTTTTAATTACTTTGAAATATGGTATGTATAGCCTTTAGTTGGGAGGTCCAAGGGTATATTGGTAATTTTGAGGTGCAAGGTGGTATTTTAGTCAATTTGTCAATTTAAGTGGGTACTTTTGTAATTTTGGTATTTCTAGGGGGTGTTTGGGTCATTTTGGATTAAATGGACGGGTTACAAAATTAAATAGGTTGGGTGGATAATATAGTTTTTAAGTTTATATGTAAATGGATAATTGAGTACCCTTTTATGACCCCATCCCCAAACTTAGGGTTATTGAAAGGGATTTTCGAAATCAGTAAATACATGAAAGAAGCCTTACTCTCAAGTAATCATTGAAAAGGAAAAATTAGAAACACTTTTGCGTAGCTTTCGCCTTTGGTCCTGCCATATCCAAAACAATGCAAAACCCTATTGACTTCAAAGTAGCTGATATTTACCCTTTTACTAGTAGTTTTGACGAGTCAAATAGACTTGGAAAACTTGGTAGTTTTGATACAATGTGTTGAGGTTTATTTCCTGCTAATAACACTCACAATCTTCAAGAACAATATATTGCAGTGAAGATGTCACACAATTTAGGTCAGTCTTGTGAATTTGAAGTAAGTAGAATTACTGTCATTGAGATTTGTTTTATGTGGTTTCAAAATATATTCTATATATATATATAAATAAATATATATATATATATATACAAGGCCGACCCTAGACATTTTGGGGCCTAAGGCGAGAACTAAAATGGGGCCTTTTTTATACTTATGCATTAATTAAATTAATATTTATTTAATATTTTTATATTATAATATATTTCATTTAAAATCTATTTTTGGTGAATTTCTTGCTCATTTGTGATATTTTCATCTAAATTTTGTGTTATATTTTATTTATTACTAATAACAAATTTATCAATTGATCCTTTTTGAGACTCAATTAGTTTCTCTTTTTTTTCTTTTTTTAATTTTTTCATATCCAGATGCATATTTTCTAGTAGACATTTCTAATCAAACAATATATTTATAAAGATTAAAATAAAAAAAAATAAAAAATAACTTTTAAGTGTAGAGCAAATGAGAAATAGAACCTGATTTATATAAAAAGTATTGTTGTAGTTTCACTGAACAATAAAAAGTTTTTAGCAATCTCAACTTGCAAAAATAAAGATTTATTCATTATATTACCAATAACTAAAAAAAAAAAAAATATATATATATATATATATACACAAGATTAAAATTAAAGGAAAAAAAATTAAGTACAACCATAACAAAAGTACAAGCCCAACCCAGCCAAGAAAATGCCAATATGACCACACAAGTCTTATTAATAAGAACCACCCACAAAAAACACAAAACAAATCCTATTACCAAAAAAAAAAAAAAAAAACGCAGGCTTAACAAAAAAAAAATCCTTGAAGGCCCATACGTCTAGCCATAACTCAATATAAACAAGCCCAGTCTTAACAAATAAAAAGTAGAGAAAGCCAAGCCTTATACCTCAAAAGTCAAAACTCATCCATCTGTAGAATCAAAACGCAGCAGCGAAAAAGAAAAAGGCGGTCGGTAGTCCTCACTCCTCAATCAGTTCAGAGTTTTTAGATTAGATGTGAGGAAGCTTGAACCAGGTAGCCAGCAATAGTGGAGAGAAAGAATGAGAGAGGCAGACAACAAGAGCTGAGAGAAAAAGAAGCTGAGCAAGAATGAGAAAGAGAAACGGTAAAAATTTTAGGGATTTGAGGTTTTTTATTTGTTTTGATTTGTGATTGTTTTGTGGTTAATTTCTTAGACTGGATTTGTAATTTATCTTGTTGAGTTTTGGTTTGTCTAGAGGATAATGATGTTATTTTGGGGACAATTGATTTTGTTTAGACCATTTTTTTTTTTTTTGTGCTACAAATGTTTAACCGAATATAACAGATTTTTTTTTTCTTTTGTCAAAAGGATGTGTTTGATTGTTTTTAGATTCATCTGAAACCCTTTTTTTTTTTTTTTTTCTGCCTTCTACTCTTTCTTTTCTAAAATTTTAGGGCCCCCTTCCACTTGGGGGCCTTAGGTAGTTGCCTGATTGGACTAGTGGAAGGGCTAGCCTTTGTATATATATATATATATTCCAGGCTAAAGTCCAATGGTTGACTCCATTTAGACAGCCTAATATCATCTCTTTAATTGGTTATTGCCAAAGTCCTTCAAAATTTTTCTTGATTTACGAGTTGGTCAAGTAAGCACATGTAGTATAAAATACATGTTACAATGGAGTTCTCTTAGGCCTCATTTGGGAGAAGGAAATGGAATGTAATGAAAAGAATATTGTTTGGGAGTTTCAAATGGAGGGAATGGAAAGTCCATTCCCTTGTTTGGGAGTTTAAGTGGGAGGAAATGTAATAGGTAGGAGGGAACACCATTCCTCTCTATTCCCTTAAAACCTCAAATATTCATTCCTCTCGAAATTGGGAGGAATGAGAGGGAATGAAATTAGATTTAATGAATTTTTTTACTAAAACTTCCAAAATACCCCTATATATTCAACCATTTATTTTAAAATAGGGGTCTAATTATAATATTTTCATAAAATGATTCCATTTTATTCCCTCCATGTTACTCTCAAACAAGATTACTTACATTCCATTTATTTTCATTCCTTTCCATTCCTTTATTTTAAAACATCCAATCAAGGTTACTTAATTCCATTCATTTCCCTTACTTAAATACATTCCATTCCTTTCCATTCCCTTATGATCATTCCATTCCATTCCATTTCCTTATGAACTCCCAAACGAAACCTAAGAGTGTATGTCGAAACTTAATACATTGTATAGATCTTAGTCTAGTCGCTACCAAAATGCCTAACACAAGTCTTCTATTAGCCTGCTAACCCACAACAACTAAGAGGTCTTACATCTGGCTTGTCCGAGCTACATGATCATGAGAAAAAATCATGCACAATCTCATTTCCATGTCTCATCTCTACTTACAACTCAAGCATCAGAGGTGGTTGCTCATGCGAGTGAGCCAACCAAAAGCCTGAAGACATAACTTTACACCATTGCTCCCAGCCACATCGTGTATGTGTGTGCTATAAAGTTGTCTACTAATACTCATCTCATGCTACAATGACATACCCAACATCAAATGCATGAGTAAGGGCAACTATTTACATTAATGGTCAACAATATAACACATAGAACTCAAACATGCAAACCAAGACCATGTATATGTACAATATCTTAGCCAATAAAGGATGGATGTCTTTACCACCACACACCCTTGGTGTGATGGTCATTCCACAAGTGGTTGTGAGGTGAAGGGGGCAAGGGTCGGGGCTTAAGTATCTAGAAGTGAGTTTCACACACACATATATACTTAGATTAGTCTAGAGTAAATTTCTATCTTTTATTAAAAAAAAAAAAAAAAAGATTCTGAATTTCACAATAAAACCGCCTACTATCTCATAATTAGAGCATTCTCATCAAATGTTTCAAATGCTAAATATGCTATTTTTTAAAATTTGATTCTAAAAAAGCACATTATATTAAGGGTGCTATACTTAAAAGTTTCAACACCTTTACTACAGTAGTATGTGTAGGATGTCAAAAATGACATACTACTGTAGCTAAAATCTTAAAAAAAAAAAAAAAAATTATTATTATCACTTCAATTAAAATAAGAATTTCTCTCTCATACTCTTTTTCTTTCCTTCAATTAAAATAATAATAAAAAAGAATATTTAAATGAAGTGGTAAAAAAATAGAAATTTTAATGTTGGATGTATTGTAAAGTGATGTGTTAAATGTTATAAAGTGGCTTTTTTAGTTACTAAATGCTAAAACTTTTAAAACTCTTGATGGGAATGCTCTTAGTCAACAACCTTATTTTGATTCAAAGGCGCTACAAGAATCCTATCTCTCACTTGTTTACCAAAAAAGAATATGCATACCTAAATTGATCATATCACCATCGAGAATTAAGCAATTTCTTCCCCCTCTCACTAAGCTTGGCCAAGCCAACTGTTGTGTATGGATTAGGTTCCACATAAACCTAAATTGCTTATTCCAATAAGTTACACTGTATTTTTAAGAAAATATATACATGCTCAAACTTAGTGAAGCACACGGTGAGCATTCTTAAGATGGTTTTATTGGTTTCTTATATTAACTACCATCCCAAAAGTGAACACTTTTCTTGGCTATATATGAAGCCCCATTTTTTTTTTTTAAGGGAATTTTTATTTTAATATTTCAAAACAATTAAATAGACTACAAAAAATCGCACCACTGTAGGTCTGAAAACTAGTCATTGGCAGTGTGCATCAATTTCAGTTATGGGAAAATTGATTTCTATCGGTTCAATGATAAATTTAGAAAAGAAACAACCCCGATTGAACTGTGCACACCCCTAATGTCATCAATTAAAGTCTTAAATTTCAAGTTTTCTTAGTCTAAAATTATTCAAAATATAATTTTATAAATCAAATAATAAATTGCGTTTACCTGACATGAAATTTGACATGTATATTAATGACATAAAATTTAACATGTATATTAAGAATATAAAAAACATATAATTTAATGGTTAGATTTAAAAATATGTAACAATGTTAATTGTTTTAGTGTGAGTTGTAACATTTGACAATAACTAAGTTTATAGTCAAACTTTATGCATTAGTTTTATAAAATAAAAATCATATTTTAATCATTCTCGAAGAATTTTTTCCCGTTAATGATAAGTATTATATTATTAATATACTAGTCGCTTACCCGTGTGATGCACGGGATAGTTAAATAAAATTTATACACATTCACTTTTATTAGTACAATCATTTGAAAACAATTCTAACTAATACCCAAATGTAAACTGTGCGTTGTAGATCTTGAATGCTATACTGTGCGTTTAGAGCTTCCCACATCTGGAGAGAGAAAGTTTGCAGAAACCAAAGAAAATCTCTCTATCGCTTAAGAAACACAATATACTAAAATTAAAGAGAGAAAATTTTTGGAGGACAAAATATTGTAGATAATTTAAAAGAATTTTGGTTTAAATCATGAACACCGCAACTCCATAAAATTCATACTAATAATAATATTTTATGATAGCGCAGTTAGAATTTTGGTTCTTGAACACTGAATTGGAAATTGATTATATGAGTATTCAATGGTGAACAAAGTACTATGTATTAATTAATATATAAACAAAACTAACCTTAAATGCTATACTGTGCGTTTAGGGTTTCCTGCGTCTAGAGAGAGAGAGCTTGTAGAAACCATGGTTTTATATTTCTTAACTTGAAGGAGGGGTAAGGTTACTAGGGTTTTGAGGAGTTATAATATTTTTATTTGCATTTTTTTTTAAATATTGTGTTGACGTGGAAAATTGTGCTGGAGAGAGAGAGTTTGCAGAAACCGTGGCTCTATATTTCTTAACTTGAGAGAGAGATAAAGTTGCTAGAGTTTTGAGGAGTTATAATGTTTTTATTTTTATTTTTTATTTTTTAAATATTGTGCTGACGTGAAAAATTGTGGTGCTAGCAGAGGTTTCGGTTATATATATATATATATATATATATATATATATTACTCATTTATCTGTCAATGACGTTTTCGTGAAATGATATTCTTAGCCTTATCAACTCATACGTTCTCAAATGGAATATCTTCTTTCACTTGAGTTAATAATTTTTTGCTGATCGACATTATTATTTAATCAAAATAATAACTTCCCGTCTTGGCATTTGTGGAATTTTTGTTTGTTTTGCTCCTCTTAGATTTGATTTTATTAAATAGTAATATTCTATTAACATGGATTGGACGGTGGGATAAAAAGCAAGAGGGAGGGCTGAGTCAACAGTGGGCTCCAATTCTTACCCCCTTTGTTTAGAAGGTTGGAATCTGCTGGCTGTGGTAGGTTAATTGTTCAAAAGTCTTAAAAGTTGATTAATCAGAGAAGATAGACAAGGAGAGATGTTTGGCTTTCTTTAATAAAAAATAAAACGAAATAGTTAAAGAAGATTCCGATGTTTGACTTTGGTTCTGGTAACATCATTTTCAACCAATCTCATCAATTCCGATGTTTCCAAATATGATTAATGTTTTAGTAAGATCCAGACGATTAAGATTTAAAGATCCAATTGTCGGCTAAAAATAGTTTAATTAATAATTGATTTAATTATAAATACATATAATCTATCTAACAAATTTTGATGAAAAGAAGTTCAAGAAAAATTTATTAATTAAATATATAAAATAAGGAGAAAAAAGTAGTTACACAAGTATTTATTAAAGATTTTGTATCAATGCTCTAATTAAATATATATGATTACTATCACAAGTATGATATAATTAATATATTTTGTAATAGATGTATATGATGTGTATCACCCTTTTACATGAGGGTGGGTTTTATGTTTTCGGGATCCTTATTTCATAGGGTGATTTTATGATACATAATATCATTTTTTTCAAAAAAAAAAAAAAAATACATAATATCATTTTTCTACAATTGCCAACTAAATTATGTAATTCTAGGCTTTATAATTGACTTGAGAAGTTACCGACATTCATAAATTATACCATGCTATTGTAGTATCATACACCTGAGCAAAGCATTGCTAGTGGCGGCACAACAATGTCAAATATATAAATATTAATTGACAAAAAATGTATAGGCATTGCCATTTTTTTTTTTTGGAAGTCCAAAGGATGGAAATTACTCTATCTTAACAAAACCAAAATGCCCATTAAATAAAATCAATATGAAATATCTCATAGAATTTTGCTCCCATTAATGATAAGTATTATTTTAATATCTTACTCATATATCAGCCAATAATTTTTGGGTAAAAATGATATTTTTAATATTTTATTCTTTCAACGAAAATGTTAACAAATTGAATCTCCTTCTTTTAATTAAAATGTAAATAAAAAATAATTGTAGATCCATTACTTTTCAATCATTTTACATAATTAAGGAAACTATAAGGAGAGATTAACATTTTGCCTTTTGTTTCAAATTTTAAAATAAATTTTTTTAAAAATGAACCATTTTTTTTTTAATTTTAATTTTAATTTTTTGTCACATATTTAATATAAAATTAAAAGTTTTTAATAAAATAAAATTAAAAAAATATTGTTTTCTCATATTTAACAAAAATAAAGTTAATAAAATACCGAATCAACTATGGGATTTTAAAGAGATAAGTCAGATTAGGATTCGATTGGTTGTACAAAATATCATATTCTATCGTATCAGTTGTGGCTAGAGTGAGTGAAACATGGACGGTGAGGCAGAAAGCCAAGTGGGAGAAGTCATCACTCAACTGGGCCCCTTCACTTCCCTTTCTTTAGAACGTTACAATCATACACAACTAGATTCGTTGCTCAAAGTGTCAACCATTGGACTTAATATTTGAACATTTTTTATTACATTATTGTGCCAAAGGGGAAAAAGTGAATATAATTTATTACACTATCGTCCAAAAATCCATACAAATAATCATGTCTTTTAATAATCTTGTGGAAATTTTCTTCACCAATTATATGTAACATTAGTATGCGTTTGATACTAACTTATAAGTTTTTATGTACAGTTTTTAATTTTTTAATTTTTTTTAAAGTACAAGTATATTTTAATATACTTTTAACAAAAATGTTTTATAAAAAAATTAAATAGATTGTTTCCAAAAGAACACTTTATCTAATATTTTTTTTAAGAGGCATTTGTTGGTTTGTCTTAGATTGGTAGAAACGAATACAATTTCAAAGACTTCAAACTAGGTAATGACAAAATTCATTCATGAATCATGACCGTGAATTAAAAAAATGTTTGCAATTGAATTTTCTCCTTCGATTATGATATCATTATTGTCATATCCAAAGGATGATTACTGGTTGAAATAGTTTATACTTGATAAATTATATTAATGATTTTTACTTTTAACCACCAAGAGAAGATATAGGGATCAACAATATAGAGTCAAGTTTTGAAGAAAAAAATGAAGTGGTTGAAGAAGATTGAGTTTTACAGCAAGTTGATCAAAGGAATGTTGAAAAGATAATATTTTCAACAAACTGACAAATAGATTATAGAGAAGGAGATTATGTTGCTTAAGAGAAATGATGTAGAATATGTTGAGGTTGAAATTTGAAGGGAAAAGTCACTAACTTTGATGAGCCTATACATAATATAATAAGAGATTAAATTTGAAAGTTCAAAAACGTGTAAAAACACCTTTGAACGTTTAGACCCCCAAATAACAACTTAATCAATTCAAGCAATATGTCAAACAACTAGTGTGCGAAAACTTAACATATGCTATCATACGAAATTGATTAAATACTATCTAAGCCATAACAAAATAAAATCCACAGCAGATAATTTAAAGGCAAAGATAGAGGAAGGAAGATGCAAACACAAAGACAACATGCGATGTGTTATCGAAGAGGAAACCGAAGTCCTCGGCGAAAAACCTCTCCGCCGCCCTCCAAGCGGTAATCAATCCACTAGAAAATATAGTTGGGATACAAGGACAGCAATAGACCCTCCAAGCCTAATCTACCCAGTGCACCTAAGCCCTCCAAGCTTCTTGCTCCAACGAGGTTGCGCCGAACCTTTTTCTTTTCTAGCTTTCCGGATTCCGCTACTAGACCGTAGCATCAACCAATGAAGATTGGTTCCTTCCTAACTGCTTCCCAGAAATCCAAACAACAGACTCATAATGATGATGATGGTGAGAACCTGGTTTGGTATAATGCCTCTCAAGGATTTGACAATGGAGAGGAAGAGAGTTGAGGAATTTGAAGAGATTCTAAGGTAGAGATTGTGGGTGAAACAATCTGGTTTTTCTTTAGGGTTTCTCTCTCAAAATTCTCTCTGGAAGCTCTCTTTCAATCGTGGGTAATAGGGGTATTTATACTGGAGTGGAGAGGAATGTGAAACGTCAGAATTCTACAAAACAGGGGTGGCTCGCGACTTGACCTTGCGGCTTGACTAAGTCGCGAGATCCAGTCGCGAGATAACCGTATGGCCAGTTGTCCTGTTTTGTCCTGTAGTGCTCCAGCTAGCAGACTGTTCACCTTCCAGCATGCTTGGCACGTGAGGTTGCTTCTGGCGGCTTGAAGCCGCGAGTCACCCGCGAGACCCAGCCGCGACACTCTGTTTTCTTGCACATTCTTGAGCAAACTTCACTCTATTTCACTCACTACCCTTACATCAAACCCACCTAAATACAGGGTTACTAAATGCTGAATTACAAGCAAATTTGGCACGGAATAAAGCCAATAAGATGGTTGAATAAATTCAACCTTACAATCTCCCCCTTTGGCTATTCCGTGACAAAACCCTAAAACAGACTCTAGACTTAACATGTGAGTTGGGAACAGTTGAACAAAACTCACTCACACCTAACTCTAGAAGCTGTGAAGCACTTGAATCATATGAACATAATACTCCTGAAACACAACAATACACCATGATCATTGTAAGCAGAAAATTATAAAATGCATATGAAACAGGCAATAAGTGATCAAGCAAAGATGGAGTTATGAAACAAACCATGGCTTGATCAACCAAGTGAACACCACAAGGTAGTGATCACAGTGCTCATTCACACTTGGAATGAACACAAGAACATACAAGTTAACAAGCACAAGGCAAGACACTTGTATGCACAACACTCAACCAATGCATATCACACAAGGCATATGCATCTAGGAACAATCCTACAAGGGCACAAGAGTGACAGTACATAAACCAAAATGCATAACATTTAGATTAAAGTACTGATTTCAACATAGTATAAAGGCTGCACTAGGCAAGATACAAACCATAAAGCCTACAAACTATGCAAAAGACATAAACCCTAAAAGCTTACATAAGCACATGGGTACAAAACCAAACATCCTGAATAACATCATCAAAATATATTAAACTTTAAACCAAAGTATAAGTTAAGAGTTAGAAACAATACACCAAAAAAAACATAAGTTTAGAGGATAAGACTAAAACAAAAGTATGACAAAAGTATGTGTGTATGTGTGTACTCCTCCTATCACTATGCACACTTCCCTTTGGACTTTTCTCCCCCTTACTGAAAGCTCTCCCCCTTTTTGTCATGAATAGCTAAAGGCTCTCGTCCAACTTTCGTTGAATATCATCTAGCTGATTCTCCATAGTCTCGAGACGCATTTGAACATGGTTGTTTGTGGAGTAGAGAAGTGCCACAAGCTCATCAACGCGTTTCTGAATATGCTCAAGTATACTGCCAGCTCTATCAGTATGAGGAGCAGTCGGTGCTTGCGGAATAGTAGCTGGTGAAGCGTCAGGAACAGCACGTGATGTAGATGTGGTATGTGCTGGTGTCTCTGAGTCAGGGGCAGATGGAGTGACCGGAGAGATGTGAGCACTCCTTGGTGATTTAGAGGAGTGACTTCTGCTAGCTTGAAGAGTGAGCAAGGAAATGGGACGTTGACGAGTCAACATTTTTCCATCTGCAGGAGGAGTAATGCCTTCACGAAGAATGAGCTTCATGATGAGACTGCAAAATGGAATAACTTCTCGTGCTGCAGATCGACATGCGGTCTTCCTCAAGATGTAGTAGATGTGAGCACATATGTCAATGGGAGCTCCTGTAATAAGGTCACAAAGAAATAGAGCTCTCCCAAGATTGATGAATGTAGTGTTGGACAATGGGTAGAGATTGGTGAACATGATCAACTTCAGTGTGGTCAGCTCGGGTGCAAACTTTGCGGTGCTGATGGAGGTTCCTGCACTGGATACTTCATGATCGTATCCTAGGATTTGCAAAATATCTCCAACTTCCGGATTTCGTTCATCGTAAGGAGTAATATTAACATTCTGAGGTCTGGTGATGCTGAGAAGGTCTGCGATGGAGTTTGGGGTAACACTGAACTCTGTTCCTCTGACCCAGAAAACGAGTTCAGGTCCAAGATCAGTTGCATTGGAGAAGAATTCTTTGACCAGCTCATCCATTGGGTCATCAAAGTTCCCGAACAAGTTTGCCCAATCTCGGTTCTCAAAGATTCGAGGGATGAAAGTGGTCCCTAAGGTATTAAACTCTACCACTCGTTCCACTATAGTGGTCGACTTGTCAAACACGTTTGAGTAGACGTGTGAGTTAAGAGGGAGTCTGAATCTATCCTCATTGGGGTCTTGAGAAGCCTGAGATGATAATCGAGTCTTTTTGGCAACTGGTGTTGCTGATTCGTCAGCAATAATGTCTTTACCCCTGTAAGATCGACGAGACATCTGCAAGATAACATTCCCACAGCAAAGAACCAAACACCAATACCACACAAGACCAATGTCAACATGATTCAGTGTAAACAGAATATCAATATACAAACATAAATTGAAGATAGTGCAGACCCAATCAAACTACCAACAATACATAGGAGCACAAAATGATAGGTGCAGCAATATGGTGATAGTGCACCAAGACATAGAAGGACAAAACAACTAACACTTGTCGCTGAGACAGGTTATCAAGACCATGATATGCAAACAAATACAGCATTCGAACATTTAGAGCAGATAACATAAAATACTCCTCCAGAGATATGAGCAAGGAAAAATATTTCAACATGAAGAACCCAATAATCCATACTAGAGAACAAGGTTGAGATACAAACACCCAAAAAGGATTCAGTAGCCAATATCATTATCAGAAACAATGCTTAAGCAAGTGAAATGAGTAAGTCAAATAGACACCAAACCCATTTAACAAAAGATTTTCAGACTCAATAATAGGCAAATATCAGAACAATGAACATCACATTTTGACCGTTCAACATGAGAACAGATGAGAACAATATCAAACAAGACCCGCCATACCCATTTCATAAGAGAGAATTATTTCGTACACAATATCAACCCAAACAGCAGCAAGAAACACCAGGAAAAGAGAAGATGAGATTTAGAAAGCATAAACCCTTACCTTTTCTTGATGATTTGGATAAGAAATGAAGCACCAATGGGGGTTGAAAATGGATTCACAGAGTTTTTGGAAAGAAGGAAGTTTAGAGAGAAGATGAACAGTTACAAATGTTCGAGGGAAAACTGAAACAAGTTTTAAAACTGCTCCTGTTTCTGCCAAACATGTGATTTTCGCGACTGGATTAAGTCGCTACACAGTCGCCAGCTCAAGCCGCCAAAGCACTCAAGAACAAAATTTTGAAAAATTTTTCTAAGTGTTTTTCGCGACTGGAAGGTCTACCCGCGAGTAAGTCGCGAGCTGAGCCGCGAAAATCTCTGAGTGAACCTCGCGACTGGACCTTCCACTCGCGAACAAGTCGCCAAAAATGACCAGCGAAGGTGCGACTGAGGCTCGCGACTTGACATACCCGCGACAG